>NW_022170403.1:52674395-52723713 GCF_008802855.1 Photinus pyralis | reverse complement strand
GCCGCTTGACATGGAGCAATACAACGCGCAAGAACTTGCAGAAAGAAATTGCAAGGTCAAATCCTTGCATGCAATAAGCATTGCATGGTATTTGACATGGTGCAATTCTATTTCAATTGCCACATGTCTGCCAACAGAAGAAACATATGGATTTGTCAACAAAGTAGTTAACCTCAAATGAAAATTAAATTTTGATTGCTTGAAGAAACGTGAAAATTAGAAGAATAAATAAGATTAATAAAAACAAGTAATGAGTGCGTCTCTCAGCATCATAGTTGCCGCCGCTGTATTTTACTAGGTTGGTGACACAAAAACAACTAGATTTGTCCCTAGAATTGCACGATTCATGCAAGAAAAATAGCACCTGTCCTATAAAAATTGCATGCAAGTCTCTTGCAGCAATTGATCAGCTGGCTTTGAACTGCGCATGCCTTTCGCAATTTTTCTTGCAACTTGCATGCAATTGCAATTTTTATTGCTCCATGTCAAGCGGGCTTTACACTGTTGTGGACCTTTGTATAAGTTTATAATTTCAATTTTCATCTCTTTAGACAGCATTTTTGAAGTTTATCTGTAGGGCGGTAGATTTGAAGTGACAGTTGTACATTACACCTACTACGCATTTGTGCTGCTCCTATATGTCGACGCGTTTTTTTTTTAATGGAACATAGGAAAATAACATTGCACGCAAAATCGTATGTTCCAGTTTAAGATAAACGCACTGTATAACATAGCAACCTATTATAACCACAGCCATCTATAATTACGATGGCTGTGTTTGAATGTGTATGCAATTGCAACACGAACTTACGTGACTGCAATGGTCTTAAGGTACTGCAACTCTTATCATTGTTTATTTATAAACAATGCTCTTATATTCCCAAATAAATTCCCAATACTCAACAATTAATGTCTGGTTGCCCTGGGATTTCAGCCTGTATTGTTGAATGGTAAAATAGATTTTTGATAAACAAAAACAGATTTGTAATCCATTTTTATTTATAACTTTGTTGTTAGGTATGGATGGTGATAATGACACACTACTCATTAAAATCGAACCAAAACAAGAAGAAGAAATCCATTCCTCTCTTCAAGGACATGTTTCAGTAAGCAACGAAGTTTTGGTGACAATAAAGGACGAAATTGCCATTAGTACAGCGTGTTCTAAATCTCTTTATGATGAAGAACAACAACATTCTAACTTTCACCTTTTGACTCATTGTAAAACAGCGCCTAAATATTTTAAATGTGCAGATTGTGGTTATGAGACACACAAGAAGTGTAACTTTAACCAACACCTATTAACACATAAAGCTTCTAAGAGTTTTAATTGTGCTACTTGCGATTATGGGACAAATAACAAACACCTCTTGAAACGACATCTCTTAAATCATAAAGTCTGTAAGGATTTTAAATGTGCCGATTGTGATTATGGCACAAATGACAAATGTGTCTACAAACAACATCTACTAGTACATAAAGTTTCTAAAGATTTTAAATGTGGTGATTGTGGTTATGGGACAAATCGTAAACACGTCTTCAAAGAACATCTTTTAACACATAAAGTTTCTAAGGATTTGAAATGTGTTAATTGTGATTATGAGACAAACAAGAAATTTAACTTTAACCAACACCTTTTAAAACATAAAATTTGTACAGATTTCAAATGTGCTGATTGTGATTATGGGACAAATGTTAAGCGTAACTTCAAACAACATGTTTTAAAACATAAACTCTCTAAGGATTTTAAATGTGCTAATTGTGATTATGGGACCAATGTAAAACGTAACTACAAACGACATCTTTTAAGACATAAAATTTCTAAGGATTTTAAGTGTGCCAATTGTGATTATGGAGCAAATGATAAACTCATCTTCAAGCAACATCTTTTAACACATAAAGCTTCTAAGGATTTGAAATGTGCTACTTGTGATTATGGGACAAATAATAAACACCTCTTCAAACGGCATCTTTTAACGCATAAAATTGCTAAGGATTTCAAATGTGATACTTGTGATTATGGCACAAATGATAAACACAACCTCAAACAACATCTTTTGAAACATAAAGTTTTGAAGGATTTTAAATGTGCCGATTGTGATTATGAGACAAACACGAAATATATCTTTAACCAACATCTTCTAACCCATAAAGTTTCTACGAATTTAAAATGCGGTAATTGTGATTATGAGACAAACAAGAAATATAACTTTAACCAACACCTTTTGAAACATAAAATTTCCAAAGATTTTAAATGTGCTGAGTGCGAATATGGGACAAATGTTAAAAGCAGCTTCAAACGACATCTTTTAATACATAAAGTTTCTGAGGATTTTAAGTGTGTTAGTTGTGATTATCGGACAAATGTTAAACGTTACTTCAGACGACATCTTTTAAAACATAAAACTACTAAGGATTTTAGATGTGCAAATTGTGATTTTGGGACAAAAAGTAAAAGCTATCTTAAACAGCACCTTTTAAAACATGAAAGAGTCAAAAGTTTTTAAATGTGCTATATTATGAGATATAATAGATTGTACTTTGAGCAACACCACCAGGCTTTATCTTTAAATGGGCAGGGTTTCAGCCAAGGCTGCTTTACCAACCCATCTCACTATACATTTACAAATATCCATGTCCGAATCCGGATTCGAACCAGAGACCCTAGTCGAATCCATACAGTTGGACGATTCTTGTCATGAAGAACTACTTGTATTCCTGATGGATTGAGGCTTGGGTCGCTACATCAAACTGATACACCACAGGTCAGTGCAATGTCGAAGATTTCTAATGGCGACCCTCTCTGGAATGTAGTGAGGTGGACTGTGCTCAAAGAGTATATACAGGGTAGAATACCTCACAATGAATGAATAGCAATTAAATCTTTTTATTTGACAAAATCAACATATCAATCTTCTTCACTTGAAGAAGCCTCTTCTGCTTGTTGTAACCAATTAGTAAAAGGTTCAACTCGAGCATAAAATCTTGTGTTTTTGTCAATTCCAGAGAACCAATTCAAAATTACATCCTCGGAAAGGTGGTCCTTATTGTACAACCAATTTAACACAGCAGAAACACACTCGTTTAGTTCATTGTTATTAGCAGCTACATCCTAAAAAGTGGCACGAAATGAATTAATTTCAAATTCATGATTAAGGAACATTGATTAACATGAAACAAAAAGGCTTACCTCAATTGCTTGAAGACAATCAACCATGGCGGAAATGTTACGAATATAATTCTTCAGGATCGGTGAGAAGTAATCCAACAATGGCCGTAATGAAGGCAAATAAGGTTGTCCAAGATATAATTGAAAAGGTAACATCAATATAGCTTTTATAACGTTGAAATTTACCTACAAACAAAGGGTTTTGTAATCGATCAATGACTTAGAGCAAGATTTTGAACATAAATTCAAAATGATCGAAAAGAAATTCACCTCCTTAACTGAAACGTTATAAGCATATCGGGATGAATTTATTTCTAGTATTAAATTATCGCACTGTAATTTATCTTCAAAACCTCTGGTAAGGCTGTCGACAACTTCGGTTAAGAATACTGAAACAAAGATTGAAAATATTATTAAGCGTAAGCACTAAATTTTGATTTATAAGGTAAAAGCATTGTTAAGCACCTCTTACTCCCAACCCGTGCATCTCAAACTTTGCAAGCGTAAGAGCAATAGTTAAAATATAGTCAATTCTACCCCATACCCAATTAAAACAACAGGCACTTTATGGACTTACAATTTGTATCATCTGGGACAGGTGAGATTGTATACGACAAATTATCTTCACTTTCAGATGACTTAACACTCTCATCATCTGACGGCTCGGTCTCATCGGGCATATATAACCTCGAAAGTTTTCTATGCAAACCGTCGTCTTCAGCATCTGATTCAACGCTTTCCTCTGGCTTTATGTGATAAGCATTTTTAGCTAACTTATTGCTTGCCACTCCTAAAAGTACAAGATATTGTAAATTCATCTACAGGCTGTTTAAGTTCTTTGCGACCAACTTAAAAATAATAATGGCAAATAAAAGCAAGTGAAGTACCTAAGTATACATTTAAGACAATGACTCCAGTTTTAGATTGTGAAACAAAACAGTGAATGAAAAAGTAGCAGTACTAATCTCATATTCTTCAACTTCACTAGCAGGGTTCTGTGGGAGAAGCAAATGCAAGGAAAACGAATGCCAAAATTGAATAATGGACCGAGGCAAATTAAAAATCCCATTTAAGATCTTGAAATACGAGGAGAAAAAAACATTTTGGCTTGCTGTAGGTTTTGGATAAAACACCTATGCCAATAGTGACAATTTTAAGTGGGTATGGTATGGAGTCACTTGAGCCTGATGGGTTTTGGCAGTTGGCCGGGGTCACACTTTAGCAATTGTCCCTGGTCAAATTTTGGCAATGGGCCAAATGTTGGTAAGTGGCCTGGGGGTGCAAGACCATATTTCGGCTGATGACTTGGGGTCCGAAATTTCGGCAGTTGGGTAAGGATGCGAGATTTCGGCAGTTGGCCCGGCGTTCTATTCCGGTAGTGGCCCACGGGAAGTGATTCGGCAGTTGGTCCGCCAGAGGTATTTCGGCCTACTGTCTTGGTTGCTGGATCCACCATCTTGGATGCTGGGCCCGTCACTTTGGCGCCGATGGTGATTGCTGAAAAAAATTTTTATTGCCTTTGAGATTCGAACCCACAATACCTAAAATAGATGACTAGCGCGTAACCAGTTGAGCTACAAGACTAACAATTTTACAATTAGAGATTAAAGTAAAAAAAAGACTTGTACTTTGAACTTTGGTCTTTTCGCAAACTGTACAAAACTGCATTTATTTGTAAGAATTTTATAATTAGAATCGCGAATTATAGTGGAATGTGTAATAGTTTGCATCCAGTGCATCAATTGAAAAAAAATGAAAGTCCCCTACACCTATACCAAATTATGTTTCTAGATTTCTACCAGAATTTTCTTTGTGCTATAAATAGACTTCCGGTGACGAAAATAACAGCTCATACAGTATTTAATATTTATTACCTATATGAATGTAAATACAAAGGCGAAGAAGTTACATTTTTTTGAAACAATACCCCCTCTATAAATTACTCAACATGTTGTACAGGGTTATCGCAAAAAGGTGAATTGTTGATAGGTAATTCGATTTATATGCACAAAGGACATGTAGGGTATCATTTACGAAAATCTTAACCGTTATTTTCACCGTTCTTGGAAGTACAAATGTTGGTGTAAAGTCCAAAGGTTGGTTACTGGTCCAAGTCCATTACTCACCGTTCAAAGTCCAAACGCACCTCGCCCATCAAGGTCCAACGGTTAGTAACCAGTCAAAATCCACGCAGAGGTAGTGAACAAATTCTTTCATATAAAGTACGTAGAAAATTTAGAAATTTTTTTATGTCTTACTAACCTATCATAGCACATTTTATATCTGTGATACGCGGGCATAAAGTGTTTATGCCCTAGGGCATTAAAGATCACCATAGTAATTCATTTATACTTAATGACAAAACAAACAAATATTTGCAGGTCATTGAAAATTAGAAACGTCAATTATTAATTGTCAATACCTACTAAATCACAAGATTGCCCTTATTTCGTATAGTTTCTGGAACTTCTTGCTCATTCACGATGAATTGAATTATTTAAAATTACGTTTGACGTTTGGATGGTTTCAATCACATTAACAAATTCGAACCTCGCATACTCGATCAAACATAATGAATTATTTTGTAAACGAATTTTGACGAAGAAAACTATTTGTAAAACATAAAATTGTGTATGTACCACGGGCATAAACTGATGTTTATACTCTCGGGGCGACTAAAAAGCTCTCAGGCCCTCGAGCTTTTTAACTTGTCGCCCTCGACAATATAAACATCACTATTATGCCCTTAATACATAAATAACTATTATACAGACTGAGGCTATACCATTACACCACTAACAATAATTGAAGGATTGTAATGCAGAATTTTTTCTACACGCATTCCAATGTAAGAGACTTTCTCATACAACCGATTTATCAAGTATTTGGCATCTTGATGTACATTTTCGATGGTTGCAGCTTCCTTGTTCTCCGTCAGTCATTTTATTAATAAATATTCGGTAAAAGGAAGTGAAATTGTAGCAGTTCTAATCGTGAGTTTATTACCTGACCAACTCCTCAATCTCATTCTTTCTTTATTATACAACACGAAATAGTTCAATACTGATGGTGGTTATAATTTTATCTTCCCTAAATTTCCAGTTATACAATAAGCCCGAAATTCAACAGCCTATGAAGTATACAGGCTGTCCGTTTTTCGAGCACCAACATGGGAATCAGGGCATCTGGTTATTTGAAGAGATGCAGTGTAGTTTAAATTGGGGCAAATTTGCGTATTTTGGAGCCCAATAATATACCAATACGAAAATTCGGACGTCATCAGAGGTTGCAGTTTTTTAAAAAATTTTCGATTTTCCCTTTTACTTCGGAAACCACAAAACGTAGAAGTTAAATTGTACGATGGTCAAGATACACAATTAAAGAATTATTATCATGCTTTCAACAAAACCAGAAAATTCAGATTACTTCCGAAGATATGCCAGAACAACCGAAATTTACCCATTTCGTTTTTATTTCTTCTGAAGTTATTTGAACAGATACAAAAAAATAGCAAACTCTTTCTCATTGCTACTTTACCGTATTACTGTATTGAGTAGCATTCTAGCGTTATATCTGGAGATCTAGAAGACCAATACTGCGCATCTGTAGACCGATCCACTTGTCTTCCAAAATGTTCAAAGACATACCTATAAGCATCATGGCTAGAATGAGCCGGTGCTAGCTCTAAATCAAAATTTAAATATGTAGCATCAAGTCAGTATTGTTGATTTTGGAAGAGTTTTTGAAATTAACAGTCACAGATACAGGGTACTGAAGAAAAGCAGTCAAATGTCAAAAAGTTTGAAAAATCTTGAATAACTTGAAAACCTTTGATGCCGGGTATAGCGAAATGTGGTATCAAGCGACGTAGATTTTCATGTAATCTCAAAAATCCAACAAAATACAAGATGTTCTATTTAAAATAACACATCCGGTATAGCCGGAAGTGAAACGATCATGATAATATTTTCTTTCGATAGATTCGAGGATAGATTATAAAAAACTATGTTCGTATGCAATTTTTCAGATTTAAATTATTAATGGGAGTGTGAATACTTTTAGGTAACGGTTGTATATTCGCAATAAATCTTTAAAACGTAATTAATTTTTTTAGAAGCGTTAAAATTACCATTTTTGAACTATGTTGAAAATTACTCTTTTTATTTCAGTATACAGCACAATCTTTTAATGGGATTCCATATGAAGAAACTTTTAACTTGACATTAATCTCACACCTGAATATGATCCTCACCTTGATAAACAACATTTGATTTGGACTTTGCCCGCAACCAACCTTTGGACTTTGAACACCTGGCAACCTTTGAACTTTGAACAAATTGTGCGAAATGGTACTAGCAGCAGATTGGTCGGGATTATTACGTCATAGCGCTCGCCACAATCATCTCGTTTTGAATAAACTTCTAATACCGCACATGTTTATTGTTTTTTTTCTACTCAGCCACTATTTTTAAATTAAACTTTTACGGTCCAGAAAATTGTTTTATGGTTTCAGGTATACGCTTATTAAATTAGAACTACGGAATTCAACTATACTGTAAACCCCCACCCCATTGTAGCAGACCAGTCAGTCTTGTCGCAGTCATGCCGAGTACAACCAAAATGCTGAATGTGTGTGATTCTTATGCAGTGACGTTTTCGGGCAGTGTATGGGGATGCAATTGTACCATGATTCAGAGGACCTGGGGCGGAGGTCATTTAGTCACAAGGCGGAGGTGATTTCCAATTAAGATAAGTTTTTAAAGTATATATACTTGTATGAGCTGTTAGGCACATTCCATCATACCATTGGAAGTCTATTCTTGGCACAAAATTCTTGTGGAAATCTGGAAACGCCTTCCATTTTTTTAATTGGCGCACTGGATGATAAATATTAAAACGGCAATAAAGACGTTAAAGTATCACATTCCGCTGCAATTCGCGATTCTATTTATAGAAATAAATGCACTTATTAAGGCTCTGTAGCGTAACTGGTTACGCCCTACCCTACTAATTCAGGTATCCTGATTTTGAATCCCAAAGCCAATAAAAAAGATATTTCCACCAATCAACGATGGCGCCAAAGGGTCGGGTCCAGCATACAAGATGGTGGGCCCAGCCGTCCAGCAACCAAGATGGTGGGCCAACTACCGAAATACCCCAAGCAGGCCTACAGAAATATGACCCAGCACTTCAGGGTTAACTGCCGAAATTTGACCTTGCACGCCAGCTAAATGCCAGAATTTGACCTTTGCCAACTGCCGAAATGTTTTCCCATGGTCCAAAAAATTTTTTCATGCACAAAAATTATCCGTAACAAAAAAGTTCGAAATGCTTTAAGAAATCAACCTAAAAATTCCATTTTGGTGTTATGAATGCAAGAAGATCGATTCTTACTGAATGGTACTTTGGTACATGATATAATTATGCCATTCGTTCTAGAGAACTGTACTGAAAATACTCAGAATGATTTCCATGTAGATAAATGATAGGACAGTTTTTAGGTCTGTAGTACACATACTCCAATGTCACTAAAGCATAGAATTTCTTATGAAATAAGAAGAGATTGAAATTTTCCTTGCTTTACTCGACCTTGATATAGAATGAGTTAAATTTTATCTGTTGGATCCGCCTAACGCCGCTAATTTACTATCCTTAATATATAATTAACGAAGTTTGTCCCAGAGGGCGCTTGCTGAGAAGCTTTGTTAAACGCTTCAAAAAGCATTGCAATCTCTTATTCATATTTCTTATTCAGCTCACGTTTTAAGAAGGTTAGTGTCGGAACCAGTCTCCCTTATAAGCATGAGTAAAAAAAATAATGTGTGAACAGCAGAACATCTAACAGTTGGAAGTGTTATAGAGATGGGAGAAAAGTAAATAAGCACATATAAATCACCTACCTGTTTTAGATGAGTGTGATCGAATCAAATAGTTTTCAATGATAGAATTTTCAGGTAAAACAACTCCTTTCCCTATTACACTCGCCTTTGTAACTATACAACCTGTTTCAAGAACACACTTCTGTCCTATTATACTATGCTGAATAACAGAATTATCACCGATCACAGTATTAGAAAATACAAACGAGTCCTCAATTATAACATTATCCCCAATTTTAACGGATTCTCCGATAATCGATCTTGATATTCTCGTTTTGTCACCAACAGAACTGCCTCCACCAATTATTACGTCCTCAATTAAGCTATTGCTTCTGGAAATTTAAGTAGCTTTAGTGACAAACTAAACACAACCACTTACTGTGTTAAATGTACGTCCTTGCTGCGATACACGTTGTTTTGCAAGTGAATGTAACTCCGTTGCTGACTGGAAATTCCCATGTCGGGCACAAGAGGATACAACCATCGATGGAGAATATCTCGACTACAAACAAATAATGCCAAATAATTTTTTCTCGGAGAGTAACTCTACTCAAGCTTAGTTTAGTGGGCGTATTAATTGTTAGGATAAACGGAGGTCGCTCGGGCAATTTGCAAAGTAAAATTACGTCAAACTTTGAGAATGCTCTCTGAATGTTGAAGGTGCTTTTGGAAAATATAACCTCTACATTCATCTAGAGCGCCTCATCATTTGTTCTACTACTACCAAGCCTCTAATACCTGATCACTGGCGTAATTGAATTATTTGGGTTTTTGCAATTTTTAAAATTATTTTTTAAGTTTGGATTTGATTCAACATAGAGACATTTACACATATACCACTTCACAGCAAACGTGAATGAAAGTATGTCGGGAGATAAGAGCGATAACCGCCGCGAACTTGGAACAAAACGCAGGCTCAACCATGTTGCAAGTTCTGAAACCGTCGCTACAGAGAGGTGGCCTATGTAGAAAATATAAAGGACTCGCCGGTTTCAAGCGGGTGAGATACAAATGTCGAACGTAACAGCAGAGCCCGCATTCTGAGCTCGGCTACGAAAGCAAACACGTACCATTAGTTTGTGGAATTTTATCACATAGCCATAAAGTATTAGCGGCTTAAATTTAAGTAAAAAAACAAATTTATGTATATCTTTTTTGTTCATTATAATATTATACAGGGAGATCAATAATCATATGCTGCGCCGCTCTTATAAAATATCACATTAGTAATCATTTGCCGCAACCAGGTATATGTGCACCAATACAAAACATAACCTATAATTTTTATTACCTTCATCTTTTCAAAACGGCGTTTTTAAAGACTACCAGATTCTTTTGAATATTTACAAGGTGGGTAAATTACTAATAAATTATAAACAAACGTTTTTTTTAGTTGTAGCGTGTAAAAGGTAATAGGTTTACTCTGACATGCCTTTTACTTTAGAAGAGAATAAGATGCATTTGCAGTCCTGTTTCCGTAATCTAGACGAAAATTGAGTTTGAGAGTACTCGATACGTTTGTGTATACAGGAGTTTCGAAAAACCTCTTCATCAAAGTCCGAAAAAGCCGCTACGACAAACGGGTATCTCATACGGAACGTGTCACACTACTGTCTGGAGAAAATTGTACTTCTATCGTTTAAAGTAACCGTGTTACAAGAACTCATCGTTCAGATTTACAAAGCCGTCTAAATTATATGCATGCAATTGGTTTAATGCAAATTTACGAGATTGCAACGTATTCGGAATCGCTTACACACTATTGCCAAATTACGAACAGGAAAGCTGCCGTTTGAAACATGACGCAACAGTAGTTACATTCCGTCTTGGAAAACATGAAGAAAAGAGTGAATCCCTGTCTTAATAATGGTGGCGAGCACTTCGAACAGTTGTTATAGTGTGCATGTAATTTACGCAATTACTTCAATATTAACGAGTTGTAAAAGAAATAAAATCGTTTCAATTTTTGTAGTAATTTGCTATTTGTGTAGTTTCACATAATTTGGACATTCACAAGGTGCTCAAATCGTTCATTTAGATTAAATATGGTTAAACGTTAAAAGTTTACTTTGGTTTGAAGTTTAAGGTTATGTTTTAGTATTGGTGCACCACGCTTGTTGCGGCAAATGATTACTAACGTCATAATTTCTTGAAGCGGCGCAGCAACTCAATATTGATCGCACTGTATCAGGATTAAGGCCCGGTTGTACAATGTCCGGTTGAACTTCAGTTTGGTTTAACCGACAGATTTGAGAAATACGATTGACCAACTTGTGAAATATTAGCTAATCAAATCCTTTAACCCACAATTCAACTATAAACTGAAGTTTAAACTAACATTATACAACCGGGCCTAATTGGCACAGGTTTTTATGTGTGCAATAAAGACGATAAAGTCCAAATGATTTTACATTGTGCGATTGTGCATTAGGCTATACAATCATTTTAGATATATCCATGAGCTATCGTCGATTAGCCATAGATGTTGACATCTCCATCATTGTCACTTGTGAATTTGATCTTGAACTTGTGCAATAGTAGATTGTTTCCATCACACAAATATTGTAATACAAAACCACAGACACACAAATTACGTAACTTCATAGTACCTAACCCATTGATCTTGACATACTTTTACTTTCTCCGGCTTCCAAGTGAAGACGCACCTGTACAGTTCGTTTAAACAATTATACTTACTTGACTACAATGTATTGGCGACGAAAAGAATAGAACGCAGCAAACAATAATGCAAAATAAATTAAATAAATTAAAATAAGGTAATGGCATTTTTATCACACTATAGTCCGCAAGACTGTAGGCACTTAAACTAAACAAAAGAGAACCATACTACATCAGTAACTAAAAACAAGCAGGTAAACAATCTTATTACTTGGCACACCGGTGCTTTCACCGTCTATGAACTTACTGCTTCTTCTTTCACTTTAGATAGAAGAAAGTTATGGTAAAAGTGGGGAAAGGACGTTTTTACTTCTTATACGTCTATATATGGTGTATATAGCATTAAAATTCAAATAGCCTTCACCCATACTATCCACATGTAGTCAATGTGCTCTCGATTTAATATTTCGTTTATGCGTCTTGTAAGTATACGAATGAATTATTGCACAATACAAGGTACCTATTTAGCCTAGGTACATAGGTACCTACCTACTGACTGAGAAACTGCACCTTAATGTAAACATTCCAAGAAAACTCTTTGTGTAGATCCCATCTGTTGTAAATGCTACTTAATAGACCGAATCATTGAAGAAAGCAATTGTTATAGTGGGTATTTTAGTAATAAATACCTTCACGCGCGGACATAGTAAACTTGTTTGATTGACATCAAAGAGAAAACGACTATTTCCTTTTAGCAACGATTTTGATTTTTAAACGGTTTGGTTTTAATTTTTTACGCTCATTGGGCACGCTTACTTTAACGATATTAGTCGTACAATCAAATGCACGAAATTAACACAGAAAAAATCTATTGCACCTAATTTTTGCAAATCAACCTTTCCTTCGCAGAATCAAATTAAAGAAATGCGGTCATTGTATAATTAACATTATTTGCCGTAAATATGCAATTTTTAAGTTGAGAGAGAGAAATGTAGGTGACCGTATTTGGAGTTTTTCCGTGTTTTTAATTACAGAACGAATCAAAGTGTGTAAAATTGTCTTTTGATATTTTTTTTAATTATGCGGGCATAGAGCGTAGTTGCGTGATGGCTCATATGACCTTTATAATATTGGCTAATGTAGAATTAAATTTATTATGTGCAAATTGGGGTCCGTACTGCTCTCAGAACTTTATAGTGGAATCGGTATCGAGTACAAAATAATACAGTAAAATATATGAGGCGCATCGAACAATTTTTAATAGACTTACTGATCGTCGAAGGAGACATACTCGTGTTTAACAGTACTTTTGAATTCAATTTTTTTTAACCTCCCTCATCTCCACTATACCCGAATGAAAAATCGTACCCTTCATGAAATACCAAGCTGTTCAAAATTTTTACTAATCAGGTAAATTTGAAATTCCGATTTACTGCATATATTTGAACGTAGGGAAAAAGTTGTTTACAGTTTACTAAGTTCTGAAAATACGTTATACATTTATCAATATCATCATATTTCAGGGAACGAATGTTTTCGACTTGATGGCGCCACAATACTGCTCTAGAAGGACCGACACAATAAAATACTGTAACGTGATTTATAAATTCAGGTTCGATTTATATCAATGTTTATTAAACAAAACTAAAACACTATAAAAACTGTACAATTTATATCGACTATTTATATTACACACTTCGCAATTTATATCAGATTTTCGCGCTCAATGTTTCGTCGGTACTCGATCTCGTTCGGTAGTAAAACTTACTGCGATGTTCGGTCCGCAATCATTTATACACGCAAGCAATGTAAGTCCAGAACACTCGCGTAATTACTGGATAGTCTCGAATATTCCTATACAAATCCCACTATCGCGCGCGTAGAAAATTCCAGAGCGCCAAAGGCGACGTCATGTCTGGAGCGTTTCCGTTACAATACTAACGCAATAATGGAAATTCTTTACTTGCAGATCGCCGTTGTTTTGGCAAATACCTGTTCAATAGCGTTTAGAGAAACAGTATGACCGTTTTTCAGTGTGTTTAAAAAAGAGGCCACTAAATGTATTTTTCACCTGAATGTAACAAATACTTTAGAATTACCATATTATTTAATAACTTGCTACGTCAACAGTAATGAAGATAACATTTATACTATAACAATGATTCGGGATTCCGTTCCGTATGCACAGAAATTTGTACAGTCTAATCCTGTTCAAAACCACCTGCTTAACCCCATACAGTCATCTACACATCCATCTCCAAAATATATCCTCCTACTTAAACTACACATTACCGAAAATCAGCACACCTACACGACACAAAATAGCGCCATGGACAATGGAACTACCACAAATAAACACTCATCTAAGAGCATACACACAAAAAAGTGACAATCCCCAAATAATAAAACAAACATTTAACAGTATACTAGAGAACTACAAAAACTTTGAAAAAATATATACGGACGCGTCCAAACTAAAAGATCAAGTGTCGGCAGCTTTCATCCACAATCAACAAGAACGCTTGTACAAAATACAACCAGAGACAAGCATCTGCGTAGCAGAAATGGTAGCCATCAAAGAGGCACTTATCTACATAGCGACCATCCCAAACAGAAGACGATATCTTATCTGCACAGACTCTCTAAACAGTACACACATCCTCCGGCACGTCTACCCACCAACCCCAATGTGTTACGATATAGAGCACAACTGCACATCTTAAAGTTAAAAGGAATAGAAGTATCCTTCATGTTCACGCCATCGCACGTAGGAATAACGGGAAACGAACAAGCAGATCGAGCAGCAAAAGAAGCACTAAACTCACCATTATCAACAAAAATCACCATAGAAGAGAGTATACAAGACAAAACCCAAATAAAGACCGATTCATGGACATTTGCAAACCAAATGGAACCAATCGAAATCAGACCTCAGAGAAATCCATCCAATTCGCGCTCACCACTTCCCACAGCCGAAATCTCGAATCCACCAAGTAAAATTAAATAGACTCCGGATAGGCCATACGAGATACACACACGAACATTACATAACAAAGGCAGAACAACCATTGTGTAGTGCGTGCGGCGTACGCGAAACGGTTCGACATATACTAATAACCTGTCCAAAATATGTACTACACAGAAATACTTGTGCTATAAACGACCTAACAGTACTAACAAAAAACAACAGACTACTAGATGTAACAAATTATTTAAGAATTATTGAATTGTTTGAAAAGATTTAACCTAACATTGGTCGCAAATGGTCTTAGAAACCGACGCGACTTTAAACTTAAAAATAGAAAAAAAATGCATAATTTTATCATAGATACGCAACAACTTTGGGTGAGTGAATGTGTGTTTTAGCATTGTAAGGAAATTAATTATTTCATTTATTTAAAAGGGTTTTGGCAATATAAAGTAACAAGCGCGGTCAGAAATGCAACTTTATTTCAGATAATTTCAGTAAATAGAATAAATTAATATTTATTCTGCACTACGTGGGTACATTCAGGATGGGGAAATAAAGCGGGTCATTGCCGGCTCATGTGGCGTCAGTAGAAGCTGGACTGTCCGGGTTCGGGGAAGGATATTGGTAAATGTATAGTGGGTTGGGTTGGTAGAACAGTCTTGGCTGAAACCCCGCCCACTCAAAAATAAAGGCAAAATAAATAAACAAATTGTAATTAAAATAAGAGCAAGAATAGCGAGTTTAAAGACGTCTGATGTTACCGAACGTTGAATGAAAACAAACTTGTCTTCATCAGATAATTTAATACCACGGGTCTTCGACCCTCTATATCTTCATCGCAAGGGGCAGAGGACGGTGCCGGATTTTGGTCCCAAGTTCTCGCGACTTCTGGGTTCGGGTGGCACGCGGCGGTTTCAAGAAACTTCGCTGTGACTCCGAATTTGGTTTTCCTGCAGTTTCTCTAATTTGTAAGGTAAATACCGGAGTAGAATAGAACAATTTAAGACCTTCTTCAGGGGAAAACGCATTATTCGGGTCACTTTGTAATTGGGCGCAAGCCTGTTAAAGGTCCAGAACAAAAGAGGGACAATAAATAAATAAATAAACATTATATAGTAACCGATTTTGCACTATCTGGAAGGGCTGTATCGCTTATCGCATTGGCGCTTTGCCCACGGTCTTGTAAATAAGCAGCGTGTTTGTCGTTGGATAAAACGCAGATGTGGCTAACAATAAACTTTATTTATTTTTTATTGATAATTTACATGATGGTTAAAATACTACAGCTCCATCAAGCAAACAAGTTCCTGGGAAAATATGCGAACTAATTAAAAAGAATTCGTGGCGGGAAAACGTTAAGCCAATACGTACATCGCAGACATGTACAGTCCGTAAAAAATGTGACAGTGACACATTTATAGATTATATGTTTATAAAATCCGCTTGTGCACCAATTTTATCCGTACGGAAAGAAAAGAGAAACAAACCTGTGCATTCCGAAGTCAGGAATGTTATCAAAAGGGTTACACAAAGAGATAGTTGCCGGTGTGTAGATATTTCCTTTGGGAAAGGGTACAGGGCTAGCTGCCCCTGCGACGCAAATCAACAAAATTCATGACCAAGATTAGGTAATGTGCATTTCATTAATATTCCTCTGAACTAAATAGATACTTATTGTTATCCGATAGATCGAAGCCAAACTTGCCGATGATAGGATATGGAAATTTCCTTCAAATAAGCGACGAAGTGGGACTTCCTACAAAATAACATTGGATAATTCTGATTTAGGTGTCATGAAGAATGAAATTTACATGACCCATAACATAGTCCCGAAGATCAATAATTTAGTTAGTAAAATGAAGGAGAAAACTGGCTACAGTGGAGGTAAAGTTACACTAAGAAGCGGCTGTAAATACAACAAATGTCATCACAATAAGCGAAAATTATGAATGGAACGAAGAATGAAAGAAAACGATTTTTTAGGGAAAAACAAGAAACCGATGACATTTTTAGACGAAACCTACATCCATCCATTATGTGGAGTGCTTGCTAGCAGAAGATGAAACTGATGTATAACTCTCGCCAGGAAAGATTGCCGGTCACAGCACACCTTGTGTCGATCTACAATCCATATGTTTTTCTTAAGATGCGAGCGACTTCCGGAATAGGATCGTGCCAATGTTGAAAGAAAAGTCTTTTTGTTCAACATTGTCACGATACTATCCTGGAAGTCGCTCACATCTTTAGAAAAACATAGATTGTAGACCGGGATCAAGTGTTCTTTCCTGGCGAGAGGTTTATATAAAACTGACTGAAGCAGGAGGAAGTAAATTGAAATGAATTGAAAATGCACATAGTATCTCATCATCAAATAGAAAAGTATGTCGGGAGACGAGATGAACCACGTTAAGAGATTGGAAGAAGAAATGTGGCAACGCCAAGGATTGTTAGATGAAGCTGTAGAAAGTTTATATTTCACGTTGAGCACTGGTACATCAGAATAAGGTTCTAAAATCAGTGAAGAGGATACTGTTTAATTAGTTTTAAATACACACTGCTAGGTCATTAGTAATAACTATTTTGTTGTTTTGGTTTGTAATTCTTGCAATAAATTTCTTTCTCCAGTTTCCAAACGTCGCCGCATAAAAAATGAAAAATACAACAAGTTTAAATTTACCGCCAAACACTATTGCCACAGACTGTACTTCTAAAATACAGCGACACCAAACCACCGCCGTCTTGATGGACTTGTTTGCTTGGCTTGACTGTCAATCGTGTAATCAGTCAAAACCTACAGAAGGAACGAGATGACATTTCATAGGTGGTAACCACGTTATATTTCTTAAAATGGTCTTCTTTCACGATACTTAACTTAATTCATTTTGTAGGTTGTGATACAGATCCATACTGTCGTAGCAATTGTGTGTGAAACAACATTTTGAAATACATCTTGGTACTTTTCAGATTTCCCTCAGACAGTGAATGGCGAATCTTAGACTTCTTGGGCTTAAATCCCTGATTCTTATTTTTAAAAACGTTTTCAATTGCCCATAACTATAATCAAAAAAGAACGTCTTATTATTGTCCAAATTCTAATAATAATGTGTATAAATAATAGCTTGAAATGTCTTAGGTTCTCTCGCACACGCAGCATGGATCTAAGCATGGACATTGTTTAAATACTTAAACAATGGCATGGAGTAGTAGGTCCACAAACAAGACGGTTTTCCCTGCTTAGATCGTTCACTAAAATACGCCAAAAGAATGTTTTCGTTAATAATCTTCAAGGAGTTTTCCGATCGCCATTTACAAAACTTGGAGAATTCATTTGGCAAAGTGGTACAGCCTTACGGATTTGTTGTCCGACTACCATGAAGGGTGTTTCGCATTAAAGTCTCCTCCAATGAATGTAGGTACTCCATCGTTAAATAACGCATCCAATTCGTGCTCGTTGCGGAGTTTATGGTGGTTTACAGGTCGATACTATCTTCAGTAACACATCTGACGTTTTATCGATAACCAGGGTGGTTTCGATATGCCGAACCTAGTTGGAATCGAGTTAAGTATGGTTAATGTTTCGGTGAATGTCAGTAACCGTGCCACCTCCCCTACTATTTGGGCGATCGTTTCTGCACTTAACAGAGCATAACCGGGAATTTTGAGATTAATTTCAGCGAAGTGGTAGGTTTCTTAGATTAATCTGACGTCAATGTTCTTGGTTAAATAACACCTTATGCAGTTCATCGTGCTTATAGTATAGGCTGTTCGCGTTCCAGATGACAACTGAATGAACTGGGTTCACGAAGGCCATTAAGCCTAACACTGTTGAGAGAATTTCTTAAGAAGTCGTTCTCAAGTTTCAACGTACTGTACATCCCATCCCATCCATTCTATCCAAATCCAACAGCAGTGAATAGTAATTGCGTTCAAAGTGTGCGTAGTACTCATAACGTACGTAATCTAAAATTTGAATCGGTACCAGGTGGTGGACCTGGCCCCCTTAAATGGTCGACGCCCCTATGCACGTGCAAATCGTGCCTAACCGGCACTGGCCCCAATAAGCATTTTTGGACGTGAAATAAATAGAATATCTGCGGCAACAAATTAGGAGAAATTGAATAAAACAGACAAATTCTATTCACTTTGGTTATAGTATTTACTTGTCATCAATCGAAACAGTAAAATCGGATAGATCCTTTTCAAAATGGCACGTGCTGATTAGATTAATATTCTTTCTAGCCTAATTGAGATCATCATAGAACTAATAAAATACTTTTAAGAAATGGCACTTCATGAAGTAAAGTCGTGAGGCACAACTTACTTAAATTAAATATCTAGTGACTAGTATCAACAAATTTTGTTGCGTAGGTGTTCAAGTTTACGCTCGCCGTAAATTTTGGTTGGACGTTGGAGGTGGAGGGCATAAGCATTCACCATTTAAACCTTCCAAAATCCAATCTAAGTAGTTTATGATTTTAGTGTATATACCGGGCAGTGTGGCTCTTCCACAGCCTCGTCCCCATGATACAATACCTGCAATTTCGTGAATAAAATACAATAATGCAATATATTACACAAAGAGTCGTACCAACTACATCCATAATGCCGTTAGGATTCTTGACGTGAAGAGGGCCACCACTGTCTCCCTGCCAAATTATTTATGTTACAAACTGTTTGTGATCCAAAATGTACATACCTGACAAGCGTCAATCTTCCCTTCTTCAAACCCGGCACAGAACATGTTCTCCGATAGTCGCTCCTCACCATATCCGGAGTTGTAGCAATCTTTCTTTGGCCATATCGGAACAATCGCCTTTCTAAGGATAGTCGAACTTTCCTGTTTTTCCCCAGTTTTACCCCAACCTGCTACGATTGCCCATTTTCCAGAATAATCGGTCACAGCTGAATTTATTTTAACTATCATTACTAGAATGTAACCAAACATCCATAGTTTACCTGAATGAGGGAGACACGCTGGTTGAATCTTGGAATCGAAATGTAATGGATGATCCAGTTCCAATATCGCTATATCATTATTGTAAGTTGATCTGTCAAACAATTTATGCGGAACCACTTTTTTGATTTTTCTAACTTGTATCTTACTAAACCGTTCTTTATCTTTGCGATCGTGGTCACCAAACGCGATTGATATTGTACGATAGTTTATTCTAGATAGTTAATGTGAGAAGAGTTTTAAATTGTTTAGGGAGTGTACATACCCGTCAACACAATGAGCAGCGGTTAACACGTGTTTTCTTGTAATAAGCGTTCCTCCACAGTGAAATTCTCCATTTTTCGCCATTCCAGCAAGCCACGGAAATTCATTTTCCTTTGTCACGTTCCCTCCGACTACTCTTATCTGTCTGTCGCTCATTCCACATACTATAGACAAATGGTTTGTTTGGGAATATTGTGAAAACTACTTACCGCAGTTGCAATCGCTGCTGGGGTGTAAAATATTGTCATCATAAAAATTTTTTCCTTTCCTAGCTCTGTTTGTATCCTGAAAGCATCGAAATCTGAGATTAGTAGCAGCATTCACCACATACACTTCAGATTACCTTTAGTGGCACACTAACGACACTAACTACAAAAAGCACAAACACAATAAACCACACTTTATCCATTCTCAAAAACTTAGCTACAATTGTGCGTTTATTGTCAACTTTAGACTAATTAATGTGATACTAAACTGAATGTTTTTATACATAAAATGGTATTGTTTTAGCAATATTTGGAGGGGTATTACCTTGAATTTGTCCAATTAATTTGTAGGACACCCACTGACACCTAATTTCAATGTCTAGGGATGAATGCCGCACAAGGACGCTGCACATGCATGCGTGACATACTTACGTAACTATTATCTATGCTTTGTGTAAGTAATGTGATCGATGTTCAACATCAACCGATTAATTTTGGCTGTTATTGTCAAGATTAAATTATTACATAACAATAAAGATTGCCTGATGATATTAACTTCCTTTAGGAAAATCGTGTGCACCCCATTTTCAGAGTCTAGACCATCCGCAGGTGTATGAATTTTACAATTTGTTTGTAGGTTATTAGATAAAGCTGTTCAATTGAATAGATTGGCTGGCCTTTACACAATTAGCTTCATCGAAAAAATATGCGGCCTAGTTTCAGTAATATGTTTGTACAGAGACACATCTTTCCAAAAAAAATGGTCATCAACTCATCATAGCTTCTCGTTAATTTGCTTACTTCAAGGCAATGGACGGCCAGGATTTTACGCTTAATTGTACATCATTCTACTTCCAATAACTGTAAAGGTCGAGATCAAATTTGTGTATAAGATTATGACCTAATTTTGGTTTAAATTTTGCTGTTCTTCCTATTTTAATGGTACACTTAACTGAGATGAGTGTAATCTCAAAGACCTTGAGAAATATGTTAAAGATTCCATGAACCTTGACTATGTATTGTTGCATTACCTTAATTTGATAAAATCTCTGTAATTGTCGCTCAAATATAATACCTGTCATTGAATGAATTGGGTAACACGTCTATACCACCGTGGGTAATACTTATCCTAAAATTTGCCTTTATTACAAAATACGCGAAAGTGCAGTTTAATTGCATTTATGTTAATTTGTTCATAATAGGTTAATATGTAGGTCAGACTATAGATAAAAGCTAAATTCTGGTTTAAATCGGTTTCAGGGTTTGCAAATGCTATAACATGAGCCATTAGATAGCTCTAAATACCTATGTAATTTACATTAATTTACATTTGTAAATAAATTATTATTGTTAATCAAAAATTATTTTTTTTATTGTAGGTACTCACTTAAGGACATTGTTAAACAATGCTTAAGGTTTAGATGTCCTGAACTGGTAAATATAATTTTTTAATTGTTTAGTAGTTATGTGATTGAGGGAAAATGTATATCTAACTTTTATACAAGGTGTTCCAACAAAAGTTTGTAAAAGAATGATCGCCAAATGTTCGACAATGCCTATTGAGGTCTTCAAACATATTTGAATCAAGATTGTATTATTCTATGAAAGTCATCTAGAGCAATACATTTGTTAGCTTATTCATTTCTAAATTTTGAAACTTTAAAGCTACATTTCTCGCCAACTAATCGAGCCACTGTAAAAAACTAAAAATGGAGTACCTACGTAAGTAATGAAACTCCCTTCCAGCGTCCTAATATCCGCGTCCCAATGTCTGTGTCCTAATGTCCACTGCGGTCTATTCCCTTTCCGGTCTACTCTCTTGTGGTCCAATGTCCAAGTCCTAATGCCGATTGAATATGATGAATTGTGGAAAAGCAGGCAAATCAATTTAATTTTTGTTCAAGAATGGAAAATGACCCATATTTTTAAATAATGTTTTTTTTTGTTCTTTTAAGTGTAATGTGTAATTAAGTTTTCTCTAGTGTGTAATAGAGGCAATTTACCTTTGTATTTTATACATATTTTCAGTTATAATTTTTTTAGGGAAAAATACAAAATTCAACGGCCATCTTGGATTTTGACTTAATTAAGGGGATTTTGAATATGTTAAAATGGACACCTTTCACAATAAAATGTAAAAAGAAGTTGGCACGGAAAAGGGGTACATACCCCGTACCTCAAAAAGGGGTGGATGTGCTGGATTTTTTTTCGTACACAATCAAGCACTAACGATTGGCACAAAACATTTCGTTTGTTCTTCCAAAAGTGGTGTGAAGTTAGCACGGAAAATTGGTACCCTGTACCTCAAAAAGGGGTGGACGTGCTGGTTTACTTTTTCGTGAACAATCGAGCACAAACGAAGCACAAACGATTGGCACAAAACATCCGTGCTAACTTCACGCATCCGCAAGATTCTATACAATTTTGACTCATATTCAAAAATACAATAATTGCTTTCAAATTACGGCATTTGGTGCAACAAAAACAACGGTACGTTGCTAGCTCTGAATCGCAAAAAACAACTAGAAGTGAGTGCGTTTATTTTTTATTATTTTGGGGAGAGATGGGGAGATTTTGGGTCACGTGTGTCAAAATCTATTTTCCGGCTAAACGGTTGAACCAATTTAAACCAAATTTGCTACACATATTCTTAGACATAAAAGGGCAGAATCGCGAATGCACAGGTGAGGAGGGTGGTACCTGTACTAGCCATAGCAAATTTTTCGAAATAATTTTTTGTTATTATTTATTCCAGTTCGATTTGAATAGGTATTCATAGCTAAGAAGGAGGGTCCGTCGGGTCAGCTAGTGCCAGGTAGAAGTGACGGTCTATCTCTTACATTACAACCCCTACGGAATCTCTCCAGTGTAGCGACATTGAACACTATCAAAACAGGAACTCCATATTTAGGTACGCTTCTAGAACTGCAACCGAAAGCAACAAGAAATACTTGAGTACGTACAAAATTTGTATCGAAGTGCATTCATTTCTTACGTTTTAACCCTTTATCCAATTTTATAATTATATCTAACCTTAATTTTATAGATTTTAATAGATGACGAGCCACGTTTTGATCTTCAAATTATCTGTTCTCGAAAATTTACCTATCCGTGTCTTCTAGCCTTTTCTAGGTACCTACATACTGTTCTATTTTAGTGACCTTCAAGCTTAAAGACCGATTACTTTATGTTCGCGTCGGCGTTCCAGAGTTTAGGTATTTTTAGTTTACAGTTTGTTCATGAAAGGGATAAGAATTATTTCTGTGAAAGATTTATGATGAATGAGCATATGCCTATGATGCGTAACGCATCATAGGGATTTCAATGTAAAATTCATAACATGCGATTATTGGCTCCCCAAATTATTATACAGTAAAAATGTATTAAGGTTTTTTGAAGAAAAAAATTTTTACGCCAATCAACCGTATTAGTTTTCAATTTTTTTCATATAAATACGGAAAATTGGAAAAATAAAACCCGCATCTTTTTCAATAATCTGCGATGCCATGGAATTTTCTAAAACAAAAAGATATCCAGTTAACAACTAGGAGCAGTTCGAAATGGATTTTATGATCGACTTAGTTACTCTCTTGCAGTTAATGGTGACTTATTCGAACATTTATTGTAAATTGTTATAATGGGAAACCGCTTTTTTCGGCCGAAAACAGTTGTACAAAATCATCATTGTGACACCGAAATAGAAAAAATAATTTGGGGAGCCAATAATCGCATGTTATGAATTTTACATTGAAATCCCTATGATGCGTTACGCAAGTCACCACCCTGTATATGCTCATTCATCATAATAATAATATAATAATAATGGAATTTATTGTTCGACAGACACTCGGGTCCATAATTGAACAATATTCAGTTATAAATTCACTTAGTGGCTAAGCTACATTTGATAATTTCATAATTACAGTGACAAAATCAGAATAATGACTATAGAAAGAAAAAAAAAAGAAAAAAAAGTAATACTTGTTTTAACCGTGATAAGTGAGAAGTGAAACAATTAGGACTACAAGTTAATTCCTAACATATAAATATAATACTTATGACAAAAAAAAGAAAAAAAAAACAAACCTAGCCATAAACAAAGTATAGCGTTACTCCTAGGTTACTAAATAATACTATTCACTACAATGTGTTTGTACTAACCGTAAAATGTACGCCAGAGAATTGAAGTTAATATCACAACTATGACCAATTGCATTGAAGTTGAGAGCCATTGTAAAGAATGGAGCTTTACGAAGGAGGTTAGTATTGGGAGTCGGGTAAACAAAAGTGAGAGGACATCTTGTTCGATATGATGGGACCAAGAATTTAATCTGAGATAGAAGGTCCGGACAATCAATATCGTTATGAAGGAGCTTATATAAAAATTTTACGCTATTAACTACCCGTCTATGCTGTAAAGAATCAAGCCTAAAACGTTCCAAAAGAGCTTTTTGAGGAACACCTTGAGGAGGATAATAACCATCAATTTTGAACGAGAGATATTTGAGAAATTTACGTTGAACGTTTTCAAGATCATTCTTGTATACTTCATAAACGGGATACCATATAAGATCACAATATTCAAGTTTAGAGCGAACAAGGGCACAGTATAACCTAATCAGAGCGTTAACGTTGGTGAAGGATTTACAATTTCTAATAATGAAACCTAATACACGCATTGCAGATGAACAGATGAAATGAATATGATATCTAAAACTAAGTTGATTATCAAAAATGACACCTAAATCCTTGATGTGCGACGCGCAGTCTAAAATCATTCCATCAATATTATACGTGAAGCATATTGGTTCGCGTTTCCTTGAAAACGTTAAGACCTTACATTTGTTAATATTTAATTTAAGTTTATTTAGTAGGCACCATCTGCTTAGAGCATTTATGTTTTCTTGCATTACAAGACAATCCTTTATTGAAGATACTTTGACGAACATTTTAAGGTCATCAGCGAAAAGGAGGTGGTTAACAGAGAAAGCGGATGATATGTCATTTATAAAAAGTAAGAACAACAGAGGTCCAAGGTTAGACCCCTGAGGGACACCAGAACTCGCTCGAAGCATATGGGAATTATAACCATTATACGTCACAAACTGACGGCGATCTTTTAGATAAGACTTAAAGAAAGCTTGAAAATGATCGTTAAAACCAAAGTTTTTCAACTTGTGAATTATTATTTGGTGGTCAATGGTATCGAACGCTTTAGAAAAATCAGCGTACATCACGTCAACTTGTTGAGATTCGTCCAAAGCGTGCGTACAATACTCGGTAAAACAAGCCAAGTTGGTCACCGTTGATCTTTTTTGCATAAAGCCATGTTGATGTAGAGATATTAGGCTACAAACAGGGGGAAAATATAATTGTAAATAACTATCTCAAACACTTTCGAGAAACTTGATAAGATACTGATAGGACGGTAGTTGGAAATTTCAGATGCTTCTCCTGACTTGAGAACAGGGCATATCTTGGCAACCTTCCAATATGTAGGAAATGTACAAGAAGTGAGTGCTAGATTAAATATGACGCGTAAGGGATATATTAGCATATTCTTTAAGAATTTTAGAAGAAAAACAGGTATTTTATCAAAACCCTCAGTTTGTTTGTTTTTTAAACTATCAATAGCAGTCGCCACCATTGCATCGGTAATGTAGGGTAAATGAATAGGCGGGAGGTTGTTAATGTTGTTTGTTGCCCCAGACATTCCAGTAGAGCTGGTGTAGACTGATGTAAAATAAGACATAAAAGCATTGACGATTTCATTTGGCTTGTTAAAGTGTGCGTCATCGTGTTTCATTTGACCCGGGATCCTAGAAATATTATTTTTGGTCTTTACAAAAGACCACAATTGTTTTGGGTCAATGGCTAGAGACGTTTCAATATTATCTATATACTCTTTGTGTGCTAGACGAATTTGGGATTTAATTAATTTGCGCAAAGTTTTATAATGGTTCAGTGCTATAATGGAGTTGTTTCTTCTATATTCTTTAAGTAGTATATATTTTAATTTGATATTTTTCTTGATCGTTGGGGTGAACCATTTAGGGAAAAACCGCTTGCCTTTATGTCGTGTACGTGGAACAAACTTGTCGCATAACTCATAGAACAGACAATAAAAATCTGAGCATGCAATATCTACATTTTCATAATTTCGAAGGAGGATAATATAATATAATAATATGATATACTGTGCTACTGTGTGTTTACACTTACACTTGTCGTACATAATTCTAAACCAACACAAAACATTTAGGTTTACATTCATAGAATAAAAAGAAACTAAATACATTTACAGTTATTCACACACTTATCAAACGCATAAAAAGCTTTCGACAATAAAAAAGTCCTAATTAATCTTGCACAGAAATAATTCTTATCCCTTTCATGAACAAACTGTAAACTAAAAATACCTTCTCTTATAATAGTTATTAACGATACAAGTTCGTTTATGAACGTCATAATGAAACGCGTGTAACGTTAAATTCACGACGCGTACCATCTACCTATATTTACAAGCCGTGCTGAGAATTATGGCAACACTGCATGGTAGGCCGATTTCCGAATTCAACTTCGCAGATTTCAGGTGTATTTTATATAGGTTTTGGGTGTAATATTCCTATTTACCTGTTCTAACAGAGCGAGATTGCGACAATTTGTGTTACTCCCTACGGAATGAACAGAAATTATTATTCAGGTAAGTTGCTAAACGAAATATATCGATTTGTTGTCATAACCTTTAAAGCAGGCTGCTCCTTACTGGACCCTTTATAAGCATATGTATTTGTTCAAAGTACCTGTACAACCTCAAATATGACCTACATACTACGTGGTACGTAAGTACGGTAAGTATTTATCGTGAAAGAATACAATATTATGTTATTAGTTTGTATTTCAGGTATTCTAGCACGGACATGTCAAGTCGATTTTCTGAAGGAACCTTCCGACATATTCCCATGAGTTCACGATACGGGAATTTGAAGTCTACGAGGCTCTCCTCTTTAAAAGCTTCGTACCTAGACTCACTGGAGTAGCGACTGGCTTAAAGTCTGCCATTCCGAATCACACCTGGTCGTTGATAAAACTTCGTTGATGCACAGCGATTTACTGTTCTTTTGCCGAAATTAAGTGCTCAAGCGTGTACTTCACCTCAACCTCTTTCGACAGAAGTTCACCAATGTCGGAGATCTCGATGGAAAACGCATTATGATGCAGTTACCAATTTGCAGCGTTCCGAATTTTAAAGTCAAATAAAAATGTTATCCATTTTGTATAAATAAATAAAATATGTGTACAATTGTAAGCTGCCTAAGTGTCTTTCTTCTGTATTAAAACCACCAAGGCGAAACACAGGAGAGAGGAAAAATGCAATTTTTCAAGAGCAACAAAACGCCATTAAAACTTAAATCGGCCCACCCTTTGATTTTCGGACAACGTTGCCAAACTTCTCAGCATGGCTTGTAATTATAGACGGCTGTGGTCAAAACGAGCAACTTAGACAGTTTCACTTTGACACTAATTTGCGCGTCAAATGGCACAGCCGTCTATAATTACAAGCCATGCTGAGAAGTTTGGCAACGTTGTCCGAAAGTCAATCGGTGGGCCGATTGAAGTTTTAATGGAGTCTTGTTGCTCTTGAAAAATGCAATTTTTCCTCTTTCCTGTGTTTCACCTTGGTGGTTTTAATACAGAAGAAAGATACTTAGGCAGCTTACAATTGTACACATATTTTATTTATTTATACAAAATGGATAATAACATTTTTATTTGACTTTAAAATTTGGAACGCTGTAAATTGGTAACTGCATCATAATGTATTTTCCATCGAGATCCCCGAAATTGGTGAACTTCTGTCGAAGGAGGTCGAGGTAAATAAAGCACACGCTTGAGAACTTAATTTCGGCAAAAGGACAGTTAATCGCTCTGCATAAGCGAGGTTTTATCAACGACCAGGTGAGCTTCGGAATGGCAGACTATAAGCCAGTGGCTACTCCAGTGGGTCTAGGCATCAAGATATTAAAGAAGGGAGCCCCGTAGACTTCAAATTCCCATACCGTGAACTCCTGGGAATGTCGGAAGGAGAAAATCGACTTGACATGTCCGTGCTAGAATATCTGAAATACAAACTAATAAAATAATAACTGTATTCTTTCACGATAAACACTTACCGTACTTACGTACCACGTAGTGTGTAGGTCATATTTGAGCTTGTTACAGGTGCTTTGGACAAATACAAGTGCTTGTAAAGGGTCCAGTAAGGAGTAGCCTGCTTTAGAGGTTATGACAACAAATCGATATATTTCGTTTAGCAACTTACCTGAATAATAATTTCTGTTCATTCCGTACGGAGTAACACAAATTGTGGCAATCTCACCCTATTAAAACAGGTAAATAGGAATATTACACCCAAAACACATATAAAATACACCTGAAATCTGCCAAGTTGAATTAGAAAATCGGCCTACCGTGCAGTGTTGCCATAATTCTCAGCACGGCTTGTAATTATAGACGGTTGTGCAAATGGGTACTCTTTTTCCATTTGTCAATATCTTCGGTGAACTACGAACTGCCAGCGCGAACGCGGGCGACAAAGTTTATAAATCGGCCTTAAAATGCTTTAACTTAAGGCGGTGTCATTGTGACAGGTTTAGCGTGACCATCAAATAAACACACAAATGAAATAATGAATATGTACTAAGTTTCACTGAGAACGCAAACGTGATTATTATGACATCCACTGGTATGGTTACAGGATTAATCATTCATTGACATTTTATAGCTATGGTATTTTACAGCCATGTACTACAAACATGGTGTGATCGAAGTAATAGTGTCTCTGACCACTTGCATCTTGCTCTGTGTCTACCAGGTGAACATGATCTCGAATAAATTCCATCCGTAGATTTATTGGAATGTAATCATAATATGGACTTAATGCAAAGAAAAAGCCTAAAATTTTTGAAACTGTATTCAGCGTGTAAGTAGGTATATTGCTCACCTGCTATGTCGTTTTCGGTATACTTCCCAAAACGGACTGTTTCTACGTTGCAAGAAATATCCTTAAACCCCACGTGCTCTAGAATCTTGACCAATTCTCTCTGGGGGTTTGCGGATTTTTGAAAAGGAGCTTGGTGCATATTCACACTAGAGACATATGGTGCATATTTTTCTCTTTTAGGAACTTCATTAAATATATCGAATATTTTACTACAAGCTAGGTATATATGATACTAGAAAAGATCGCCTTTGTTTTAACATTTTTGAAATATTGTAGTACAATGTCCTAGAACAATACGACGATGATGATAACCTTTACATATAAAATTAAGACAAACCTTTGATCGGCAATCCAGTGTAGTGTCCAAAAAGAAAATATGCAGTCGAATCGATTTTCAAAATTTTTAGGTATAGTTTGTACATCAACCTTCGAAAAATATATTCGATCGCCTCCGTAAGCTTTGTTAGCCCAATCGACCATTACGGGGGAGATGTCAATACCGATCATTTCGTTAATATCTTGTTCTACGAACTGGAAAACAGCGGACGTCAAATCTCCAGGACCACACCCAACATCTAAAGCAGACTTCACATTGTGACGATCACGAATAAGGGGGAAGTAGTTTTTTAAAACATTTATATTATATTGCAATTGATAAGGAGCAACATGTTTTAAGAATGGTCCCACTTTATTCATGACTCCTTTATCTGTAGCTTACTAAACCTACTAAGAACGAACTTCTCGTCGAGGCACATTATGATGTACGTAATCAAAATACGCATCAATCGTGACCCACACGGGTCACGTACAGGTTCAACCAAATATATAGACCGGGAGATGGTGACACTTTTTGTGGTGTGATTTGCTACAAGTATGGCGACCATTCAAAGGTTTAGTTAAGTACTCCTCAATACGAAAATGGTGCTAACTCTCTGGGAGTGGGGCCGTTATTGCGTGACGATTGTTTAAACATGTCGGAAAATTGAATGATTTTGGACAATTTGCTACACAAAATTCTTTGGATTTTCTAGTAGTCGGTGACAAAACAAATGACGGAAACGAAATGCCATACTTTTCCGGTGGGCCTTATAGCCCGCCATACTCATTTGAAAGTGTCGATTGTTTGTATTTTTTTTGGGTGATTTGCTACAAGCTCATTTTTTTATGAGCATCAAGTCCTCAATCAGTCATTCACGAAAATCAACCTGCCATACCGCAGCGACGGGCCCGCATAGCCGCCATACCGGCACAAAGATGTCATTTTTGTTAATAATTTTGGGCGATTTGCTACAGTATGGCATTTGGATTTTCCGAAAATTCATGCTCCACATTGACCCATGATATATATATATATATATATATATATATATGATAGAAGAGCTCACACTTGAGAAAATTATTGAAGAATACAAAAACTCCGTCGACCCTCGCATTCAAGTGTATCAAGAACAACTGGAAGAGGAACGTCGCGTGGCTCAAAGCAATCGACGAAAAAATTACCGAATTAATTGTAAATATAGAAACAAAGACCGAAGAAGTTAAAGAAAGACTAGAAGAATTGCGTAACTTGACGTCATGAAGGCTAAAGATGGCGCCATACTCGAAAATCTGTTTTCTTAAAACATCTTTGTGCTATAACTGGGACAAGCAAGAAACCTTGAAAACGCGCGAGCTTCAGAAAAATGATTTTATTATTAAAAATTGGTAACACAATCCATTCAAAAGAATAATTGTTCTAAATTGATTAACTTATCCCGACAAGATATCGTACTCGCGTTTAACAATTACTCGTCATCGGTATCGGATTCCTCAACATCGTCATGGGTCTCTTCTGTTTCGTTCCCATTGCTCTCGACACTACTCAAATCGATTTGATTTTCATTCTCTTGGTCAATGCGATCCAGAATGATATATCCGACAGTAGTGGGCATGTCGTCGCCGTCGAACCAATTAAATTCATAATTATCTGTGTGCGTTAACTTCCATCCGTAATATTCATGATGACTATAATAATATATAAAATATATAAAATTATGTCGATTGGTATTTCAGATGCACAGTGCCAACTTTCTTAATTATGAAAGCATCTAAATGAAATTTGATACCTATATGCACTTAGAGGTGCAAAATTTGGTCTTGAACTGCTATAGCCATACCCAGGAGCTCGTTTGCTATATTTGTTTAAACGTTTATTATTATTATTATTATTAGTGTTATTTTAATTTGTATAATGTTCAAATTTTCATCGTTTCTTAATTCGGAATAAATACAACTGCCCTGAAAATTTTATCAAAATTGATCAAAGCCACTGGGTGTTCAGATACTTATGGCGGGTAGTGTAGTATAAACTTGACGGCACACGGCAGCTACTACCTACTACCTGCGATCCATTGAATGCAATGCAGAACACAACGACCCCGACCGGAACCTCTTCAACTTGACTAAGAACTTCGAGTGGGGGGAGAATATTAAGCGACATAACATCTCGTGATAAAACAAGATTGGCCTGGGAGTCATGTTTGAAACTTGATATTTACTTTTATTACACCTCAAACTGTCACGAAACATTGGTGCCATACTGTAGCAAATCGCCCAAATTTTCGGAAAATTCTTACATTTTTGAAAAAATATTATACATAATTGGCCCATGCCACAGGTATGGCGTATCGAACTTTCTATTTCTGCCTATAAAAATAACTGGTGGAAAAATTTATAGGGTGTAGAAAATCGCCCAAAATTATTAACAAAAATGACATCTTTGTGCCGGTATGGCGGCTATGCGGGCCCGTCGCTGCGGTATGGCAGGTTGATTTTCGTGAATGACTGATTGAGGACTTGATGCTCATAAAAAAATGAGCTTGTAGCAAATCACCCAAAAAAAATACAAACAATCGACACTTTCAAATGAGTATGGCGGGCTATAAGGCCCACCGGAAAAGTATGGCATTTCGTTTCCGTCATTTGTTTTGTCACCGACTACTAGAAAATCCAAAGAATTTTGTGTAGCAAATTGTCCAAAATCACTCAATTTTCCGACATGTTTAAACAATCGTCACGCAATAACGGCCCCACTCCCAGAGAGTTAGCACCATTTTCGTTTCGAGGAGTACTTAATTAATCCTTTGAATGGTCGCCATACTTGTAGCAAATCACACCACAAAAAGTGTCATCATCTCCCGGTCTAATAGGGTTTTTCATTAAGAGCGCTCGAACTTTGAAATGAAATAAAACCTTCTGTTTAAGTGATATTACCACAATTTTTATAATATTTTAAAGAATATTCGATGACATTATTTATGGAAAAAATTTCAGTCAAATGGCCCCCGCGATTCCCTGTAGACGTTGCATTCTGGTGGACCAATTTTGGACATCTTCGCTTAAACTGGGCTGAATTTCACGAAGAAAGCGAGTTATACTGGTTTTTAGGGCAGCAATTGACTGTGGTTGATCTGCATAGACTAGGGAACTGAAAAGTTGACGTCCCGGAAAGACCCAGTTCTTGCGCACTACGCAGAATGGGCTGCCTGGGGTTTTCCCGCACACTGTTCCGAACGGCAATAATATTCTCCAAGGATATTGCGTTTCTTTGACGTACAGGAACTGCTTCATCAATTACTGACCCCGTTGTCTCAAATTTTTTTATTAAACAACGGATTGTGGACTCTGCAGGACGGCCATGAACGCCATAAATTGGACGCAACGCACAGAACGTTTTAATTTTAACCAATTCTACGCATTGTTGAAGCGTGTAGCGGTCCATGGTGAAATGACAGGACTAAATATGTACAGGGTGGCCAAATAAGAATGCGAGGTACTGTATCTGGGAACCTGTCCATCGTAGAGGCTTGTGGTAAAAAAAAGTACTAAAACGGCTACGAGAAAAACCTGGTAAATATTTTTAAGTTTTTAAAATGGCCGCTAGGGGGCGTAACTGCAATCTGGAATCTAGAAAAGTAATTTTTCTGTGAATTCCGCTATATTAACCTAAAAAAAATCCGGTCCGGTCTTTGAAGACAACGATAATCTGAACCTTTTTTGTTTGACAATTTTTCCTGTATCTCTAAAAATGAAGTGGTGGGGGGTATTCAAAGGTTTCCATAAAGAACACCCTGTATCTTCGAAACGACTGTGCCGATTTTAACAAACTCGGGTTAATTGAAAAGAGTTATTCTTCGGCTACAAATATTATACTATTTGAAGTTTTGTTAGTTTCACATATCGCCGCCTGAGGGCTTTTTTCGACATTCCGACAGACATGGTTAATTTTCTCAAAAAAATTAAATGCGTTGGTTCGATTTTTTTTTAATGAAAAAGTAGCTAAATGATGCCTAAAAAAGCTCGCGAAAACCGCAATAATTTATTATTCAATGGTTACAATTCGTGGTTTTTCCAAGAATTGGATGTCCAGTAAAAATTGAATATCTTAGTTATCATTAAACCGAGAACGCCGTGACTCGGTAGCATTATTAGCCATAAAATGTACTATCATACACCGAACGGCTAAAGTTCAACTTTTTTTGTGTTGAAATAAATCACTCCGTCAATTTTTAAAATTGCAATCAAAGGTAACTTGATTATTTTAAATGGAACTACCCAGTGATTTTTATTGCATCAAATGTAGGATGTTATTACCTTTTTAACTATATGAGCGTGTTCATATTTATCTTTTACATATTTTTTTGTAATTCAACCTTTTTTTAATAATTCAGTGTTTTTCGATTTTCAAAGCCTCTCAGTAGTTAGTAGGCCTTAAAAATGAACAATTGAAACAATAAAAAAATTACTTCAAATAAAACAAAACAAAAAGTCAAAAAACGATAAAAATAGAAAAAAAAAATAAATAATAATAATTGTAAATGCCAATGAACTAAATTGACAGATTATTTCATTTTATTTTGTTTTAATATTTTCCAATTAGGCTTTCGTGACTTACTATTCAAATTGATTTATTTAAGCTCATGCATTGGTTTAAACTTTAAATGCAAAATTCATTATTGTATTTTTTAAAATGGGCTATGAAAAACATGAGTTTTTGTTTTGTTGGGGGTAAATGTTTTATCATTAGAATTTGTGTTTATAATTTTTAAGGGTCTACTGATTACTGAGAGGCTTTGAAAATCAAGAAATAATGAATTATTAGAAATTGTTGAATTACAATAAATAGGCAAGAAATACATACCGTAATGCTTATGTCGTTTGAAAGGTAATAAAATCATACATTTCATGCAATAAAAAAACTTAGTAGTTCCATCTGAGTGAAATTTTGAAAATTGACGGATTTCTTTTAACAGAAAAGAAGTTTAACTTTAGCCGTTCGGCGTATGTTAGTGCACTTTATGATTAGTAATGCTGCCGAATTACGACCTTCTCAGTTTAATGATAACTGCGATATTCAATTGTTACTGGACATCTACTTTTTGAAAAAACGATCAATTGCGGCTAAACGACTCATTTTAGATATCATTTGTAATACATAAAGTTACACTAACATTGACAAAGGAATCGAAATATATAATAAATATATAGCCGTTCCATTAAAAAGAATGCAACTTTGATATAAATCACCCTGTATAACAATTGCAATTTCGGTGAACATATTTTTAGGTTGTAGCCTTAAGGGTCCCTCAACATGCCCCGACAATGAATTTTAAATATGTGCGTTAATTATTAAAACCCACAATCTTCCACCCACACACTAATGGCGCACCCTGTGTAGATAAACGATGATTCAGGTCTCATTTTGAAGCAGGAAAGAGAAATGAAGGCTACCCCGTTATTTTAATTTTATTTGCAATTGTAAATGCGTGTATAATGTAATGGGAATTTAGCTACCTACAAGTCAGTTCTTTAAAACTTCTAGATGTGAAGAAATTCAGTTAGGTTCTCCATCCGGTGTTCTACCTAAATTTTTACTGAATATGGTTGTTTATTAGTGTACAGCCTTCTAGTCTAGGTTCTAGTTGTTCTAAATTCTGGTACAGATTCAATTGAAACCTGACCTTTCCAATAGTATTGCACTGTTTTGAAAGGTTTTGGTACCACTCCGTAACCAAAGAACGGTTTCCAAAAATTCGAAATTTAAAAATGTTCTATTCAGCAAAATTATTGCATCTGGTTTGTACTACATTAAATTGGTCTTTTTACGTTTTTAGTCAGTTGTAATTTAGTGTGAAACTAGCCTGTTATAAAGACAATTTTTTTAATTTAAACGTTATCTATTTCGTAAGCCATAGCATTGGAACAAACCATGGAAAACCAATAGATTCAGTCGTTTTGTTAAAAAACAATGCCTAGAAATAGGTACCTAGTTATTTGTTCAACTAGAGAAGAAAGTGGAGTTTTTCAACTCGAGTTCGAAGTCAATTGAACGACAGTCGAAAAACACTTTCTTCTCAAGTTTCACACATAATGTTTTTGTGAAACTACAATCAAAATTTAGAAATTATCGTATGCAATAATGAAGTTTGCAAATAGGGAATATGCATGTAATTTTTTTAATTTTTTAATCGCTTTTTTACATCGTTCTAACCTTTGAATATTAATCAAAGGTTCTAACATAATAAAAAGAGTAAACACTGTTAGAACAATTCAATTTAACTTTTAAAGTAATATTTAAAACATTGACTTTATTCGATGTGTTTAAACGCCGCCACATATTCAGCGGGCCTTGGATGACGTCACAAGCCACGACCAGTATTTGTTTACTTTTAGTGTTGATTTATTTAAACAGATTTTCAGTTGTAATAGCTATTCAGACCATATGGAAAAACTAAAAAAACCATTTTATAGATATTGTCTTGTACAAAAGTGCAAAAACACTATTAGAAATATTCCCGATAAAGTGTATTTTGCAGTTCCAAAAGAACGACTCCCAAAGCGTTCTCAATTTTTTTACAGTTAGTGAACCCTAAAACAACCTTCTTCAACAATTGTGCCATCGATTCTTGCAAATCGACAGACTATGCAATTTTTTTTCAAAATCCAACGAATTTTCTTAGTTAACAAATGGAATAATTTCCAAAATACCACAAGAAATGTAAATCGATAATAAGCGAATGGAAAGCTCTCGGAAAGACCTACATTAAAAAAAATACGTCCAAATCCGAGTTCACGAGAAATCAGCTTTTGACTTCGGACTTGTTTTCGACACAACAAAAAATGATTTTGCAAATCGGGTCGCATCGAACGATTCTTTAAAGGGTGAGCTTTTTAATGCTTCCATTTTACCAAATTGTATGATTTTTATTAATCAGAACGCCAAGGGCCTATTATAGAGTTACCTTCCTTGTTATATTTCGGGAGTTATTCAATTTGTTAGTTAACTAAAAAAGTTCTACAGTCCATCAATTTGCAAGAATCATCGGGACAATTTTTGGAAATGGTTGTCTTAGGATTCCACCATCTGTAAAAAAAATTTTGAACGCTCTGGGAGTCACCCAGTTTAAAAGACCAAGTATCGTTTTGTAAATTTGTTTATTTAATTATGCAATAACTATCAAATCTACGGTGATCGGGTTTGTCATATTGTTTTGTTATCAAAAGAAGTGACCAAATACGGATTTTAAAAAAGATCGGATGAATTTTACTTAGTAATAACCAATCGATCATCTTCGGGATTGCTTTTTTATATTTTTCCATATAAAACAATAACATTTGAAAATGAACGTTTCATACCCATTGTATCTTATAGAAAATTCAATTCTAAACCAATTCATTTCTCATCATTTTTTCCCTTAGAGTAATAGTTAACGAGATAATTGAAGTCAAATGCGAAAAGAAACGACATCTTGCTTTTCTTGGTTTTTTGTTTATACATAACAATATATTCCGGGAGTTTTCGGCTAGGGGGACTATGATTTTCGGATTCAGCGGATCTTTTTACATAGAAGACACTTGATTTCGTTGAGTGAAATGACACCCAGCTCAATCTGCCCAAACTGTAATTTGACTGCACTAAGTACTTATGACTATTGCCCTCAGAAAATTTCAACCAATCATATTAATGCATATTACAGAAATCACCTAGCAACAGACAAATATCCTCGAGTATTCATGCACTTGTGCAATACCCGCGGGTATTGCTTATGTGTAAATACCTAAAATGAAACTTACATAAATAATTCCAAATTGTATTAACGAAAATTACAATTTGTAAAATGGCAATTTGTAACTGAACCCATGCTTATTTTCGGTTTCATGATGCTTTTTGAAAAACCATGTCTTTGAAAGGATCGAAACAAACATTATATTCTTCTTATCTTGCAAAATTGTTGTCGGGCAATAGTCATCCCGTATATCCCTCGTGCACGCCAAATACCCTCAGATCAGAGTATTTCGCTCGTGCACTACGTGCACTCGCGAAATATTCAGGTATTTGGCGTGCACTTGGGATATAATACTTGAATATTGACACAACAAATGCGATCGCGTGGCATTTGACGTCACTTTCATTCGTCCAATAGTGAAGCGTTTCGCAAATTTGAATTTCGTTCGCTTATTTTACACTTTTGAATTAACATTTTTAGCAATTAAAAACAAACTAAATAAGAAACTAATGGTTTAAGTATAATGTCAGGACAATAAATATTTGCTGGAGAAAGAATCAAGTAAATTTAAACCACATGCATATTCCCTATTGTTTTTACTTTCCTCACTAGAGAGGAAAATCACATTTTCTTCTCCCTTTTTAGAGACGAAAGTAGTTTTGTCTAAAGTATTTTCCCTGGTATTTTCAGAAAAAAAAGTATAACCCATACTATACTATTAAAAGCCATTTCGTTAAATCGCTGTCGTTAGTAATAAGAACTACCCGTGCGATAACTCTTTTAACACCCTTGACACAGTTTGACCCTGCTATCAGTATTTAATTTAATAATGCTAATAATGATAGCAACGTTGCAAGGATGTCACAACTCACAACTTATCTAAATTTTAATGACCTCACAAGATACATAGAGATAGGTACATGTTGAGTGAAACCTCCTTATTTAATTATACAGTGTGTTTATTAAACATGCGGCAAAAATTTTCCTTGGACTATTCTAAGGATATTTTGTTATTCGATGATTTTTGATAGGCCGCTTTGTATCGAAGATACGGGGCGAAAAAGAATTTCGACAATAACAATTTATCACCAAAAAAACATGTAACTGTTCACACTGACTATCCTCCGCTCGGATGCAAGAATTCAATCTTTTCCTCATCGACTCACCAACTCTTTCAAAAACACCAGTATCGTTTCTGATTGAGTTACATCCAGCAATTATCCCTATCAAAAATCATCGAAGGACAATTATATGTACTTAGAATAGTCCAAGGAATAGCCCTTTACATTTTTGCCGCATGTTTAATATATTTAATGGGTCTCAAAAAGATTTTTTTAAATTTGTATAAATATAGCTCAGGCACTTTAGGTTAAAAAATAGACAAAATTAGTAACTAGCTGATTTTTGGTGAGTTGCTAGTGTGTGACAAGGTAAGTATTTTCTGAAAGTTCCCCACACTTCCTCCGCTTGCTTCACCCGGTAGAGCAATAAAAAAGACTTAAGTGGCGTGAATACAATAATATCGCTATTGCGCTCCATCTCCGGCACAGTTTTGGTGGTTGTGGACTTAAATTGTTCAGAATAGTAGTGGTTATGCTAAAGAATAACCACTACAAGAATTCATGGCATTTAAAACTGTTTTCTTTAAAATGTTTGGTAATTTTTGTGACGTTACAATGAAACATAAAAAAATTGCAGTGTCTAGCACAGATACAACTCGCACACCTGCGTATGCGCAATTCTACCCATTTATGTCTAAGATTATGTGTACCAAATTTGAGTCCAATTCGGTTCAGCCGTTTAGCCGGAAATGAGAGTACCTACAGACGAACCGACAGAGCGACAGACCGGCATCATTGAGATTTTGTTTGATGTTTGATTCCTGGATCCTGGTGCTCCAAAACGTGCATTTCCGTCAAAGGAGTGGGGGGTCATTTTCGACCCCACTGAAATACCTCACTAACGTGCGGGTGGTAAAACCGAGGTAAACCACTGAACATCGCGTCGTAAACGGCACATTAAAAATAAGACGCAAGGAAACACGAGTAGACCCTTATTAGCTTTTTATGAGATCACTTGCATGTCGAAATGTCCAGAGGACCATAAGGAATACCTCGTATGAGCTCGCTCCGAAGCCGCACCATCATTGTTGATGGGCGTTACATGAGGAAAACAACCAAGTCAGTGTTAGGGGATTAACTATAGAGAATTATGCGTATGAGGCATACACTGATAGTCCACCGACCTACAAAGTGCAATAGGTTGTCGAGGTAGGATTCCTTCTCAGGAAAGGAGTTTCGCCGCGACCTAGCTAATCGGGATATTTGCCATTCGTATGTTCATTACGTACTCACACACCATGGTCAGTTCACAGTGGTAGTATTTGACGGGTATTTAACTCATCAACGAGCACGAACGCCTGTGAGGAAAACAGAAGATCTCGCTGTGTGGACTTGCAGGTAAAGCAAGACGCCGACACCTTGATTGTGACGGTCGTTATCGAGGCGACCACTTTAGACCAAGTTGCCGTACTTGCGATGGATGCGGATTTATTCTCGCTTATGATCACTTAAGCGGAATGTTCTTCAAAATGTTTTTCGTTAAACCAACTACTAAAAAAATAAAGGTTTTTTACCATACAAACGTTAAACCGCACAAAAGCGACTTTGCTCTTTTTACATGCGACGCGACGTCGGGATTCGACAAGACCTCGTCTTGATTCGAAAAAGGAAAGATAACAGTTTGGAAATTGTTGAACGCATCTGCAAAAAAACTAGTTTCGATATACACTGTCGCTCACCAGAAAGTTTCATCAGAATTCGACTTGGCCATTCGTCCTCCGAACCGAACCGACGCGACGCCTGACACGGCGTTCTCCATTCTCACCGCGTGTATCTTCAGGTACAACATTGGCTTGGAAACCACTAACACCCACAGAATGGGGATTCCGTATATCTCATGAGCAAGTCACCCCGGCACCAAGCCCATGACGAGCTTTTTCATTTAATTATACATATGATTGTAAAGACCAGTGTGATAGACATTGTGACTGCGCCCGAGCTTGTCCTTCCAAGTTTACCCGCTGTATTGGAGATTGCGCCAATGCATCTATCGCATCCTCTGCAGGATGGTAAGGATGTTAAAGATGCGAAATTGTAACAAAGTTCTTTATTTTAGGCGCTCTGAATTTTATTGGATTTGTGATTAAAAAATTGCTAAAATTTACATAAAATTCCAAATAAAACACCTCAAAATGTTATGGATTATTGCAGTGGTTATTATTTAGCAGAACCACTGTCATTTTGAACAATTTAAGACCACAACCACCAAAATCGGTGCCATAGATGGAGCACAATAGCGATTTCATTACTTTCCGGTCACAGACTCTCTCCATCGCTGTACCGGGTGAAGCAAGCGGAGGAAGTAAGGGGAACTTTCAGAAAATACTTATCTTATCATATTAATTTTTTTAGAGTCCTTATTTTTATGTTCATAATATTAATATTCGTGGAAAGGGGCTATTATCAATGCCAATATTTAAATACAGGGTGATTCCTATAGTACCTGCCACCGTTTGGGAGCGTGTAGGTGGTGCGTAGGGGAGTATTTTGATATAGGACACTTGGGGTCGGAAATCTAAAATAAGGGTGCCAGAGCCAAATTTACCTTCTGGAATTTCGCGCCTGTAGGTAGGCAACCCAACCGGCCGGCGGTGCACACGGAGCGATCTCAGGCGGCGATGTGTGGCTGACACTTGATCAGAATTTTGTTTAAACCCACGAAATCCCGTCTGCAACGACGCGTATCAAGTGAATAAACACTATGGCAATAGTATAATAATAGTTGGCTAGATGTAGGAAGTGCATTGAGAACAACGGTGGCCACGTTGAACACTTGTAAACGTTATTGCTTTTGACTGTCGTTTTCCCTCCTTCCCTCCCATGTCGCTTCCTCGCGCTAACTCGCTCTGCATCGCTCCGCGCGAAACGTCGGTCGGTTGGGTTGCCTACATACAGGCGTGAAATTCCAGAAGATAAATTTGGTTCTGGCGCCCTTATTTTAGATTTCCGACCCCAAGTGTCCTATATCAAAATACTCCCCTAGGCACCCTCTATACGCTCCCAAACGGTGGCAGGTACTATAGGAATCACCCTGTATAAAACAAAAACAATAGCTTTATCTTTAAAGTATTTCAAACTAATATCCGTAGTATTCATAGTAACTTTGATCAGCTGGAAGTACTGCTCGATACTCTTAATTCAAAATATGACATAATAATATTGACTGAAACATGGTCGGGTGGAAGTGGAGAGTATGCGAATCTAGATGACTACTGCTGTTATTCTAACGGAAGTAACCAGAATAAAGCGGACGGGGTCCTTGTTTACATAAAAAGTAGTTTAGTTCACGAAACAAAATTGATAAACATTGAAGGATTTATTTTTATGAGAACTCGGGTTGTTGTAGCTGGGCAAAACTTTTATATAACATCATTATATAGATCTCCAGCCTACTCTCTTGATAAATTCCTTGATATTTTTGAAAGTTACATAACTCGTTACTGCAAAAATCCATTTGAACTGGTAGCGGGTGATTTTAACCTGGATACTTTAATTAACACGAGTTCTCACAAGGATAGATACGTAAATACATTAAGTGAACATGGGTTTATTAACTGCATTACAAAACCCACAAGAGTGTCAAAGTTTAGTGAAACATGTATTGACCATTTTAACTTAAAATTTGATTTTAATCGTATCAAGATCTTGCCTATTACTACCACTTTTAAAATTTCAGATCATTTTTGTTTATCGCTGTACTTAAAATTTACTGCAACTTCTACAAAAACTAGTCAAACAGAACATGTCACACTTCACAAAATTATAGATCACAACAAAGTTAAGGCGTCTTTAGTAACTCATGATTGGGATTGTATAAACCATTTAAATTTAGACGATAGTTTTAAATATTTCTTGGATACCTTAAATAATTACATTAAGAATTTCACATATATTAAGCGCAAAAAACAACTTAAAAAGAAAAAGGAGTGGGTGACTAATGAAATTATTAGTTTGATGATAGACAGAGATCGTGCCTTTAAAAGCTATCTAAAAGATAAAAGCAATACCAATCGTCATGATGTATATAAAACATTACGGAACAATGTAAACAATCTAATTAAAAAAGCTAAAGAATCTTATTATACGAAGAAATTTTCAAAAAGTAGTTCTGCGAAGTCCTTATGGGAAATTACAAAGGAAGCTATAAATCTAGATAAAAGTAAAACCAATTATCACATGATAAAGGACGAAAATGGGAAAACGGTAACCGACGAAATAGTTATGGCTGAAATGTTTAATGACTACTTCATTAAGGTCCCGAAATTGTTAGCTGACAAGTTACAAAAATATGACTATCATAATCATAACATCACTCCAAATAAAAGTTCTATGTTTTTCCTACCAATTACTGCAAATGATGTTATGTCTTCAATCAATAAACTCAAAAAAAGTACTTCTTCCGGCATAGATAACATAACATCACTGATGTTAAAAAATGTAATAACAGAAATAGCTCAACCTCTAACTGTACTGTTTAACCGTTGCATTCTTGATGGTTACTTCCCTACAATTCTAAAAACCGCAATAGTTAAACCTCTATTTAAAGGTGGTGATCCTTGTAATATTAGTAATTTTCGTCCGATTTCTTTAACGTCCTGTATATCGAAGGTATTTGAAAATATATTAAAACTTCAACTTGAATCATTCCTTCATCGTCACGAGGTATATTCTGACAATCAATATGGTTTTAGGACGGGAAGAGGAGTGGATGACGCACTTGCAAAGTTACTCTCTAATATTTATACGGCTGTGGACTCTTCACAACCCTCAATAGCTGTTTTTTTGGATCTTGCAAAGGCGTTCGACACGGTTTCACACTCCATCCTATTTGAAAAGTTGGAATTATACGGGATTCGTGGAGTGTGTTTGTCGTTACTGAAATGTTTTGTTGCGGATAGAGAGCAAGTGGTTGTAATCAATGGTACCCTAAGTAGTCCCAAACAAGTGGTAAGTGGAGTTCCCCAAGGTTCCATCCTAGGTCCCGTTCTGTTCTTATTATACATAAACGACATAATTAATTTACGTTTTGAACGAGCTACTATAGTCTCTTATGCGGACGACACTGTACTGTACGTGGTGGGAGATACTTGGGAACAAGTCAAACAATCCACATCGTGTTACTTGTCTGTACTCGTACGTTATCTAAACCAAAACTTGCTGTCTCTCAACTACACCAAAACTCTGTATATTCCCTTTCACTCTTACAAATTTCAAACAATAGATGATGACATAAAAATCCATGAATCAGATTGCTCTCAGATTAATTGTAGTTGTGCTCTAAGTATATCTCAAAGGGACCACATCAAATATCTTGGTGTTACCATTGACAAACACCTAAGATGGGACCATCATATTACACAACTTGTGATTAAACTAAGGAGATATGTCTATCTGTTTAGAAAGTTAAAACGGTTCTGCAATGAAAATTCATTAAAAATTGTTTATTACGGCTTTGTGCAATCTGTGCTGGGATATGGTTTGTTAGCGTGGGGTGGGGCAGCTCACAAATACTTAAATAAGTTAGAGGTGGCACAGAAGCTAATAATCAAAATTATGGCTAAAAAGCATGCACGTTACCCTTCTCAATTGTTATTCAAGGACACCAACCTTTTTACAATAAATCATCATATCTTCTCTCGGTATCTCGATTTATATATAAAAATATTAATAGGCTTAAGTTAAATTTTCCCCAACACAATTACGATACAAGGACAAAAATAAAGAATTTGGCGTATAATTTAAAAATACGGAAAAAAGTTGGTCAATCTTACTTCTTGTATTATACACAAAAGCTATATAATTACCTATTAATCTACACAAATTTGTCTTTCCCTTTAACAATTTCATATCATGCGTTTATCAAATTTATTAAAGAACTTCTCCACAATAATTTCTCCCATCTTGAATCACAGATTTATTTATTATAACGGATACTCTACCCTAACTCTTTGTTTTTTATCACTCTCAACTTGTGATCGGTTCAAAAAGCGTTATTATCTACGTACACCTTGGGGTGTAGTGACAACAAGTTTTTAACTTAGTCGTTACACCTAAGGACGCTAAAAATGATATTTTAGTTATTTTCATTTTGGACATTTTTTTTTACATTTACATTATTATACATAGGTTATAGGTTTCTGTTACAACAAGAATGTAAATAAATGGTTATTATTATTATTATTATTATTATAAAAAAAAATGTACCAAAGATCTTTCTCCTACAATATAACTTCACTATACAATGCCCTCTCTCCCGATTTAAAATTATACCCTTTAAAATCTTTTAAATACAAAATACGAAGGTCTATGTCGTGAGATCCTTACCGTATACAACCTCGGTGTGCACCTATCATTATGCACTGTTTACCATGCTGTAAATTGTTCGGGCTGCAATATGTATGTTTAACAATTTTTGATTATTTAATTATCCTTGTGATTGTTCCTCTTCTCAGCAAGTTTACAATTTTTTGAGGGTTAAGTGGAAGATCGGCGAAGACATATATTCTTAACCGAACTTCGCCTTTGGGTCAGGCTCATTTGAGATTAATTAATTAATAAAACTTTAGCACACTTGCACTAGAATAAAATCTTTTTTTTTCTTTTCTCTAATATATTTTACATTTTTTTTTTAATTTAAGATAGTATTATTGTGTATGCATGTGTGTGTGTACTTAACAATGTCCTGACGATTCCAATAAAGCAATTTAATAATAATAATAATAATAATATACTAACACCTCACCAAAAATCAGCTAGTTACTAATTTTGTCTAATTTAGGGCATTTTTTTGTCTAAAGTGCCTGGGCTAATAGCTTCATAGGGGAATTCGAAAAATATATTGTCATTTCTTACGATAACTGTATCGGAAACGGTGGGTGCGTCGCAATTTTTACCGGATGTCGTAAAGTGCGCTGGTCGACTATAGACGAGAGTTGTCCGTAAATCACTTATATGGCAACCAATTACAGATTCTGAAGTCTTTGACTTTCAGCTATTTTTTTAACGAAGTCCCCGTCACGCTCAATGCACTCTTGGGCCCCGAAAGATGTTTAATAACTGCTTTCAGCGCTCTTCGTCGCATGAACATTCATTCCCCCCAAGTGTTGCTTCCAGTTGGGAAAAAACCAGTAATTACTGCGGCCCAAATAAAGGCCGTAGAAAGGATGGTCAATGATTTCCTTTTCGAATTTTCCGTTGCGATATGTCGTGCTGTGGGGCACCTGAGGGCGAGCGGTGTCATGGCGCAAACGAACTCTCTTTGTCAGTCGGCCCTTCGTTTTGTTCTGTATAGCCCGGAGTAGCCTTAGTGTCTGGCAGTACATTGCGTCGGCGATTTTGTACTTCTTTTCGGAAAGTCGATCAGAACGAATTTCATGTCCCAAAATACCGACGCCAATTACCTTCTCCGCTGACGGTATTTGCTTGAACATTTGGAGAACTGGAATGCCGCCATTGTTTTAATTGTTCCTTAGTCTCTGGCGTGAAGTAGTGGACCCAAGTCTTGTCTCCCGTGTCAAATGAAACAAGCTTTTTAAAAGTGGATCAGCGAAATCTGTACACACACAGTACACTGTTTTCGATGATCATCAGCTTCAGTTCTTGCGGAGGCTGGAGCCGATTTCTCGGCTATTAAAAGACTTTGAGGTTGGAAATCGCCCGCGGTGGCAGAAGAGAATATTGAACGGCCAATCCGAAATAAGGAACACACAGCTGAAAAGATCCTTATAGAAGCTCCGAGCACAAGTTCAACTGCACCTGTTGCACAATCTTTCACTGCACTTACTACAAAACAAAATGAAGTGAACGATGGGTGCGTTCACCAGAAGAAGAAGCGCTTCATGAGCGCTACCTAAAGGGGAGAATACTCTAGCAAGATTTATCGCGCGAGTTGCTGTCTGATAGCACTGCTGGGGTGTAAATACATGTCGTACATCTCGACAGTGTGTGTTTTCTGGATGTATAAAGTGACAGATGCCTCTTGTTTCTTCTTGCAATTAAGAATGAGAAAAATACATTTTCAATTATGTTTATTTTGACAACAAAACAAAACTTTCTCGTTACCTACTATAAAAAATATATGTAACTTGATTTTTAATCAAATTGCACCAACACCTCTTACCAACACCTTGTGTATATTTCTACCCATGCGGTTTATCAAATGTTGTTATAAATATTAATAAATCGAATGAATGAGAGGTACCTAAAATAAACATGCTTATGTAAGAATGCATATTATGTCGTAGTCTTTTAATGAAATCCGTCATTTCACGAAACGCCTATAGTCATTTATATGAAACTGTGGCACAGTGTACTTTCCAGGGCCAAGCGATTGGATTCCTTTCCCATTCGAGATCGATAAATGGTATCCCTAGGGAATGGCAATCCCGCAGCAAAATCTCATTTCCGGTATTTGCGGGATTGTGAGATGTTAATCCCGCGGGATCCCGGTATTCGCGGGATCCCGCAAAACTCTAAATAAATTGGCAAATAAGCAATTCTGTGCGGTTAACTTCTGTATTAAAATAAATCGCTAATTATCACAATATTGCCTCAAAAATCATAGTACATTTTTAACGAAAAAAGTTTAACAATTATTTTAAAAATAACTTTTCCGTTATGCGTTTCATTAACAAAGTAAACTGAGTCGTCCTCTTGGTCAACAAATTCCTCAGTCCCGCAAATCCCGCGGGATGCCGCTCCACTTATGTGCGGGATTAATCCCGCAAAAAGGCTGCGGGATCCCGGTATTGCATTCCCTAGGTATCCCTTATTGAACTAGAAGGGGGAAGGGAAACTACCCCACATGTACAAATTTTCCACGTTTCACTAAATGACTAGGCTTCGGACTAGGCGTTTCGTGAAATGACAGATTTCACTAAAAGACTACGACATATACACTTGCATCATATGATTGCATTCATTCACCTCCATTTTTTATCAAAAACTAACAGATCTCATAGGTTGGTTGCGTATACCAAAATCGTTGTGAAAAGTTGGTCAGTAATCAACGCTTTTTCAGGACAAATCGTGCATTAATAAATCTATAAACGAACGAAACGAAAAATTATATAAAATTTCACCCAAGTCAGTGGTCAGGAAATCGGGACTAGCAGCTACCTTCGTTTAGCCAATTAAAATAAATATACATATACACATAACGCCATTTCACTAAATAAGGTTTATTGTTATCACATTTGGGAAACGCGTAGAATTTGGTGATGGTGATTTGATGTCAGAGCGCAGGCTGTCGATTTATTATGCGAGCGCGTGGTGCGTATGCGTAGGTTACACCTGATTCTGTAGTAGAAACCAATCATTTTGAAAAAACCACGGGTCTGTCTGTCCTCGTTGTGAGTTTAGTAACAATTTGGCCACGGTTTGTTCAAATTATTTTATTCAGATGATGAGCTTAAAAAAATTGGTTCTTACTCATGCACTCCCTGATTCCCGATATTGAATCACATCTTTGACTATAATGCTTTCCAAATGACAAAAGCTTTTAATTCTTTTGGTTGAAAACCTATTCTTTTGTTGGTACAAAATGCAAGTCGATTTCTGGATAAACCGTTTTCGTTCCAACTTCCGGAGGGAGTGTCTCTTTCGCATGGCACATTTATGGTTAATGTTTAACGTGGATCATAAATGAAAAGACTCCATTTTCAAAATGCTAATTAAGGAATTAACCTAATTATCTTTTTCATGTCTTGAATTTCCATTGTCTCTGTGTTACCTGAAATAACGAAACTTCGTAAACGATAATCATTAAAATTTTATTTCAAAATTCTTCACAATACACAATCTACTAGGGTCCTTAAGTACATGTTTTCTTGTAAGAAGTCCGAGACTAGGGGAAGGTGAGCAGTAAAATAATCAGTGCATTATGTCGGTATTCGGCAAGGTAATGAAACAAATTGAATTGAATTCATTATGGTTTACCACAGTATCTATGTATGATGATAAGCGACAATGTAGCAATCTTTTCTTGAGACATGTGACCTAGAAATCTCCTAAGCAACGGTTATCGTTAGGAACCTTTGGCATTTTATTGCAAGCAGCATAATTATGTGTATAAACATTTTGTAACATGGGGTAGCTTTTGCAAAGTTTGTCTTTTTTCCTCTTATAAGTAGTCGTATTAGATAAAGGTTGAAAGTTACGGTTCTTTGATGTTTCTTTCAAAATGATAAGATGTGCATACGCCTGATAGTACGCAATCTTGCTTTATATGTTACATCGGTTGTAAACTTTATAATTTTGCAGTCGTTAACTTCTTTATATGTATATTTCAATGTCCTCATTTCGATAAGAAATTTAACCTTTTGAAAACAACACACAAATGGTTTTACAGAATTACAATTAATACCTACTGTTTCTACTACCCTTTACATTACTAGTATTACACCTTTTTTATAGTTGAATAACGGTTTTGTTTTTTAAAATATAGCTAAACTGAAGTACAAACAATAAAATTGAATTCTTTTAACGAAATTGTTTTTTTTCCGTAACACAATTTTTATGAAATGTGCGCCTGATCTGGATTTATATGTACCTACCATGAATTTTTTTATGCGATTTGATCTTGCCAAAGCTGATTTATTGAGCGAAAACCATGATTTTTAGGGAATTTCTCTTTTATATTTTGAATAATCGTAAGTTCAACAAATTTGAAATTTTAGTACCTACGTAAGTGTTAGTTTGCCTTACTAGAAATTAACGTTTCAAGAATTCGTATGGTGCGATAGGTATTCTAAAAGCGCAATGTACGGAAGTTATTAATCAAAAAAATTAGCGATTATGAAGCGATAGTTGGACCCATATTCTTTAAATTTTGATTGGAATGCGTTCTGATAGTGTAATCATTTATTTTGAGTAAACTATTTCATAATGATTACATAAATTTTCGCTTCTATAAATGTATTTCCATACAAAAATCCCATAAATGTGTTAAAAGTGATCGATAACAGTAAGGAATACACTGTCTGGTAAGATTCACTTGCCTTTAACCATTGAATAAAAACACTATAAGAAGCCTAACCCCGTGGAAATAAAGCGCGACAGAGTTTGAACTGAGAATATAATGGGAACA
>NW_022170403.1:52673144-52674295 GCF_008802855.1 Photinus pyralis | reverse complement strand
TATTTCCTTTGTAAACCCGTTTACCTTAGATGTTATTTATGTACTAGATTTGTTATTACATTAGTTCTTTAGTCCGCTGCTAGAGGTCGTGATCTTATTTTCTTTTCTGCATTCACCTTCCCTGTACTTCTTCTCTTGGGAAACGATCTGGTCTGCATATTGGTTGCGTGCAAGTTTTTCTTGATACGGACGATCCGTGGTCGAAGCAAATCTTGCTTTGGCTAGTGTAAAGTCTTTGTGACTGATTATGATTCTTTTATTGAGTATTACGGTTTTGATTTATCTGATTAGTGTCAGACGTTAAACATTGCTACCGCCGCAATATTTATTTGCTGCGCTATTCATTATCCCTCTTGTTTTTTTGTGTGTTGTTATCTGTTACAGATAAAACCGAAAATCGCCTTTCTGATCTCGGAAAGGTCGTTACAAGCTGTGGTTCAAAAGGTAATATTTTTATTTTTCGGCGACTCCTTAATATGACGTTACATACTGGTTTTCGATACAATCGAATTGTAATTACTACAATAGTCATTTAACCATTATCGTTTCGTTGTTTTCTGCGGAAACCTGTTTTTCCAGACTATACGAGTAGATCCCCGTTTTGCTAAAAATTGATTTAAATTCAAACCTTGACATTTCAGATCTAAATATTACAATATCCTATTTGTAATACTTTGAGATCATACCCTCAATTATCAAGACCAAAACCAGGATCTCTTAATCTGCCTTGTTTCCCCTTTAGGTGAATATTCTCTTTTTTCCTTTGAAATTTACTAGAGACTAAGTGGCGCCTATCCGGGTTACTGTTACGACATTTCCCTTCTGCTTTATTTTTGCTAGTGTACAAGAACACCATTATTCACCCCGACCCGCCTCTACTTTGCTTGAGCTCATCTCGTGATAATTTTGTCACGTTTGCTCGCTTGGCTCAAAGTGGACTGTATATCCATAGGTCGCTGGTTCAAATCCGGCTCGAAGGACCATGTAATTTTTTCTGTGTGATGGTTTCGTGCTTTTCAATCACAGATCAAAATATCGCAAAACTGCATGAATACTGGTGCTTTATTCAACATCATTACAACGAATTTTTCCATACATAGAATAAACAAAAATGCGATTGCGCATAAACATAAACTCAACTATTCGTAACA
>NW_022170403.1:52672141-52673044 GCF_008802855.1 Photinus pyralis | reverse complement strand
GGGATCAAGTGTTCTATGACCGGCAATCTTTCCTGGCGAGAGGTTTATAAATTCTACAGACCCTATGACTCATATGCCAATCAATATTGAAATACCTAAACGGAAAATGAGCATTCCTGCCAATACCTGGAAATGACCTCGTAGACATCAACGCTGCAAGGCAGGTTATCTCGCAAGCACATGTATATGTGCACACTCTAACCTTGACAGATATGAGGAATTCCCTGAAAGTGAAAAGTATAGAACTATGACAACGAAACTGGGAAATGCAAAATACTCACTTGTCCATGATCACTGATCAAGTCCCGGGTTGAGAGGCTATGTGAGATGAAAGACGAAACTAGGGAGGATAATGTTAAGATTCATCGTGTGCGAATTGGACACATCCACACATCAACACTTACTTAATGGTCACTGTGCAATATTTGTCATGGGAGTGTATCGATAAACATATTATAAACCCCTAAAGCAGATCTAAAATAGTGGCAGAGCACCTCGGTGTGCCCCTACGGGGTCATTGGAATTGACCCATTTTCAATAGGCTTATTACATGTGGCATATAGGTAGGTAGGTGAATAAGTTCAAGCGTTTGCTAGAGACAGAGAGGCGTTACCCCACAGGGTCAATGGATTTAACCCATTTTCAATAGGTTTGTTAGTATTACATGGTACGGTACAGCTTAGAGCTCCTCTTTCAGCAGTAATAGACGTTATTGACATTTAAAATTGAAACATAAGTACTCTCATCTAGATTGCTACGTGTCAAACTTCATTATTGCATACGATCATTTTTCAATTTTTGGCCCCACTAAAGGCATGCGTATCCAAAATCTGAGACCATTGGTTGTCGTATGTAAAAGTTATGCACGTTTTACTTTCAAAAACAGCACCTCGGGAAATAATT
>NW_022170403.1:52671486-52672041 GCF_008802855.1 Photinus pyralis | reverse complement strand
TGTAAGAGTATTAAAAAGTTATTCCTATTAAACAAATCTAAGACCACAAACCTCAAAAAGTAATTCTTCTCTGTCTGACAATTTAGTTCCATTTGATTTCCCAATAAAAATATTATCGCCGATGTAATTACTTTCATTGATTTTAGTAATATTGTTCATTAAAATCGCTCTAAAATTTAGTACATAAGCGTTTCCCTAAATCATTAGCGCGAAAAATGTATAAGCAACACGGAATGTGGTTGCTATTACCTTTCTTGGAAGAATAATATTCCTCGGCTATCGCCTCGGAATATTATACATTTCCTCGAAGCTTAATGCGCTACTTACATTCCTTGTAGTTTAAATAACTAATAAGCAAAATATAGAAATATTTAAAAGTACTAACTGTGGTGTACACGCCACCACTGTAATCCGCACGCCCCTGAAAAAGAAACAGCAACACAAGCACGCGTCAACGGCGTGAGTAAGGGTTGTCGATCACGTGAAACACCGCACTAAGCAAGGGATGCGCACGTGATCGCACCCCAGGGAGCGCGTGCAAAAGGATCCCAAGTT
>NW_022170403.1:52594143-52671386 GCF_008802855.1 Photinus pyralis | reverse complement strand
TATATTTCAATGTCCTCATTTCGATAAGAAATTTAACCTTTTGAAAACAACACACAAATGGTTTTACAGAATTACAATTAATACCTACTGTTTCTACTACCCTTTACATTACTAGTATTACACCTTTTTTATAGTTGAATAACGGTTTTGTTTTTTAAAATATAGCTAAACTGAAGTACAAACAATAAAATTGAATTCTTTTAACGAAATTGTTTTTTTTCCGTAACACAATTTTTATGAAATGTGCGCCTGATCTGGATTTATATGTACCTACCATGAATTTTTTTATGCGATTTGATCTTGCCAAAGCTGATTTATTGAGCGAAAACCATGATTTTTAGGGAATTTCTCTTTTATATTTTGAATAATCGTAAGTTCAACAAATTTGAAATTTTAGTACCTACGTAAGTGTTAGTTTGCCTTACTAGAAATTAACGTTTCAAGAATTCGTATGGTGCGATAGGTATTCTAAAAGCGCAATGTACGGAAGTTATTAATCAAAAAAATTAGCGATTATGAAGCGATAGTTGGACCCATATTCTTTAAATTTTGATTGGAATGCGTTCTGATAGTGTAATCATTTATTTTGAGTAAACTATTTCATAATGATTACATAAATTTTCGCTTCTATAAATGTATTTCCATACAAAAATCCCATAAATGTGTTAAAAGTGATCGATAACAGTAAGGAATACACTGTCTGGTAAGATTCCTAAGTTGAATAAGCGGTTGGGGTGGAATCGTTGGGTGGATATTCAATGGTTGGGTGAAGGAACTCACTCAACGGTTGAATTCTATTAGGGAATCGCAATCGTATGGCCATGTTTTTTTACCATGCCCTTTTTCCAAATTGAAATGATTAGATAATTTAGACTTGCCATTTGTATGCCAAAAACAATGATTGATGAATAATGGGGGCAGATTAGGAAATGTACTTTTGTAGTGATTTTCAGAAGTATGAAAAAATGATCGAATTTCAACTTAGAACTGACATTTGAGTAGCTTAAGTTTTCTAATGGCCTGAAGTGGGTGAAGATGGAAGGAAAATTGCAATTTTATTTGGTCAAAAGAGTTATTTGGAGAGGTTTAATCGACTTAATCTTGAGTAAAGACTTTGTAAAGAAGTAGAGTAGAGTCATATTCGTCCGTTTAAGTGGACCACTTCAAACAATTAGAGAATTTAGACAACTAGAGTATTTATCAACAGATGTTGAAAAGGAAGAAAAAAGGTTAATGGCAAACTGGGAAACGGTTCAATAAATGTACGTGAAGTGTATATGTGCGTTTTGAAAAAGAGATACCTCGACCATTTACGTGACAGTAAGGAATGTATTAAAATCTACCCTTTTTTATATGAATAACAGTAATTTTATATAAAAGACGGTAAAGAAATATTTTAACCATCGAGTAAAAGACGGTTAACGAGATGGTTAGTGTCTTTTTATCGTCGTGTATAATACAAAACTTTATTGTATAGCATAAGCCATATAAAGTATTATTAAATTTCTGAAAATTCTGTAGGTATTTAATTTAGACGTCAAATTGTGAGCTTATTTTCTCCCGTCGTTTCCATGGGGACAATATTGAATTTTGCTCTGAACTTCATTCTATATTATGCTCCGCTTCTCATTCATAATAAAATGACAGATGTCATTGCAATGCACAATGATATGGCTTTACTTATATAAAGATTTGAATTTAATTTAGTATTACTGCATACGGTACAGCCTATACTCATTCAAACCTACTAAAATGTCAATTTAACATCTGCTATAAAATAAAGTTTTATTTTGTAAACCTACCGTTTCAATGCGCGCTCGTGTTTAATTCAGAGATTGCAACAAAATAAGTGCCCAAATTTCTAAATTTTGGAACGCATTGGTTGCTAAGATCCAATTTCTAAATTAGTGCCATAAGAAATACATTGTCTATCTATATCTATATTGGTTTTCATATGATCTGTGCAATTTTTAAGGTATATTCCAGTAGTAATTCATTGTGATTTCAGGGCAAGATGAATAAACCGGCACTATATTCAAAACATGCAAGTCCTGCTATTTTCGACTATTACCAAAATGTGATGGAAAATTATTTTCCTCTTATTCGACATGGTACCAATGGCACAAGTGACAAGTTTATACTGGACATCGGGTGCGGCCCGGGTGAAACTACACATGACGTTATTCTACCTTATGTGGATAAAGAGATTAACACAATTATCGGTGTTGATATTTCTGCATCAATGATAGATTTTGCACAAAAAACTTATGGAAACGAACGGATTAGGTTTCAGGAGGTCGATGTAGCTGGATCTCTGCCCGAAGAGTTCGTAGAACGCTTCGATTACATAGTCTCCTTTATGGCATTCCATTGGATACCGGATCAAAGGTTTAATTAATTTTCAAAATGAATTTTTAATTAGGTTTGTTATTACAGAAAGTTATATTCCAATATCTTAAAAATGTTAAAACCTAACGGAGGCTTTCTTTCCATATACGTAGCTAAGAGCAAAGTAGTTGATATATATGAAGAAATTTCTAAGAATGCAGAGTATGTCCCTTACATCTCCAAGGCCAAATATAATCCTCCACCGTTTCAAAAGTCAAATGATCCTGAAAAAGAACTCCGTAGCATATTGAACGAAATTGGATTTGAAAATAGTTACTGCAAAATGGAAGAAGTTGGCTTACCTCATAAGACTAGAGAAGACTCGGAAGGTGAGGAATAATATAATTGGATTATTGATAACGTAAAGCAATTTTCAGGATATTTTGTTTCTCTAAGTCCGTATCATGACTACATCCCAAAACATATGCAAAAGAAATTTATTAGTGACCATGTGGATCTACTTGATACAGTGACGGGTGCGAATGGCGAAAAGGAGTATTACGTATCTCACAACCTGTTTTTAACACATGGTAGGAAAGCGAGTAGTTAAAAAGCGATTCAAGGACTACCCTAAAACCATTGCAGGGAGGTTTTTGAGATACCAACATGTTGATGAAGCTGTGTAGCTAACAAAACGTTAAAACTTTTATTACTTTTTATATTATGTTTGCGAGAATAAATATTGCACTGCATACAACCCTTACGAAGCATATTTGTTAACAGTGTCGAAATATAGGTTTTACGTACTGAGATACCTGATTCCGGCTCCACTGGGGTCTTTGCTGGTGTACAGTGGTGAGTTCAACAAGGAGGAACGGAGCTGAGAGGGAATTGTAATCCAATATTCGCCTTGTAGCATTCAACATAATGCTAAGTGTAACAGAGTTTCCCTATATTCAAATTTAAAAGAAGGTGGAATCTAAATTTAGGTATGCATGTCACCTTGAGCGTAGGAATCTCGGTGTATCTTAGGATTGGAAGAAATTTATAATTGCTTCATTTATTTGAACCCAAGTTGGTATTTTATTTAACCACGAGGAAGCAAAAGGAACTTAGAAACATAAAGTATTAATCGCGGTTAGAAATGCACTTTTATTTCACATGTAAATAGGATCATAAATACTGCTTTATGTATGTATATTCGGAAATATTCGGAATAAGGTAAATGTGTGAATCATTGCCTATTATTTTTATCTAACACTAACTTCAAATGATTTTAACACTCTCCCTTGTTTGATAAAGATTAATAATTATACGAGTCCCATCTTTACAGAAAGGATAATTATGTAATTTTGCTTGAGCAAGAGGCTTGGTCATAATGTCAGATACCGGATGTTCAGATGAAACCTTTTCTACGACCAATGTACCCTCACTAACGTGCTCACGAATATAGAAGTGATTCCTCTGAATGTGCTTGGTTCTGCGATGATTTTCGGCATTCTCAGAAAGTCTAACGACTGCTGCGTTGTCAATCTGGATAACTGGAATTTCCTTTAAAAATGTAATTTCTTGTAAAAGTCGTGTAAACCAAATCACTTCCTTTGCGGCTTCACTTGCAGCTACGATTTCTGCTTCAGCTGTAGACTCTGCTACGGAACTTTGTCGCTGACTAATCCATAAACCGCTCCATTGGCATACTTGACCAGTACTCCTGATGTTGTACGACCTGTTTTAGTACAGCCCCCGAAATCAAAATCGCTGTATTCGAACACTCCTTTCTTAGCGTTACTATGATATACTATACCAAGATCAATATAGTTCCATCTATATACCGAAGGACTCTTTTAGCTCTCGTGACATCGTTAACAGTAGAGTTTTCTAATGAACAGGATAAAAACCCACCATTGCAAGGCTAAATCTGGTCTCGAGCCTAACATAAGGTGCATGGTGGCACAAACGACTTGTCGGTATGGAAATGTGGCTTCTTTTTCGGAAGCTTTCCCTGAATTCGAACTTCCTGAACTTGAAAGTATTGGTGTAGAAACCGACTTGCATTCAACAAAATTGAAACGCTCAAGTAGTTTCTGAGCATACGACTTCTGGCTAATCTTGATATTTCCATTCTGCGATTTTTCAATTTCAAGATCCAAGAAATAGGTTGCTTCATTTGAGGTAATCTCGAACTCGGTTCTAAGTTGGTCGATAAATTCTTCAAGATCTTCTTTACGAGTAGCAATAATAAGACCATCATCTGCATATAATGCTAAAACTATCTTGGCACCATTTTTCTCTTTAACAAACATACATGGTTCTTCTTTACTTTCTTTACTGGCTCTAAACCGTAATTTTTGTAAATATTTTCCAATACGATGATTCCAACATCTAGGCGACTGCTTTAGTCCATATAAACTCCTCTTGAGTAAGCAGACTCTACCAGACCCATCATCGTATCCATCTGGTTGCTTCATAAAGATCTTTTCTTCCAGCTCTCCATATAAAAATGCAGTTGAAACATCAAATTGGGCCAAATGCATTTTCTCTGTTGCAGCAATACCAAGTATCAAACGAATAGTTTGCAACTTTGCAACTGGACTGAAAGTATTATTGTAATCAATACCTTTCTTTTGATTGTATCTGTGTAACTGGGCTCTACCACTCAATAAAGTAATGGGGTTTGTGTAGTCCTACCATTTAATAAAAGTGTATGCCTTTTACAGATGTGATAAGATTTGTTGAATCTATGTCAACTGCGTTAAGTTTCTTACATTAAACTTACAAAGTATCAATTACTGCATGTTATCAATACAAATATTTAAAGATACATAAAATATGTAAGTAAAAAAAGTAAAGATTATATGCGCGTTTTCAAATAAGCGATGAGCGACCTCTACCGGCAATAAAAAAAACTTTAAAGGTTGTGTGATTCCGCAACCAAAATACTTCTCCCTTTAAAATACAGTTGCTTACAATTCACTTAGCTGTGGTCTTTGTGATTACGCAATCAATATTACCTATATCTAATTTTAAAGTGCACCTGTGCACACATGACTAGAAAATGCGAGTGGCCAATGTAATTTTGTAACCAATATTAAGAAACACTAGAGCATATCTATTACACATGACACTTCCGAGGATTGCCACCAAAATCGTTTATCCATCATCATTACACACTAATTGAGTATCTAATTGCAATGACACTTCTAATTCGAGTATGAAGCGTATGCCATTTGTAAACTTGGCGGTGATTCTTGTGACGTCTTTGGGATAAAAACGTCATCTGCGTTCAGTTATAGGCATAGTTATCTAGTCTTATTGTACCATGCTTTGGAGCGGGGATAATTTCTCGATTACGCAACGTTTTTTCATTTCTTGTGACAATCTACTCCTGAAGAATACTTTCTCTTTTTTCTTCGCATTCTTGAGATACTTCATTAAATGTTACATCTCGAGATAAAACAACGCGTTTCTGCTCTGGAACGTACACGCGATATCGTTCATCTCCATCATAGCCAACTAAGTAACCTTTTTCAGCTTTTCTATCCATTTTTCGTCTTCTCTGATCTGGAACATGGATATAGCAGGTCGAACTGGTTATTCGAAGGTGTTTTATCCCGGGTTTCTTCTTATACCTACCAAATTTCATGTGGACTAAAGTCATCTTCTGACGACTTTCCAGTCCTATTCAGAATGTAGATCGCTGTTGTAATTAACTCAGCCCAAAACGCGTCATGAAACTGGACATCAGAATTAAAATACCGAATGTACTCGTACGTGCCATCTCGACAATTGTTCTGTTTTCTCTTCACTATACCGCCATTTTATTGTGGTGTATGCGGTGCTGTGAGGCTTACCATAAGCATACGCACGGTTCACAAATTGTATCATCAAACTTAAACTTTAGGATTAAACTGTTGTTCAAGCTTTTTCTTGACGTAACACTTATCACCATGACCCCACCTTTCGTGGTATAACTGTATTTGATCGTTTGCCTCTACTATTTTTACTGATGCCCTGTCCTGAGACAAAATTGGATTAATATGTGCCTTATACAATGATCCAAACTTCTCACGAATACCACTCAACACTGTGATGCGGTTTACCAAAAACGAGCAAGTGGTTACGGTGGATCTGAATTCACTGTTTACATTTTTTCCTGAAACCGTCAAGAAAATCTAAATTTCAGGGCTATTTTGACATTAGAAAGTTGATCTTTACCTGACTAGTACTGTAATATTTTTGCCTGACTCCCATTACAGTCCTAGTACATGCAAAATAACAATGAGATCGTTCATTGAATAAGTTATTCAATCAAGGATTGGATGATTAATATTTAAAAATATCCACATAGTCTGCATTATAATCAATTAATATACCTACACAAAGGATAATGGTTTTTAAATACCAACAATTAATGGAATATGTGTGGAAGTAATTATTCCTTTAGTTTTGCGCCAGTCATTAAAAAGTTTGTACGCCTTTTCGTACCTCTTTCTTGATTTTGTGGGGAGCGAATATTGCACTACGGCGGCCGGGCTACATTATAACAACGTCTCGCCTAGGTACTCTTCTTCACTGATACCTGCTTATGTACCTAGTAATAAAGACTGTATAGTTGAAAAGTACAAAGCATAAACTGCATTAAAAATGACTGATTGTTTTAATTATTTTGAAATCTCTATGGAAACAATTAAATAAAGTGATTTTAGCATGCGTGATTAGGTATCAAAATTTCACACATATGAATAATTTAATTTGGAAAAGTTATCTACATGTTGCGGTTTCAGGTAAAATTTTATACATAATGTGTCATGAAAGTGAGTCCACCTGGAGGCATTAAAGAGTTACTCGGACGCTGCGCGTTCTCGTACTTTTCAATAAGCCTCCGCGTCACGTAAACGACCACTTTCATGACTTGTTATGTAAATAACTATTATCATGCGCAGCCAATGGTGAAAATAAATTTCTCGAAATGTTCGGAACGTACCAAACATCTTCCTATAAAATATGCAATAGCAATAGCAATCAAACGTTCTTCTCCAGCTGCTTTAATTGTGCGCGGATCTTTAAACTCATCAAACGTACAGTACCAATCATGGCGACTAGTTGCATGCTTAGTAACCCCATTATCCACAAAGCAATCCCCTGAATTTGGTTCAGTAGCTAAAACTTAATTATCTATTACTTTATCACCTTGGTTTCCTAATGGTTAATTTCTGTGGTGGCGGATCTCCCAACTACAATTACCATTGTATGACCACACTGTCTTTATAAAGTCACTGTATTGAGGTGTGCGAGCAATTTTCGAAAATTTACTTTGAAATAGTCGAAAATGGCACTATATCGTGTTATTCAGTTCTATTTCTCTAAATAGCATGTTTTCTAAATTATCTAGAAAGAAATTAACCGCAAGGGGAATGTGCATGTGCAGAAATCACAATAATGGAAAACCGGCGCATTTTGAATCCTAAGGGATTAATCGTCTGGCACTGCGGATACATACTGGTTCCTGATGGTACATGTCAAGCGACTTGCTTTCATTTTGAAATGCAGTTTCAACGCATCCTCCATGATACAAAAAAATACATTATATCATGGCATCCTCTACGATTCGATACCATTTGTGCCATGTATGGTCACGAGTCTTATAGTTGCAGGTATATCGATACAGTAGATAATCTTCATCTTCTCTTAAATTTTAACGCGCAGTAGTCATTTCAATTGGCATTACATACCCCCAAAGTTTGATTAGCAAACTCGTTTCCATAAGGGACTAGGACTATATTCAAGCATATTGTTAAATACTTTTACATGACCTATGTGTTGGAGTAGTAGACGACAAAACGTGAGAATGTCGCGTAGGTACATTATAAACCATAAACATGCATCGCATTTGCCAAATTTGGGTGAAGACACAGTATGAATATAAGATAACCAACGTTATAAATTTCCAGAGAATTAAATAAAAAATATCCCGCTATTAAACCGGATCCAAAACATAAAAGTTTTGCAGGTCTTGCATTAACAACCCAGTTAATCAGGAAGAAAATCCCGCGATATCAATAAACATAAATTATTCCATTTTGCAGAATATTTAATTAACTATACCTACTTGACCCGATTTTCAAAATACGGAAGCAAAGATTGCCACTGACAAACACCTACTCCAAGTATAAAACGACAGTCTTAAAAAATGGTGTAAACTGTTCGCTGTTAATTAGGTTTGTAATTATTCGTGTCCATTTTTAATCTCCCCGTTCGATATCCCGTTACATTTAATTCGTTTTTGACGCGGTCTCAAAGAGAAAGTCGTTCCGAGGAGATACATAAATGCAGACTTTGCTAATTTTAGCAAATCTAATTAATTGAGTAAATTAAGGTGACATTCATTTCGACGAACTCTCACGTGATTTGTTTGATACGATCCAAGCAAGTTAATAAGTCTTCATTCCCGTTCTTAACCACCTATTTACCTACTTATAAATATCGTATTAACTTCGCTGCTCATCTTCGCAGTGATCAGAACATTTCTTAAACGTGTCGCGGTACCATCACCCAAGATTTCAATAATGAAAGGGCGCATGTGTATATTTTTATTCGTGCTAGTCAATAGTGTACTGTCAAGAGCCGAGGTACAGTACGAACCATTTTAATGTGTGCGTTCGTGTCAGTTTTATTGTTTTAGGATGATCCGATATCGGAACCCAAAGTAGGCGTGGATCCTATTACGAATAACTTAAATGGCAATTCGAACAGCTACGCAAAACCAACAACAGAGCAGGTCGAGTTCGAACCAGGAGTACCTCCAGGTTGGTCCAAATTGCCTAGTAAAGCCACTACCAAACGTCCGCGTCGTACTTACAAAACGACCCCATTTCCTCTTGGGCCATCAAAACTCCCAATTTATAATGAAGAGCAGACTATAACTGACACGAAACCCGTAGGTCAACCAAGCTCCACTACATATCCTCCGGGTGTTTCACCACCACAGCCCACTATCGTCGACGGCGGTACAGGAGGTGTTGTCGATTGGGTTTTAAATGCACTTGGCATTAAACCTAATGATAAGCCGAATTATGGAAGCGCCAATAATGTAGGAATAGCAAACGAAAATGTTAGGTGTCCCAAATGCGGTAAGTATAGCTTCAGTCATTCAGTGCTGTTTTCACCAATTCTCTATAGCTTGCGGTTTAACATACAAGCACAACAGAATTGTGGGCGGCGTAGAGACTCAAGTAAACGAGTATCCTTGGATGGTGGTATTATTAAACAATAATCGGTTTTACTGCGGAGGATCTGTGATTAACAACAAATTCGTATTAACGGCGGGGCATTGTGTTAATGGGTACGACTGATAGTTTGCTCTAAATATATCTTAATTAGCCATTTTAAAGGATCTCCAAAGAAAGACTTCTGGCCGTATTTCTCGATCATGATCGATCAACTTCTCAGGAAACTAAAACGTTCTTTAGGCGCATCACTAAGATCATCAATCACGGAGCGTACGGAATAGGCGCATCATACAATAATGACATCGCGCTACTAGAACTGGAGCATCCCATTAGCTTTGATGGAATTCTTAAACCAGTTTGCCTACCGTTGGCAGGAAAGAGTTATTCGGGGCACACAGGTTTGGCTTTCTAGTAAAAGACAGTAGAACTTAAATGTTTGTCCAGGTATTGTGACAGGGTGGGGAGCAACAGCGGCGCAAGGAAGCGTCTCCAACAAACTGCGAGAAGTGCGAGTTCCTATTCTATCTCATGATGACTGTCAAAGAACCGGTTACGGAAAGAGGGTAACAGAAAATATGGTATGCGCCGGATACCCCCAAGGTGCAAAGGATTCTTGTCAGGTTGCTTCGAAATACTGTTATGGCGAGTAAATTACTAAAAACTTCATTATAGGGAGATAGCGGTGGTCCAATGCATGTGGCAAACGGAACTCATCATTTTGTAGTTGGTGAGTAATTTTATAAGTTTTATTTACTCCGTTTTGTAATGATCACGTAAATCCATTTCAGGAATCGTTTCATGGGGAGAGAGTTGTGCAAAACCCAACTATCCAGGAGTTTACACTAGGGTTAATCGATTTTTGAGTTGGATACAAGGAAACACAAAAGGTGCCTGTTACTGTTCCTAAGCAGTTAATGTCATTTTTGCCAGATTTTTTCATTTTGTCTTTTACTAGTCTTATTACCCTTTTTTTAATTTAATTTGCGTTTTATTGATTTTGGTGCTATTTATTTATTTATTGTCTATTTAAGTACATACAACTTGAATCTATTTTGCAATGGCTGAATGTAATTATTATTTAATAAAATATCACGTAGATACGTAATAATTATTTTGAATCACTTGTACCGTGCAGCTATCATTTAAAATACCCAATGGGGCTAATCGTAACATAAATACATTGCAAATTACAGTATTTGCAGTATACCTACTGCAAGTACTTACCTAATTCCTTAAATTGAGACAGGGTTAAGTTCACCTATCATCACAGTTTGCCGTAAGATTAAATCAATATGCACATCAGCTTACCGTTAAGTAATTAATACCAAAAACTATAGTCCTAGATCATATAGTCTAGGCGATAAAGACATCTAACTGGACATTTTGGGGTGGTTAAGAAGAAATTGGTGGAATATGTTCAGTTAGGTGTCAGAAACAACATATTAAAAATCCCACCCCCCAGACCCTGTGCTAAAGGCTCCAGCCACCCCAGCATCCCCCAAAAACCATGTTTTCGTACTTTTTGGCTGATATCTCGCGATCTATGAGGTGTTGATGAAATATTTTTAGCTGAAAATATTTCTCCTGAAATTTCACACAAGGTAGATACTCAGAAGTTAGCCAAGGTCTACCTCTTAGCCTAGAAAATTCGTAAAAGAGATCAAAATCATCAATTTTCGTAGCTTTTTGCGGTTTTTTGCAAATATATCGCAACCTTTAGGGCTAGATGAAATATTTTTAGCTGAAAATGCTCCTCGTGAAATTTCTTACAAGGTAGATGCTCAGAAGTTAGCCTACGTGTACCTCTTAGCCTAGGAAATCCCATAAAAGGAGGAGAAAATCATCAATTTTCGTCTTCCGCTTTACCTGCATGGGTACCCTGAAGAGACGACGTGGCATTTAGACACGATGTTCCATGACACTGGACGCAGAGTTCGTTACACTTCAGACCTACAACAAGAAGCCTTATGTCAATAAAAATCTTATAATTAAGTATACAAATATAATATTCTCTCGTGTGTCCTAATTGTCTGGTGGAGAAGGTTTACCTGATTTTCTGAAACTGCAAGCAGTCATGCAACCACGTTCATAGCCACATGAAATAAGTTTGAGGAGACTGTCCTGACGCCTATCACAACGACTTCGGATCCAGCCCCGGAAAGTCTCCTCATACTTATTTCATGTGGCTATGAACGTGGTTGCATGACTGCTTGCAGTTTCAGAAAATCAGGTAAACCTTCTCCACCAGACAATTAGGACCGAGATTAGGACACACGAGAGAATATTATATTCGTATACTTAATTATAAAATTTTTATTGACATAAATCTTCTTGTAGTCCTGAAGTGTAACGAACTCTGCGTCCAGTGTCATGGAACATCGTGCCTAAATGCCATGTTGTCTCTTCAGGGTACCCATACCCATGCAGGTAAAGCGGAAGACGAGGAGAACTACGAGTCGGTAATTTCAGACGACCCACTACCACTAGAGGATGTCGAAGAGCCTGAAGAAGTGGAATCCGCAGAGGAGAATGATTACGTTGAGATATAAATGAATGTGTGAACATTTTGATATGAAAATACTGTTTTACGTGAATAGGTACATGGTACATGGAAATACTTTGTTTTACAATGAATATTTCCTCATACATGAACGTTGAAGGTGAAATTGCACGAAAAGCATTTTCAGCTAAACATATTTCATGTAGCCCTGAAGGGCGCGATATATTTGCAAAAAAACCGCAAAAAAAACACGAAAATTGATGATTTTCGCCTCCTTTTATGGGATTTCCTAGGCTAAGAGGTACACCTAGGCTAACTTCTGAGCATCTACCTTGTAAGAAATTTCACGAGGAGCATTTTCAGCTAAAAATATTTCATCTAGCCCTAAAGGGCGCGATATATTTGCAAAAAACCGCAAAAAGTCACGAAAATTGATGATTTTAACCTCTTTTATGAATTTTATAGGCTAAGAGGTAGACCTTAGCTAACTTCTGAGTATCTACCTTGTATGAAATTTCAGGAGAAATATTTTCATCTAAAAATATTTCATCTAGACCTCATCGATCGCGAGATATCAGCCAAAAAGGACGAAAACACGGTTTTTGGGGGGGGTGGTGGGGTGGCTGGAGCCTTTAGCACAGGGTCTTGGGGTGGGATTTTTAATATGTTGTTTCTGACACCTAACTGAACGTATTCCACCAATTTTTTCTTTTCCACCTCAAAATGTCCAGTTTGCCAATTTTACTGTCTCTATCGCCTAGACTAATAGCCACTAAAGTATATTCTTGTGACGTTATTAATTTTTATTGAACAAGGAGTCTTGAGGAACAGCCTGTATGTGAGCAAGAAAACATCGGAGCTAATCGCATACTTGCTTATCACAAAATGCACGCACGCAGTGCGGTCACTTTTACGCGAACCTGAGTTATACAAGCACGGTAAATTTTGGGTGTAATTTAGCAATTGTACATATACGAACAGACGGATAGCCGTAAATCTTTTTATTAAAAAGGGCAGTTTTGGTTCCCTACTGAGGAGGATTGGTTCAGATTAAGTTAATATCTGTTGGTGTACGGAGTCTCATTTAGACTCCGGTTTACGGCAGATTATTAAAACCTGGTTGGAAAGTGGCTTACCATCGCTACTGACACCGACGTCGAGATTCACTCTGATCACCTGGCCGTCTCGTCCATACCTACTGCGGCACGGCACCTAAGGGCTCCAAAACCACCTGGGAGTGCCGCCTTACTTACCGGGAACAGTACCATCTTGTCTTCCATCAGTACCTAGCGTGTAAGGGTGAGCGGTGCGAGTGTATGGAGAATGATTGCGCTGCGTGATAGTTTGTTAGTTGTGTGATTATTTATTGTATTAATTGATATCGTAAATTAAGTGTTTATATTAAAAATATAATTATGTGTGTACTTACCTACTGAAGTGTCTTCTGGCTAATTGTATATTTATTGGTCACCTCGGAGATTCGCCGTTGCTCCATCGTTTCACTCCCAAACGGCGTGGCGCCCATATTGTCCCTGTCCACTGAGAATTAGCCGACGCCAAAGTGCTCGTTATATTCTACATGAAATCATTTTTTGCTTTTGTTTTGCACTTTTCTTGTATTCAACACTCAAATATGATGTTTAATTATTATATCTTGAGAACTGCTATTTAGCTAAAAAAATTAATGTACAAAACACAATACCGAAGACAATCTTTAATACTGCTAAGGCTTTTAATGCTTTAAGATTTGTATTGACGTGATTTAGTAATTGCCTCAGAGAAGTAATCAAGCAACGGAATCCTTTTGAACCGATTGCATATTTATAAGGGCTATGATGTGATTTTGATTAAGATGTTTGTTTTCTTATCTTTCCTATAAAGTTGCCATGCAATTAATTATCAGCTGTAACACCACTTGATTCAATTACAGTTAGTGCTTCCTCTGGGTTTGTTGTAAGTTGTAATGTCGACTTGAAAGGAATTAAGTTCCAGGTATCTAATAAATTTGGGCTCATTTTGTGCTGCTAATTTAAAATTTGTGCTCATCAGGTTAATGAGGAGTTGAGGACCTAATTCAACTTTTTCTGATGACACTACAACTTCAACGCTGGTGTGTCAATATCAATGTTTTCAAAAATTCTGCGATTTCAAACCTTTGCCAATCGATTTCTACGAGTTCAAGGATCAGTGCTATTGAATATAAGCGGAATTAAAAATCATGTTTCCGAATACGAGCTTGGTGTTAAAAATTCCATACTGAAAATCGTATGCGATTTTTGTTATGTTACTTGTTACGTTTACTTTGAGCCAAGCGAGCAAACGTGACAAAATTATCACGAGATGAGCTCAAGCAAAGTAGAGGCGGGTCGGGGTGAATAATGGTGTTCTTGTACACTAGCAAAAATAAAGCAGAAGGGAAATGTCGTAACAGTAACCCGGATAGGCGCCACTTAGTCTCTAGTAAATTTCAAAGGAAAAAAGAGAATATTCACCTAAAGGGGAAACAAGGCAGATTAAGAGATCCTGGTTTTGGTGTTGATAATTGAGGGTATGATCTCAAAGTATTACAAATAGGATATTGTAATATTTAGATCTGAAATGTCAAGGTTTGAATTTAAATCAATTTTTAGCAAAACGGGGATCTACTCGTATAGTCTGGAAAAACAGGTTTCCGCAGAAAACAACGAAACGATAATGGTTAAATGACTATTGTAGTAATTACAATTCGATTGTATCGAAAACCAGTATGTAACGTCATATTAAGGAGTCGCCGAAAAATAAAAATATTACCTTTTGAACCACAGCTTGTAACGACCTTTCCGAGATCAGAAAGGCGATTTTCGGTTTTATCTGTAACAGATAACAACACACAAAAAAACAAGAGGGATAATGAATAGCGCAGCAAATAAATATTGCGGCGGTAGCAATGTTTAACGTCTGACACTAATCAGATAAATCAAAACCGTAATACTCAATAAAAGAATCATAATCAGTCACAAAGACTTTACACTAGCCAAAGCAAGATTTGCTTCGACCACGGATCGTCCGTATCAAGAAAAACTTGCACGCAACCAATATGCAGACCAGATCGTTTCCCAAGAGAAGAAGTACAGGGAAGGTGAATGCAGAAAAGAAAATAAGATCACGACCTCTAGCAGCGGACTAAAGAACTAATGTAATAACAAATCTAGTACATAAATAACATCTAAGGTAAACGGGTTTACAAAGGAAATATCTAGATGGCGTGAGCGTACTAAATTTAACATAGATATATTAATACAAATTTAAATTAGAGCGAGCGTTGAGTGAGAATTATAAAGATGCGCACCTCGAATAACTAGTAATGCTTATTCCGAGATGTTTCAGTGGAATGAGGGAAGCTTCGGAGAATGAGAAGGGAATATGTATCGCAATTTTACGTTATAGTTGCGCCTCTTTACTACTTCTCACTGAACGATTAGAGTAAAAATCTAAATTACTTAATTAGAATATAAATTTGGAATATCAATTGTTTTAATGCCTTAATTATAGGCATCAAGACGAATATATACAAGTACCCTCTACCTTCACTGCGCGTTTAAAGTAAAAACTCCTGTTTTGGGATAAAACTCATTTGCAAGTGACTTGTGCAGTTGAAATACATTGATTTAGGATAAATAGATTTCAGCCAGTTCGGTATCTGCAGCTTCTAGACAGCGAAATTTTTCCTCCAAAATTTGCCGCACCTAAAATTTGCAGCTCTGGGCGCGCAACTAACTTTATGGAAAATACACTTCTGGATGGAGAGTAATGCAAAAACGAGTGCGAAGACACAAAACAAAGGGGTTTGCGCTTAAGGCGAAGATCTTTAGCGCATTTGAATGCAATGATCAGTACTTCCATAGTCCATAGATAGCTATGTGAGCTATGTTTTTGTCTACTAGAAGCTAAAATGTCAAAGAAATGTCGTCATAAATAAGGTTGTTGGCATTGCGATTTTTACATTATGCGATTTTATTGGTATTGCACAGTTCGCGAATGCGCATATTTAATTTTTATAATATGTGATGTTTGCCTTTAATAGAAACATCTGTGATTAAAATTTCATAAAATATCTATAGATAAAAATTGTGACATGGGCACAATTGATTTTTACTATAAGAATTTGCGGTAAAATTTTCAGTAAAATGTACCTATTAATAAATAAGCAAACTGAAATTGCGCAGTCTGCGCATGCGCACATTAATCAAGAAGAATTTTCTTGGTTGAGGTACCATGGAGCTACCGAATGCAAAAAGAACGAACTAAATATCATGAAAAATATAAGAGTAGTTAAGGTATCGGACGGACGAATAAAGTGGCCATTAGCACCTTTCAACATCAGTTGAAAGAAATGCTAAAAACTAGGTTCTACCATTTGACAAAAAAATAGAAAACATTTTAAGAATAGCAAATTTATTGAAATAAAACAGGTTGCAAACTGTGCAAGTACATATCGCATTCACAGGCGTCATTACGTTCAGCCAACACATAATTAGGTACTTAACCATTTTATCACAGAATTCCATTGTAGTTGAGACCAATGTTGTAAGTTCATAAACACAAATGCAGCCCTATTTGTTTTGTTGAAGACGTAGTTCGTCATTTTTTATAATAAACCTGTGCAGAAGTAAGTTCACCAAAGTTGTGCGAGATGTTTAACGCGGGTTTTCCGATTACGGAAAAAATTTCGTTGAGCTAAAAGCGGGCAGTATAGTACAGCGTGGCCTTTTGCTAAGGTTTTCTTCTTATTAAAGGTTAAATGTTTCTACCGCTCGAACGGCCACCGAAAAGTAAGGAACCTGTCAGCGTTTGTGTGTGAGTTAAGTGCGCCTTATGTGAATAATCTTGTACGGCCAGATTATTTGGATTGTTAAGAAAAAAACTGTAGTAATTTCTTATTTTATTCCTCGCCCGCTTGCGTGCGGGGTAATATGTCCAAACGAGCTTTATAAGATTTTCTTTTTGTTTCGTTGTGTGTTTGATTTTTTGGAATTTTCGGAAGTTGATCGAGGCCATCAGATCTGTCAAATTGACAAATTTTAAGTCAATATGAGGATTTTTCTTCTAGCAGATACCGGATGTGTACGAAGAGAGATTACAAAATTCTAAGTTTCAATTTAGATTTGTTGTGACCTAGCTGGGCGGGTGTTTTGTGGGTGTTGTGGTGACCGTATACTCAAAATTTGAACAAAATCCGTCGATCCGCTAGTTCGGAAAATTGCCAACGTACAATCGTACAGACGTACATACAGAGGACAAAAGTTATTCTTTAAAAGTTGCTTAAAGTGATGTAAAATGTCGACATTTGATGAAATTTTGACATGGTCAAATCGCAGTAGCCGCACCTACCTTAAGCTAGTCGAAGCTAAAAAATATCAATGTAACGTGATAAACCCTATCGTGGAGGTTCGAGTGTCGTACGAAAAAATTGAATCGCTGATTGACGTGAAGAGCACAAGATTCTTAATTATCAGGACAAATGAGCACAAAATGAGCACAACATTATAGTAAAAGAAATTTTTCAGAATTTCAATGTTGACACTACAGTGTGAAGTTGGACTGTCATCAGAAAAAATTGAATTACCATTAATGTGATAAGCACAAAATTTTAAATTAGCAGCACAAAATTATAGCCAAAGAAAATTTTGAAAATATCAATATTGACATTACAACGTGAAGTTGAGATGCAAAGGAGTCAATAAGATAAACAGGAATTGTTTGAACCCACTTACTGCTGGAATACGAGTATCGATGTTGTTTACTTCGCACTGGACTTCTTGATTATATAAAGTAGATTAATTAAGTTAAGATAATGTCGCTGCCAGTATTAGGCTATTCGAAGGACCAATGCTTGTTGGACTGTTATCACTCATATCATAAAGAAATAAGATACATGATGTATTTATTACACTACACTGAGCACAAAGTTCTGTTAGTCAAAATAAACTCATGAGGTTGCTGTTAGCAAGGGATTCGTAAGTGTCTGCAAAGCAGGGCACGCCCTTCTCCGAAGGTTCGTATCGCTAACATTAATGTTGGCCATAAGTGTCAACTGAACTAAATTATGGTGCATCGCCTGACATCGACATCGACTGACACCTGAACGCAATGATTTAGTTGTATTAGTACCTCTTAGTTAAGAAAAAGGTTTCCATTTCTCCCTTCCCCTTAAAGGAAGAATTTATCCATGATGAATTAAATATATGTTGCATACCTACCTTTACTTTAACTAGGCCACGAGTTTGAAACTTATATTGATATGATGGCAGCAAGGTTTTGGTAACCATCGAAATATTAATATTTCCATTCTAAAATTGTAAACATTACCCTGAAAACACTCACACTTCGCCCTCGTACTTACTGTACTTGTTGATTGCATTCTTGACGCAATATTGATAGTATCCCCAAAAAAACAATATCTTGGAGTTTTTAATCCTACCACACCCGCTACTGCAGTTCCCGAATGGATTCCTAAGGAGTATTTTCATGCATTATTAAACGCACTATTAACAAAACTATTATATTGGTACCAATTCTGACTCCAACTTCAGTTAAGCCCTTAATTTTCAATTTTTTGACTTCACTTATCATTGCGTCGGCCACACTAGCCACCCTTTGTGCGTGAACGGCCGCGTCGGTTCTTTCTGGGGCACCTCCAGCAACCATGTAAATGTAACCAACGGTTTCCACTTTGTACACTTGAAATTTGTCCATGAGTGCGTCGAAACAAGTAAAAACCGCATTTAAACAATCGACGATAGATAATGCCTCCTCCACCGTTGACGAATGCAAGCCGAGTATCTCACAAAACAACACTGTTATACTTTCAAAGGTCTAGAATTTGACTGCATTAGTGCGGGGTGATTAAACGGAAATAGCAAGTAACATCCAAATGTAATAAAGAGAGATTTAGGAGTAAATTTTTTATTTGCATACTATCACCGGTAAGAGAAGGTACAAGAATGAGATTCTGAATCGAATGGTACGCCTGACAGCGGTACTTTCGAGCATTGTAAAAAAAATTTGATAACATATTGCTATGTATTTTTGTCTATCGTGTAATGTAAATGGAGAGAGAACGGTTAGACATATAATCATTAAAAATGCGTTAAATTCTTTCAACTTCTTGAACACTTTAGAGAAAATAAAACTTTGGAAACCAAATTACTTCCACTAGTAGTGATTGCATTATATTTTCTCTTATTTAAATCCGAAATTACTTTCTCTATTACTTTCCGAGACACATCTATCTGCCCTCTTATTTGGTCAGTCACGTACCTCACACATCTCAATGCAATCTTCACCACGCATTCTATCAGCAACTGACTTTGGAATCATTGAATATAACAGCTCGTCACTTCTTTTCTTCCACGAATCCAAAAGATCATAGTTATTTTCTAAATCCTGCGATTTCCCTTCTGCCTCGTCAAATAGCATCTCTAACCTATAATTAATTTTTTGAAAACCATAGGAGGTGATTATCCAATTACGCTAACTTGGAATTATGTTGCCAACCAGCCATTGCCATTTCTTTACCTAAACCGTGTTGATTTAAATCGCTCAAATATAATCCGCGATCGGTCAACTCATCAATGTCGTTAATACTAAACGTGAAAAAAATGTACCTATTAATAGTATAGCGTGTTGTTCAATCCTGTTACTAATAATATAAACATTTAAAAAAAATAGTGTAGATAATTATTTTTTAAGCTTCTGCTAGTTTTTGGGGTCAGTGAAGTTAGCAGAACATTGACGGCACAAATGTCGCGACTAGGTGGATTGGTTTGTGCTTTGCTTGTGCCGGTTTGTGCCAGTAGCGTACGCAGGATTTTTTTTCGGGAGGGGCTGAAACTCGAGAATTAAGACCGAAGTATGTAAATTTTCATTTGTCAGTAAACCATTTATTTTTTATGTCTGTAGGTACATATTTTGTTGAATATTAACTGCTTCTGCTATAAAACTAGTTGAAACCGCCTTAGCGTCTCCGCATCCGGCAAAATGGTCTATAACATCATCATTACTAATCTGCAGCGTCAAATCACTATGAATAAATAATAGGGCAAGTCCGTTCAGTCGATTCTCACTTGTTTATTGTTATATTGTATGTCTTTATTAATTTCAACTTCGAAAAACTGCGTTCTACTGAAGCGGTGGAAGAAGGGCATTTTCAACAGTACATCTTTGTGCCGTAAAAAGTTTGCAAGCAAAACATACCGTTTGGAAATTATTTCGATTTTTGGAAAGTTCTGCCAATAGGTCAGTCATTGAGGATTTTTACCTGGAAATAACTTGGGAAGTACTGAAATTTTGTATGCTTGAGTGCGTAGAACTAAAATTCACAAATTGCACAATTCGAAACTTGCCAAGACGGCCGTCAAAAGCGGTTTTCCGCCGATATCTCCAAAACTGTGCATTTTACGAGAAAATAAGTGGTGAACAAAAGTAAAGCGACGAAAATTTCCTACAAAAAATGGAGTTGGTATATTTTCACTAAAGTTAGCCCTTCCGCAGAAAGCAGAAATTTTTCATAACCAGTGGCGTATCTATAATTTATCCAAATAATTAATTAATCATTTAATTAATTTATTAATCAATTAGTGTATGTTCAATTAATTTTAAGAGTTTATTTTTGTCGTCGCCATATTCTTGTATGATGATCGACATGTCAATTTTCAAATTCTATTAGTTAAATCAATCAGTTATATTTATATTGTTATATTCAATCCCTTTAAGCCAGCATTATAGGCTTTATTTGTCTGGTATGTGATTACTTATGTTAATTTTACGTTAAGAGCGCCATACCTATAGCACGTGACTAATTGATATGCAGCTCTAACCACATCATCACGCTCCCACGCAAGAAAACCATGCGCCACTGTTTCTCTTTCTATCCCCAATGACGACCACTTAGCACTTACTTTTGTTTACCTTCGTTAGGCGGCGTCACCTCACAGTCGCTTGAAAGGAAAATTTCTTTTTTCCATTAATAATAATAAAATACTGCCTTGAAGTTGTTGTTTTATGGACTAAAATCTCTAAAATAAATTACTATAGCATGGAATGGTCAGAATAAACACTTTCCATGATAGACTATGAATTAGAAATGACGGTAAATTCTTTCAAAGCATTTAGACGTTATTTGCAAAATCCCATTACCTTCGGTGTATAGTCGTCTTAAGTACGGCTATTTTGGTGTTCATGCTGTAATCCGCCGTAAAAACGGTTTGGATTCCAGTTTCAAGCTTTTAAATGAGTATTTGAAGTTGTTCTTTAATCAATTTCAATATCAATATCAAAAAATGTGTTTTTTCAAAACTTAACTTTTCCGCACGGTAGCATCTGTCGAGACCCAGCACTTTCCTTTTATTGTATTTACTTCGCTTTGTCTTTTATTGAGCGAAGTATCTAATCGATGATTTACCGTTAAAACTTAAAATTTCACAAAAATTTGACAAAAAATAAGAAATTTACTTTTGCACATGCGTGAAAGAAGCTTTTGATATGTTTGAGATAATCGATCGATTTGCCTTTAGTAAAGGATGCTAATGTTAAAATTTCAGTAAGATCGGCCCAACAAAGTTACTTTTGCGCATCCGCAGAAGAATACGGCCTGCCAGTTTGGGTAAAATAAACTCTTTCACATTTGGTATTTAAGTAAGAAACACTTGTTTTCAAAGACAGGATTGAACAAAATAGTTTTCCAACTTACACAGGACTACAGAGAAAAATAACTGCTTGAATATCTTCGATATGCTTCATCTGTCCCTTAAGTAATATAGTTTTCCCTTCACCTTTGGGAGAAGTCTCGTTATCGTCATATTCTTCTTTTATTTTCTCTATGTTTAGCTCGAGTTCAAACATAACATTCCGTAGATTCAATATCTAAAATGGAATTGTGTACTTCAATATCAAGCATTGTACACGTACATTATTCCAAGCAAATACTACCCCTTTGGGTCTCCGGAGAGCGAAGTGATCATGAATTGGTTGTCCCAGTAAGCTGTATTCTACAGCCGAAATCTGTACGATCTTTTCACCGACACCCATTATGTCCATTGTATTATTGATCATTATCCCAAACGGAAAGAGTTCTAGTAATTGAAAGCATGGAACGGACCGTAACCTTCCAACTTTATGTGGATGACTCCTTATGTGCTCAGCTTGTATCTGTACACGAAAAAATATGTCTCTTTTAAACAACTGATGGCCGTTTGCACCGACAAATTTAAGTAGAGCTTAGCTTTAGCGTAACTTAAAGCTTAAATTTGTCGATACAAACGGCCATGAGTAGGTATATTAACGGAATAGACAGAACAACTAGATTTAATACGTAATTTGTGTTACACATAAGCCGACTTATACAGGGTGTTTCGAAATTCGCGCACATGGACTATGGGATGGTGTTATACGACAAAAACTGAACAAAAAGTTCCTCTACCAGTTTTCCATCAGACCGCTATTTTTCGAGCTACCGCGGTTTTAAGACACTCCGCCCCCTCTACGCTGCGCCACTGGTTAAACTTAATAATAAAATAATTTTTAAAAACAAAAGAAGATTCAAAATAAACTATAATTCGTCTGCTAGTAAACAAACTTCAGCACGTCGAAAAAAAAAGTGCCGGTCTGATCAAAAACTGGTAGAGGAACTTTTTATTCAATTTTCGTTGTATAACACCATCCCAGTCCGTGTGCGCGAATTTCGAAACACCTTGTATATTTATATGAATTATTATTAGACAGATCATTGATACTTGCGTAGTCTTCGTTGTTAAAATTTAATCTGAACTTTACACCAGTGTTTCGATGTCTACTTCCGAACTGATTTTCCATCACTTTCACCTCAAGACTTGTAATGCCATAAAAATCTTGTCCAATGCGTTTCAAAAGCCCTACTCGACACATAAAACTAACAAACTTTTAAAAGTACCACCAATTTTTCAGCACCTTTTATATAGGGAATAAATCCAGTTCGATCACTTCTGTAAATCATATCGCAACCATTCTCATCGATACCAGTTAAATAGATGGATGGGCTTTTCATTTTGGGATAAGTGAAACGGAATTGGGTATGGATGTTATCTACATTTTGTAAGAAATCCGTGAAATATCTTCCGGTAGAACGAATTGGAACGTCATATCTACAACTAGCTTTAAAAAACTACAGTGTGACGATTACCTACCCAAAATTGCTAAAATATCGTACAAAACATGTTCCAAAAAATTCCATAACTTTGTCAACATCAGTAGAAGTAATTCTTGCAAGAGCATTTGCCAACTTACTCATAGTATCCTCGGGGTAGACTTGATGCGTGTTAAATGTGGTACTCTTACATTTCGCGCTTTTTAGTACCTCTTTCCATATATCCTCTCCATATTCCTCCTACTTGTAGGATAAGTAACAGAAATTAAAAAAATTACAAACATTACCTGCACATAGCATTGAATACTTTGTAAAAGCATTCCATACATTTTTTCTGATGGCAGTCGCGCCTGTTTGGATAACAGTCGAAAAGAACAAAGTCGAGTACGTTTCTCAACACTATCATTGCAGGTATTTGGTTTAATCGAGATGCTAATGCTATTATTTGCAACTTTTATAGCCACGTATACTTGCGATTAAATCAACTAAGGTTAATCGTAACCTAAAATAGATCTGCTAATTAATATAGTAACAAATTAAGGCGACACGAAATACAATCACATAATATTATTTATCTAAGTAACCGTTTGGTCTGCGTTTCATATCAGATAGACAAATAATAAACCAAAATGCACAATCAATAATAGCTCTAATAACTTCCAAAATAGACGTTTATGTACCTATACATGATCGATTTTTATTACATGGGTATAAGTGTTCGTACAGAAGTGCAAAGAGCTGCATTTATTACAACAATTATATACTAAGGTAGCTATTCAATTTTGGAAATAACTTGCCAGTTGATAAGTTGTAGTTGTGAACCAGTACAGTAGTTGAAAGTCAATTTTGGAAGACATTAAAGCTTGTTCACATAGGATAGGAGAGAACACTTTTCGCGACAAAACTTCCTCGTTATAACGTCAGTCCGCTAAAACAAAACCGAAACCTTATAAATGAAATCGTAAACGCAAGCAACACATTTTTGGAAAAGGTATTCTTCCACTAATGCGCATACCTACTGTTATTTTTAAGTCTAATGCACGTAAATCCAATTTTGTTATTTATAGAGCGTCAATTTTCGGAAACATTGACAGAAAACGTTCCCAATTAAACGCAATAGAATGGGCAGTACCAAAGGCTTATTTAGTTCAAGGACTATTGGGATGAATTCGGCAGACGTAGATCACTTCTCTGTTTTCAGATCAAAAAAGGAATTGCGGTCAGCATCGGTAGCTTGTCTGCACCTTCACGGAACAAACTTGTCTCTCGATGTACAAAGATTCCCGATACTTTTAAGCGGATTTTTGAAAAGAAAATGCGCTATTTATATTCGTTATGGCTGGCTGGCTGGCTGAAATCTCAGCATTTACAATACCTAGAAACTTCAAGTTTTCATTAAAATCTTCCTGTTATATGCTAAATTTGCAGGCTCTAGTCTATTTTGAGCTCGATTAAGTACTCGTGAGATCGTGTTAATGAAATACTGACCTGTATTACCAAAAATGCGCTTTGATCATGCATATGCTGATTCAAAACTTGTTTCATACTACTATTACGTGTACCGTTACGGAATGAAAGAGAACAGAACTAATATTCGTGAAAATAAAGCGCGTTAAAATAAGAAACGTGTGTTCAAGCAGAGCAGAGTCGAAACACTACAGTGTTGCCAGTTCTAAAAACCGCTGTGACGGATGATGAGGGATAGTATTTCTGCTATTGTGTGAATGCTTCGGTTTCGTTGGGGTCGTTTCATATTTTGGATTTTGCGAGTAGGTACTTACGTAAAAGTCGGGTGGGAGAAAGAGACTGTTACTCAAACTTTCGAAGGTCGCGCGCTGCATTTTTCGAACGCGTTTTGAATTCTTAGCCAGACCTTCGAGGCAAACCTACGTAACATAAGCGCGGAAATGTCTAGATCGCGAAGCCAAGCTTTCAAGGCGAATCATGTGAGTAATGGAAGCCATTTCTGAGATTACGTAAAATGTCATTGTTAATTGAAAGTGCATTTTTCGTACGCATAACGTTAGACATACGGAGGGGAAATTCTGCAAGAGTTCTGGGTACCGTGAACAATTCATCAGAACTTGAAGAATTATTTTCCTTGGCACAATAGTGCATTAAACATCATTGTAATGTATTTTATGTGAAATTAATTACGTAAAAGACAGTATGTAACAGAAGCTTGTTAAATTTGTCAAGTTTTTGTAGATTTCAAATTATATTCGGGTAGAAGTACGTATCGATGATTCACATTTCTGGGAAGTTTTTCATTAAAATTAACAAACCTTTTAAAAAAAGGTCACTGGTTAAAAGAATTGATTCTAAGAAAAATATGTAATAAAACAGCGAGGCGAAAAATTATGAGTTTGTTTATTTCCGGTAAATCGTTAGGAGTGTTAATTACGGGCGTTGGTTTACTCGCGATATAAAAACAAATTGTTCCGAAATTATAGGAACTTTTTCGAAGATATTCGCGCGAAGCGTGTATATCGCCGCGGAAAACGCGGCTCGAGACCACCGATGTAAAAAAGGTCCTAAGTAAATAGAATTTGTTGGTTGTTTTGATGTTGAGTTAGTTCCTTTTGACCAGAGACAAGTTTAGTTCGGTGAATAACTCATTGGGTTTCAGCTTAACGTGCGCTTGAAAAACGTTCGATGAGAAAAATAAAATAAGGTGCGAAATGAGCCCTAGAAACTGAGTAATTGTGCTTGTCTGTTGCAGCGTCATCCGAAACTCATCAATTTTCCAAAAAAAGCAAGATCATGTCACTGCCACAAGGGAAATGCTCTACACATATCTGTCGCCGGTTAAATGAACAATTTCTCTTCAAACACTAGGTTTTCCTTCTAAAAGAGATATAAATAGGGAGTACCATGAATAAGAAGGTCACATGTAGCGGGACAATGACAAATTCCTTATGCTTATCACAAAATAGGTGAACAGCCGTCTAAGCCATAAATGTTGATACTTCTCCTATTACAACTGAAGAATCACAGTTCTCTTGCAAGCTAAACCTCTATTCCATTTGCCGCAATATACAAAAATGAAAACAAGGGTAATTACCTACCTGCATACAAATTCTTTGCTAAGGTCAGAAACTACTAAAAAAGAACAATTACTTAGCACAAGAGGCTAGAATGATATAAAAAATTGTGAAAACGAAGTAGATGCTTTATTTGTGAGTCCATAGTACCTACATTTCTTTTAGTACTCCGCAAGTCTATTATAGTCCTTGCATTTCTCATTAGAGGTATTGAAATATCTGGAAACAGTGATAACGTTCATAAAGGGTTTGATATTAGGTTTTCATATATAGTGGATAGTGGTCACAGTACTTATACACCTAAATTAACAACAAACCTCAGTTATGAAGTCCATTACTTCAATATCCATATGATACGCTTTTCTTGTGACTTACAACAATTAATCGTTAATATAAAAATATACACTCATCATTTATCAACATACTACACATAAAAATATGGGTCAGTAAATTATACATTTGTTGGGCAATTTTTTATACATTAATGAATTTATTATTGTTATTGTTATTTCTCCTGCTGATTGACTGGAATAGTTTTGAGCCTCTCATTCACCTTAGCTGTGGTTAGTCTTCCATTGCAAAGACACTTATACTTATATCTTGCTGTTACACTTTACGTCACTCATTGTTGTTTGAAAACAGACAGTACACAGTAACCCTGCGTTGATTACAGTCTTAGTGAGTAGATGGAAAGAGCCAGAACGTCTCCATGTCACCCTTGCCCTAAAACATGAACAACTAAATTTAACTGTCGCTTTTTAATTGGAATTGTAAAATATACAGGGTTGTTACAAATGATGTTCCTGATTTCGACTGAAATGTTACTCTGGATGAATATGTTTTTAAGACATTTCAGTTGGTACCACTGGAAAAAAACTCAAAGGTTTAGGTTGGGTTGGGTACCTACGCTGTGTATTAAGTCCACTGTTGCCAGTATTATAGTACTTGATTAAGATAGCAGACTCGCCTGCCATTGTGGAGCCCACTAAGAGTTGAAATCTGTGCACAAGCTTTATGCATTAATAAACGTAAAAAATTAATGGTGTTTTTTAAATGATAAGATAATACATGCAGGACATGCAACGGTTTGCCAGTGTCAATTGTCAGTGGGCTCCAAATTTGCGAGCAACACAGGCGGACGAGTCAGCTGTGGTGTACAGGGCCCAGCAACAGTGCGTCGGTCTTTCCTACTTGGTAAAAAATATCAAAAAATCTTTTGTGCAATTGTCAACTATAGATGGTTGCGCATCTACAGAAATTATGTTTGGTGTCCCATTTATACGGAGTCAATATACAGAGGATTTTCTTAATAGAACACCTTGTATATTTTAAGCTGATTCGATGTAATTTTTTAACCTCTGCGTGGAAACCTATTCAGTATTTGTTTTTTTGTCAATGTTGCAAAATGCTGGGCAGTTTCATGTATAATTTTCGCATTTTGTTAATTGAGTTCTGACCGCCAACACCAGTAATTTTGAACATTATCACATCGACCTGCTGCTTTTATTTTTTTTCAGCGTTTCTGAGCGAAATAGCAAGTAAATTTACATAGGATCGAATTAGGTTGGCTCTTAATTCAAGTTAATGAGAGGGTGGGTATGCGGCTGAACATACTTGCCGGGTAGATCAATAGACGCTGCTCGTGCACTCTTCCGTTGAGTATTTTATTTTCAGGCGCTATCTCGTATCATTACAATACAATGCTACAAACATTTTTGCACGAAACAATATTGAGCTGTATGTAGCCTAGCATGAATTTTAGAAACGATTAAGTAATGAATTTCTAAATTAACGTTAGTATTTGATCACTTTGAAAGAAGGACCACAAAAGTTAAGGACTGATATGTTAGTTGGCTACGGGTCTGAAAGTTTTATCCCTTACATTCAATTAATACTAATTACTTAACAAGGTTGTCGAAAATAGCTTTTACAACTTCCCTTACATATAAATTTTTCTGAAAAGAGAGGAAGTTTCATTCACGTGTTATTGCAGTACTGAATTCCATCACTCGGAGTGACAGTAACAAATAAACCTAAAATGACAGATTTTACAAGGACTGAACGTGCTCGTTTCGTGTTTCGGATGGAAAAAACAAAGTCGGCAACAAGAATCTGCTGGTAGGCCTACAAATTATCCCTGGCATAAGAATTTCGTTCGAAGTGGTATTGGCATTGCTCATAACAAGCATCCAAATCGTCCTCCTATTTCTGAGGCTGTGGTTGAGCCCTGGTAGTCACATCCAACCAAAGTGAAAGTTACAGAGGATGTATGGGATGAAACTTGAAGTACTTTGCTACAACATGACACTTCAACCACATATAAACTCTTATATGTAAGGGAAGTTCTAAACTCCTTTTGTAATCGAAATAATCAGATTCTTATTTATACTACATCCCAAATATAAGAATTAAATGGATCACGATTCGATATTGGTGGATGCTGTAATTACATTTCCGAGGTCTTTACGATTTGAAGCCCTAACTTAAAGGATGGGTTTAAAGAGACCTTGGTTACGTGACGATATTCGGGATCCGAACTACGATCATGAAATTAATAAAACTGATCTGAATGATTGAATTGATATTTACCAATCGAAAACATTTTAACTCGTTTGATTAAGAGCTATTCTACATGCAGGTGTACAAGGCGGTTAAAGCTAATCGGCGATTGATACGAATGAGCGGACTATACGAAAAAGGCGGTCCATGGAAGATGCGACAGGTGCCCCTTCTCCTCTCGGATGTGCAAGGCGTTCGCTGGTCACCGGCGGCTGATAAGGAACAGGCGGTCGATACGAAAAAGGCGGTTGATGAAAGATGCGGCAGGTACAGCTATCAGGTGTGCAAGTCGGTCGATGCAAGGCAAGGCGATCGTAATAAAAAAGGCGGCACATGGAAAATGCGACAAATGTCCATTCTCCTGAAGTACAAGGTGGTCGATAAGGTTTAACTTAGATTGTATATGCGCCTCCAAAAAGGGTTTGATTAAGTTGTATCTACTTGGAAGTATCGCCTGTTGTTCATTTAGAACAGACTTAACCGCCCGCCAATTGTAAGGAAGTATACCCTTAGGAGTAACAAGGAACTACAAAATTTCAGTATAATATTCTTAAGAATTAAAATTAAGGAAATACAAGAAATTTTTACTACACTAGGAAGTAAAATGCAAAAGTCTTCAAATAACTAAAAGCACTTATTATTATTACCAAGGTTGTCATAAGTATTTCCTGGTAACTTAAACATCTGTGATCTAAATAGCCTGTAAACGATGCAAATAGATATTATCAACTATCATTTCGAACTGTCGGTCAGTAGCTACCGCGTGTTCGAGATAAAGATAATCCCCGACCGAATTTACTTCGATTTTGCTTGGGTAAGCATTAGGAATTACAGCCCTAATGCTGCACTTATTTTGTGTATAACTCGAAGTAAACCTAATAAACTTCTATTGTGTATTATACCTATTATATACTTATACTTATACTTGAGTGTATTAATTACTCAACCAGCATATTTCAATTCAGTGGACGAAACAATTAGGCAGTTTGAAAATCACGCTTTCGTTTCATCCACTCATAATTTTGAGGAGCTGTTATTCATAAAATTAAGTATCACTCCTTACCTTCACTTGCACAAATCCTCTGCTGGTAACAACATATCGATCTTGAGGTAATAAATCTCTAGTAACTGATGATATGTGAACGTGACCCGCCTGAAAAGCGAAAATGTTAAATAAGAACTGAATTCGTGCGCCCAAAGGTTTAAAGTTACCCACCAAACTCGTAGACTGCATTCTTGATGCCGTATTTACTGTATCTCCAAAAAAGCAATATCTTGGAACTTTTATACCAACTACTCCAGCCACAGTCGACCCTGAATGGATACCTGTGAAATAATGATCTTAAGTGAAATAATTCCTCTACATAGCGAGTCAAATAGTTTATTGTAATTGCCACTCGAGCTTAGGTTTGTTCGGAACTAAAAATTATTCTATTTGCAAATTACATTGTCGAAATTGCGCCTTAATCAAAGTCCTCTTTCTAATTACATTATTTACCCTTCGTTCGTCAAAGCGTTCGAAATGTATTACGAAGCTCTATTAACAATTACTTTCATTTCTGAAAGTCTTGACAAATTTACGCATTTGTAATCACTACATAGGACAGACATCGAAACTTGGGTAATTGACCGTTTCAATAATCTATAAAAGTTATTCAAGTTTTAATAATTGGAAAATATTTCGAACAAAATTGGCAATGCTAAATCTACCATTATAGATTATAAAAATTCAAAAGAAGAAAACATCCGATTGCAATTTTTGGACAAAACAGTGAAAGCGTGCCAATCATTATGCCCTCATTTTTTTGTGTAACTTGCTGCATCTCTTCATTTAACTTTCGTAATATTTAAATTGCTATGTTATAGTTGTGCGGTATATTGTATACCTACAGGGTGGTGCCTAGCGCGACGCAGCATAGGGATTTCAATGGTAATTTCTTTATAGTCAATTACCAGCTCCCCTAATTATTTTAGAGCAAAAGTCTAAATTTGTTCAGAGAAAAAAATACTGCATCTGTTCATACTATTACTCATAATTTTCCGGTATAATTAACAGATTTGGGATTAACTAGGAAATGGTAACTTGTATCGACGTATCGCTTTCCATTGCAGTGACATTGGTTTCTCGAAACAGAAGTAGTTCGGGGTTAAGTTTTTTAACAAAAGGCCATAGCGTTTGATATTTTGAAGAGCTTTGCATGCTCAAGGTTATTATTTTAAAAATTACCATGATTTTTGTTTATTTATTATTATTACTTTTTATCTAGGTATTTAGGTGTTAATGAGATTTACGATCAGTGTTGTCCACAATGTCCACATCAATTGATTCCAGTTATGACTTATGAGGTGTTAGAAAGTTGAGATAAATTTGGCCATTTGTTCTTCTCGATCCCCGTTAATAAAGTCGTTTGCATCTTTCTTTAAGGCTCTCGTTGAATGTATATACAGTAATATTTCGGCAATTATGATGAGGCCTGAAATATCTGTTGTGTATTCTTAGGCAATTCTAATTGGTGTGTCACTGTTTTTGACATTTATCGTGAAATGTTTAAAATCTTCATCGTTTAGTAAAAGGATTGGTTTGGCCACAGTTTTTGTAAATTGTCAAAAAGTGCACTATCTTCTGGAGTTGTACTACTTCTTGTTTTTTAGGTGTCTTTTTTCTTCTGTTATAGTTGGCCTAGTTTTGGCTAGTGTCTCCGTGTGTTGCGTTGATTGCTCTGTAAGTTTTGAACTGGTGGATAGCAGGGACCCGGACCCAAATGAAATATTTGTTCCGGTTCTGTTTATATTTAAGCGAAAATATTTATAACGGTTCCGGTCCGGTTTCGGTTCTAAAAAGAAATAACGGTTCGGTTCTGCGCATTTTTTTCGGTCCATAACGATTATTTTCGGTTCTAGTTTCTCAGAAAGTATGGCATTCAAAAAATTCATTATAACAACGTGATTTGTTAATTAATAGGTCTGAAGAAAATGTCATGAATACCAAAACGTGACGTATCGTCAGTGTAGCTAATTTATAACGACAAGGGGAATAAAAGAGGAAGATAGAAATATGTATTTACACTTAATTTATTACCAAAAAACAGAAAATTTTATTTTCTAAAACCTCGCTCCTCCTTTTCTATTTTTTTTAAGTAGTGGCTAAACCACCCTTAATGCCTTCAATTTCGACACATTATTAAAAATTTATAAACCACCGATGGCAATCATAGAATAATATTTTAGCAATTTTCAAGACGTGGTTGCCGGCGCGTCCTTCAACTTCCAACAACCTGTTAAGAACCGTAAAAAAAACCGAAAAGAACCCAAAAATGTAATGTGGGCTCCGGTTCTCAATACGTTTCCATTTCTGAAGGAATAACGGTATCGGTTCGGTTTTCGGTTCAGAAAAAAATACCGGTTTCGGTCCGGTTTTCGGTTCTTTTTCGGTCCGGTCCGAGTCCCTGGTGGATAGTGCTGCGCTCTTTTTACTTACTTCACTATGTCTTATACTGAGACAGTTATTACCTGGTTGGTCGTTGCGTGTGATGAGAAATATCATGCCTACGTTGAAAAATTTGATTCCGGGCAAGAAAGTTCATTAGATGATTCAGATTTTCTAAGTAAACATGGCGGTAGTTCTGACATTTTGTTGCAGTTGGTAGCAATATGCTTCAGTTATTTACAATTGAAGCATTTTGTTTGATTATTCATTGACAAATTCAATGATCGTTGCCTTTAAAATTAACTATGAGTGAATACCCGGTTTACTTGAAAAAAAAATGTTGTTTGGTCCCACCCGCTTTAGTAAATTCAAATGTAACACCCTATATAGTGTATTTGGGAGTTCTGTTGCGGTTTTAGTTGTGCGTCTTTAATGTAAGGATAACAAAATCTTTGTCGAATTGCCAAAATTTCCGTCTTTGTTCAAAGATGATGTATTTTCCTACGGTGAAAAAAATTCGGCTAGTTTCAAATATGAGATATATTATGTAATGAAGCAAAAAAAGCATAGTATTTGAAATCAAAATTCGAATCTCGCACATAAAGTAAATAACGTTAAGGTCGTAATTAAATGGAAATTTCCATTTTTGAGGTAAAAGCACATGTGGCAAATCGAAAAACAAATCGTTGCAAAAAACGTTGAATTAACAACATATTCGTAATAAATGTGTCCCATATGGTGCATAAATATTCCACAAAACATTCATTACTTATTTGAAAGAATAATGCTACCCCTGTGCAATTTAAAAAGCATTATAATATATCCACATCCAAGTTAATAGCGTGTATAATAAGGCAGCCGAATCGTGTAGGTATACGAGTGTTTATTTAGTCAAAACGGTGCAATGAAGCGTCTCTCAATTCGTATAGTCACAGACAACATTATGTTGTCTGTGAATGTTGTCTGTGGTATAAGATACCTACTTCATCATATTTGAATGAGAATGATTTTTTCCGCCTGTAATGGGAATCCGTAAAGAAAGTCAAAGAATTTCAATCTTGTACTAATTTTTTGTGAAGTTTATCATTATTGTCTTATAGGCATTTTCTAATAAAATTTTGTGCAATTGCTTAGATCCTGAGAAAATGCATAACATATTTTGTTACAAGGTGTGCGCATAGGTACGTGTGCGTCAAGGGTAAAGTGCGGTGTAGGTGATATGCATTATGTGGAAAAAACGAAGGCGGTTATTTACCATTTTATTCGTAAACTTGCACAATGTCATGGTCGCGGGGTTTATATGCATTATGTACACAGTACAAAAATATACAACCATAGACAGAATCGCTTAAGTACAACAAATAAGGCTTGTAACACCTGAAGCCGTTTGTTAGCTTTAAATTTAACGGACTGAAGAACGATTTTCTCACAGAATACAAAAAGTGGTGTGAAGTATATGACAAATTTTGTTTTTTTTTTTGTGAAATATATTATCCTTGTCCCTTCAGAGAAAAAAATTCTTTGCAAAAACTTTACAATAAATTTATTATCGTGCCAGATGGCCTTTAGGTTCCTCTGCGTATCGCTTCCTTTTTTTGTGTCCCAGTTTCAAGTTCGATTGCCCAAGGGGACGGTGTCCATTGATCACCTTAAATAACAGTGTTAGTGGCCCTGTCCTTCCCATCGTAGCGATTTTCCTCTTTAAATTTTTAAGCGCGTTTTACACGCTGAAATATACAGCGTGTTTCAAAATGAATAGAGGGGTTTTAACATGTTATAATATTTAATACATCAAACTTACAGCCACAATTGTTATATCAAATGAAAGAGAAACTCAAACAGTTTTACATTATAGCCTACAAGTGTTCAATGTGAGCACCATTCGTCACTTGGCATACGTCAAGACGGTATGCTAGTTCTTCCCAAACTTTGATGAGTGTCTCATTAGTAATTGCTGCAACAGCTGTTTCAATCCTGTTTCTTAAATCGGGAAGGTCGGCTGGCAGTGGAGGCACATACACACGGTCCTTAATAAACCCCCAAAGATAAAAATCACACGGGGTTAGGTCGGGTGACCGTGGAGGCCATGCGAAACAAGCCCTGTCATTAGCGCTTTCTAGCGGATTGCGGCGGAAACATACGCACTGATGCCAACAAACAAAAACTGTTTGAGTTTCTCTTTCATTTGATATATCACTTGTGGCTGTAAGTTTCATCTATCAAATATTATAACATGTTGAAACCCCTCTATCATTTTGAAACACGCTGTATTTCATGAAAAGCGAAAGTGAAATAACTTTCCGGAAATCTTTGAAGTGAGAGATGTGCTTCATATGCTGCATTTCTTCTCTTTCACATGATATTTTGCTAATGCCAACCTTAAAAAATATAGGTTAGATGGACGCCTTTCATTACTTGTTTAGTTATTTAATTTCAGCACTGAATATGGCTAGAATTTCACAAGAAATTCATATAAAATAAAAAATAAATTCATTTCAACTGAAAGTGAAGTATTTTGCGTCCGAACCGAATTACAGAGGTTGTAGACTCCCTTTGCATAAAATAAAATGGAATGTCTGCGGCACTGGGAGAAATTTCAATATAACAATTAATTTTTAATTGACTTTACAGTGCATGGAATTTGGTGAGATGGGTATAGGGCTGAAGAATGAAAAGCGAAATGTGCGTTTTCCGACAGCTGAACGAGTGAATTCGATGGATTACTTCTTGCGTGCATTCAAAACTCTTCAGTATTAGAACTATTGTTATTTTTTATAGTCGTTCCCGGCGATTTCGTACCGCCTATTAGTCAATGTCGTGTATCTATTTTTCTCGCTCCTGTGGTAATTTCGGGAGGAGCTTTCGTCTTTAAAAGAACCTACGTTCTAAATGCCAAGACTCTTTGCTGTAGAAAGTAAAATCCAGTTTTTTTCCGTTCCCGCTCCTGTGGGAATTTAGGGAAGTGTTTTACTAAATCAGAAACATCGCGAGCATACGTCCAACCATTCCCAAAAGTTTCATTGCAATCGGATGAACGGTTTAGGAAGGTCTAAGGACAGACAAACCCTGTGGGTCGGTGTGGCATCCTACATCAACGATCGTCATTAGTCTGGCGAAATGTATAGTCCAGTCAAATTAGCGCAATTTTGGACAAATAAAAACATTAATTGGTAAAGATCTGAATTTTTGTATACACATTGATTGGGACTTTCTAATGAACACACTAAAAGTCCCTGTCAAAATCTGTTGCGCTCGAGACGCCATCTTGGAAAAACGGTACACTTTTCCAGTTTTTTGCCCATATCTCAGCAATTATTACTGACACGAAGAAATAGTTTACATGAAAAATATAGTTTACTAAATTCCCTATAAAAAAGAGTATTTAGATTTTTTTGTATCTCCAGATTACCTGTAATCTCACGTTGAATACGTCAGAACGCGTTTAGGCCCCGTATCGTAGTTATAGAAGGAGGCCGTCTTTTTTATGACTACACCGATAGCTGTAACAGAGCCAACAAATGAACAGAATCGTCGTGCGATAAAGCATTCTAGCAATGACATAATGTTTGATGATACATCATGTTTTTTTCAAAAAGGTAAGCGAAAATGTGTAAAAGTGTTGGAGCAACGAAATGATTTCTGAAGCTGAAGAACGCCCTTATCTGCATAAGTATAACGTGCCTGCTAGTGAGAGATATTAAAACCGACATCGTTATCAGACCTTCAGAATTACCTTGACCCTGTTCGGACTGCACTGAAGGCTCCCAGTCCACACTCAGTGCTCACATTGAAGATGAAAGCTCTATTGAGAGAGAGTTTTATGAGAAACCTTTAAACGTGTCTCATACCAAGCTTGAGTGCGACGACTTCGCATATATAAGAAATACCGGTAGAATTTTCAATGAATTTATGATTAGTAAAAAGTTGTAAAAAAATATCTGCGCGACTGTTTCGAGAGCTCAGGATACTTGATTCCCTATTCGATGTCGGATTATAGCTAAAGTATTGGACATACAAAAAAATGTTTTTTATTATACCTGAATCACAATCTCCGTTTTAAACACTCAAATGCGTGCGAAAAAGGGCCTTTAAAACACACGTGCTTTAAAGTTGCTAAGTAACGATACTTCAAGTATGACTTTTGAAACTGTCATCTGCTGGATGAAATAAAAAATCCTCTTAGGTCGCTTTCTGTAAATGCAGAACATTTCTTTGGCTTATGTACCTATCCTTTGGTTGAAGCTTTCACAAACGCGCGTAATTTAGGGTATGCTTCCAAATCTGTTCTACTTTTTAATCGCAGCACTGTTTTAAAGTTTTGAATGAATGCACCAAAATATAGAAGATTTAAATACCTTTGACATTTCCTTCATATATGCCAGCATTATGGATGCATTTAAGACTTTATTCGTAACTTCCTATTCCATCCATGGAAAGAACTTTTCATATTCTTTATAATAGGCTTTACTGGATTTGAATTTTACACCTACCAACGTTCGTTTAGATTTTACGACAATCGATTTAATGGACGGTGTATTATCTTTTTCAACGGAAATCGTTTAATTCACAAAGACGATGATTTTTATAAGCAAACGTCAAGTGACATTTCCATGGCAATCGTGAAATTACGAACACCCAGCCCACTTAATTAGACATGTATTCGAGTATAACGTCAATATGACTTCATTGTATTTCCTATTTTTAAATTATACTGCAGGTATAATAAAAAATACTATAAGATACACGTGTATAATTTGTCTTTAAAGCACTTGCAACGTTAAAGGCACTCCGCTTTGCGTCGTGCCCTTAAACTCGTTGCGCGTGCTTTAAAGACTTGATTATACACTTGTATCTTAATATACTATATGCTTTTTTATGGGCAATTTAATAAACTATATTTTTTATCTGAACTATTTTTCCGTATCAATAATTGTTGCCGATATATAGGCAAGAAACTGAAAAAGTGCTCCTTTTTTCCAGGATGGCGAGCGCAACAGATTTTGACGGGGACTTTTAGTATGTCCAATAGGGAACACTAATGAACATGTGTACCAAAATTCAGATCTTTACCGATTAATGTTTTTATTTTTTCTTATTTGACTGGACTAGTAGAGATGCTAAATAATATAGGAAATTAAAAACATAAAACGTTCTGCATCAACAGGGAATCGAATCCGGGTCACCCATTTTCTACTAATCATCCATATCTATTAAGATGCTAGCCGTCGTCGTCGTCGTTTGTCTAAGGTAGGTACCATTCCGACCTTGGAAGCCGCGGCCCGGCAGTCGCGACCCTTCCACGCCACCGTGGTCGCGAGGCACTGCTCTTAGGGATTGGTCTGTGGCGCTGTCCCATCCAGGCGAGTGTGTCGCGCCGGGAGGCACACTCCGTGGCGTAACAGAGCAACCAAAGTAGGTTGTGGCAGTAGGTCGCAGCTGCTAGGCGACGTCACTGCCAAGACCCGAATGGTACCATATCTAATTGTTGCAGCTGCCACGCGGGCGGCCCGGGTTCGATTTTTTAATAGCGACTATTTTGAAAAAGGTTTTTTAAAGAAGAGGCAACAAAAAAGTATTTATTGGTGAAGTTTCATCTTGTAAACGAAGGGTCGAAAGAGGGTACTCATAAAGGGCAAGTGGCACGCAAGGACCAGAAACATCTATTGGTGAAGTCAAAACTTTCAGTGCAAATATCTGCCGAACGGAGTGTCGGAGGAGGGTACTCTCAAGCGACGGAAATATTGTCTAGACGATAGACATCTACTGGCGGTGTAAAAGCTTAAATGTGATTATCTCGAAAATGTTCTTGCATTATATAGCTATATAGATTTTAAATGTATTCCAGGCGGCCTTGAGACGTTTATGTGTAAAGAGGCCCCTCACCATTAATCATCTACCAAGAAAGTAAACATCGATAAATATTAAATATAGCATGCTACTACCTTACAACCCCAGTAATGAATCGGAATTTATTTTTCGAAGCACAACTTTAAAGTCTCCTGTTTTCATTTGTGGAGGTATTTTAATATTCTTTTGCATTACTGATTCACTTTACTTAAATTTTCAAAATTGATATATACCAAAAAAGTGGAAACTTCCTATTCTCGATAGTCCGATACTTTTCTGGTTTGACGTTATTATAGTATTATGAAAATGTCTCATTTTGCTAATTGAACCCATTTCGAAGCTGCAATAATAAACTTAGAAATAGGAGCAAATTCTGTTGGAACGCACTGCATACTGCTAATTTTTTCAAGGCACGATTTAATTAATGATTTTAATTCCATTACACGTTCCTGTCATTTATTTCTTGCAATGAGGCACATATTCCTTTACACAAATAAAGAGATCTAAAAGTGCGAATTACGTAATGGTATCTAAAGCTTTTCTAGGTTTAAAAACCAGTTGACCAAAGTGGCTTTAACGTACGAGTATAAACAAAAGTTATAGCCTCTACTCTAGTCTAGAGTAAGTTTAACATCACTGCAGATACTACGGTATGATAAATACCTTAGAACTTAATCATTATTGATTAAACCAGGTATTAATAATGCAATTTCCAGCATACAATAAAGCGAACTACCAAGTCACATACCAATTCTTACTTCAACATGTCCACCAGAAGGCATTCGCAAGGATTTAATGTTGTGTATCATATCCAAAGACAAATCTGCCATATCTTCAGCATGAGTTTTTGTTCTCTCGGGGGCTCCACTTGCTGCCATATAAATCTGTCCCACTGTTTCGACCTAAAAATTAAATATAGTTGTAACAAATATAATAAACGAGCTCCTGTGTCACAACAAAATTTATCAGCTCTTCCTTTTTGTGCACATGCTAACTCGTAAACGGTTTCGAACTTTCCAATTTTGTTTTCAGTTGTTTCAGCGATCACCTCCATCATTAAGGAAGAACTGATAAAACTTTCGGTGACCCAGGAGCTCTTTTGCTATGTTTGTTACAGACGGACACAAGGACAGGAGCTCCTGGGTCACTGAAAAGTAATCAGTTCTTCCTTGCGTGATTATAAACTTAATAATGAAAACAGAATTGGCAAAATTCGAAAATTATGTTATTGTCTATGGAACTAGTGTATTAAAAGGGAGTTACCTTGTAAACGTGATATTTATCCATAAGTTCGTCGATACACGAAAAAACCTCATTCATTGAGGATACAAGGTCCATAGCATCTTCTACTGTCGTTGAATTAATACCAACCAAATCGCAGAACATAATTGTTACGGAATCAAACGACTACAATATAGAACTTAGTTTATAGAATAAAGTCTTTACAACTTACTTCGCATGTGGTGAGAGATGAGTTACCTCCCCTTAACCTATCAGCAACGGTCTTTGGTATCATTGAGTACAATAAGTCGTCACTGCGGCGTTTCCATGTGTCCAAAAGTTTGTAACTTTGTTCTAGCTTAATTGATCGTTGCTCGGCTTTGTCAAACGTCAACTCCAATCTAAAATATGCATACTTTAATTTTTATTAAGCAGTAACAGCTATAATATGGATTGTAGTTATTATTGCTACCTTTCTTACTGACTAATATTTAATTTTTAAATTTTTTTTTATAGTTTTCTGGATCATGTATTATTATTGCAAATGAAAAGATACTAATTGATTAATGGACTAAACTCAATAATTAGTACTAATTACTATACTGGACAGATTTAGCTAAAAATGCTTTTAGAAGAGAAAGGTGATCTAAAAAAATCAAGGTGTTCATTTTTTCCTGGTCAGTTCGTCAAATTTGTTAGTAAAACCGTAGCATAATACAAGTAAAACATAAAACCCATTAAATGAATGTTACACATAAACCCAAATATTTTGGTAAAGAAAGCTGATTATTCGTTCAGGATGAAGACCTAAATAATAGTACTTCTACCTACCTAGCCATGAAAAGGATGACGAAACGCAATAACTTTTAGCGGGTAAATAGCTCCAACAATTATAAGTGTCCCAAGTAAGTATGTCTGATAATAATAATATATCTACTTATTGTCTAACAGATGATACATCCAATAAAAGGACAAAATATTGGTATAACTTGCGCAGATGAAAAAAAAGGGAATATTCTATAAAGCAAGTAGGTAAGTGGGAATTCTAATGTAGGTAAGTGTTATTGAACAAGCTAAATGGGGACTTTGATAATGCGTGATGTTATACCGGGTGGTGCCTAGCGCGACGCAGCATAGGGATTTCAATGGTAATTTCTTTATAGTCAATTACTAGCTCCCCTAATTATTTTAGAGCAAAAGTCTAAATAAGTTTTTTTTTGAGAAAAAAATACTGAATCTGTTCATGCTATTACTCATAATTTTCCGTTTTTCAAAACCGTAGAAATCGACAAAATAAAAAGGTTCATTTTACAATAAATCAAATATGCCTTAGAATTACCTAAAAAAACAGCGATCACGTTTCATTATTTGCCTTTGACGTATATTAAATTTATACTTGTTAATAAATTAGTTAAAGAACTGCAAGTGCAATAACGTTCAAAATGTCCGTCAAAACCATCAGCAAAACGACAATATACATTCAACGTTTTGGCTGCAGTACCTAGCGGAAAATCGGAATATAAGTTTAGGAACAAACCTTCTTCAAATCAGTTTTTTTTCTTCGATTATGTAGGTACTCTGATTCCGAAAAATGATAAACAAATAGTATGTGATGCAGATGCAGCATACATTCTCTAAAAAAACATTACCCTAAGATGCCTTTTATTGCGTCGGTTAGTTGAAACAGAATTAAATATGGAAATCGTTCGACGTCAAACAACGATAACTTAGATGCGATGCGCTTGCAGTTTGTTAAAAGATTCCAAAGCATCACTGATTTATAAAAACGTAATTTTTTATTTTCTCGATTTCTACGGTTTTGAAAAATAGAAAATTATAACTAAAAGTATGAACAGATGCAGTATTTTTTTCTCTAAAAGAAACATATTTAGACTTTTGCTCTAAAATAATTAGGGGAGCTAGTAATTTACTATAAAGAAATTACCATTGAAATCCCTATGCTGCGTTGCGCTAGGCACCACCCTGTATGTTTTTAGCGCGTGTGTACCTATTGTTTGTAATAGGTAAGACCTCAATCCGTCGCACAAAAACGCGCTATAGCCTATAAGTAGCTCAACGCATTGACTACTTTCCAAAATTGTTTTGATATTGTTGTGTAAACTATAAAGGGTGACATTTATCCTTAGGTTGAAACAATGCCGAAGACGAGAGGGAGCCATCCCGTAATAAAAAATTTACGTGTTGCCAACGTAATTTCCGGTTTACGCATTGGAAGTAGCGTCGAAGTTGGCGTCCGAAATATTCAAAACATTATTTTCGTTCTTGCGTATATTGTTAAAAAAGATCCAAAACCGATTGCTGGATTCACGCTCCGCAAACAAATAATAACCAGTTGATCAAATCTGATACTAACAAATTTTTGAGAGTAACTACCTATGATTCTTTAACTTGGAAAGATCATTGTATAGATGTCCTAGCCAAATTGAATTCATTAAATTATGCATTTAGACATTTTCGATCTATATTAAATACAACTTAACTTATTAATATCTACCATGCTCTGGTTCCTTCTCGTATAAGTAATGGTGTATTATGCTTTTCGCTTGGCTTTTGGGGAGCGTCAACTATGGCCTCGGAAATATTTATAGCGTAAAAAAAGATCATTCGAATCATAGCTGGCATGTTCAGTATGCAATCCTGCCGGAAGTTCTTCAAGGGCACAAGATATTAACCTTAAACAGTGTTGTCAATTTAGACGCCGCCGGTTTTTATATTATTAATTTATAAGTATTTCTGTTAAGTTAAAATAAGTTCCATTTATTTTTTTGTTTCAGAACTGTTAGAATGCTTACTTCAATTTATCACTTCCGTTTTCTTTCTGTTTTCGCTTGTCACCCTAATTTTTAAATTATACAGTGCGTGTAAAGCGATGGGGTATACAAGAGGGAATTTTTTTTAATATTGATTTATGAAAAAAATGTATTCTTCATGATATTTTTTGCTTGCTTTGAAAGTACCAATAACGTTTCGATAATCTAAAATTTATTTATAGAAATTTGGAAAAATAATAAAATTAATTTTTTTTATTGAAAGTTATCATTCTACATTATAATGAAGATAGCGTATTGCTATCAAACCGCAAACAATCGAAAAGTATTATTGGTACTTTCAAAGCAAGCAAAAAATATCATGAAGAATGAATTTTTTTCATAAATCAATATTTTAAAAAATTCCCTCTTGTATACCCCATCGCTTTACACACTGTATAATACGTGACTAGGCAAAGGAGCCGCTTGCATGCGGTCCTTTGCGCTAGTATTGCAGTCCATATGGGTGCAATAAATGTTCTTAGTGTTAGGGTGTTAATTAGTCCATTTTTAAGTTCTCAAGTTAGTCACATTTCGCCTACAATCGAAGTAGGTCGACTCAAAGATCTTTCCAAAAAGTTAGTAGTGCTCAATTTGTATTAAAAGGTGTTGTAAATAATGTATATGTTTGTGAAATAAATAGTACCTGTAAAGTTCTGTGTAAATGAATATATACAACAAAAGGTTCAGCTCGCGTACCAGTTACCGGAGCTATCGATTCCAAGTTCACTATCTTATTTATCCAAAATAACCAGCATTTTTATCTTTGAAATATATAATTTTAATCACCAAAATCCAACTAAATTTGTCAAAAACCATAAATATTTTTTTGCGCGATTGAGCTCCATTATATTGTTTTTTCACTACTAGCGTCTGATGACATGATTATTAACCTTTTTTCCACTTGTAAAGTAGGCTTTCTCGGCATTTGTTCAAAGTGGTTAATAATTTTTTATTATTAACTAGTAGTCAATAATGAGAACTGTCACGCTGTCACTTTTAGAAAACACAACCCGAAATTTCGCTCAATGAACGTTTAGATAAGTTCTCTAAAACGAATAATTGCCACCATTCGCAATTTCCGGAGAAATTACATACCTAAAATTATCACATTTTGAAAAAATTCGAACGAAATTACTCTTTGAAAAATCTCAATGACAGAACAAAATACGGCCTGTTTGACTTGTACTTCCACGTACTTGATTGACATGTTAAATTAAGAAACAAACAATTCTGTCCAACCGTTAACTCTCTTATCAATATAATATGTTAATTTAGAGGATTTCAAGTGCTAGTAGTGAAAAAATAGTATATATACCACGGTAGAGAAGTCTATTATTGCCTTCGCACCTTACACCCCTCGGCGCAAGCGCCTCGAGATGTAATCTTGGTGCTCAGGCAATAATAGTGGACTTCTCTACCTTGATATATAATGTACTATTAGCATGTCTGTTTCTAAGACAGTACGTGACGTTTACTGGTTGCTAACGATAAACTCGACGGTAAGTGTTTTGGTGTTCTAGAACGGTAAGTAATTTTAATCAAGATTAATCCATTATTACAATAACTAAGTAAGAAATAGGTAGATACAACGTATTTGTACATTTCCCATTGCGATAATTTAAGAAGAAATGAGACGATTTTGAAATTTTCGGACGAAGGTTTTTTTGTTATGTAGATTTATATATTCAAGTTTGGTTGGGCAATAACAAGGAAGGATCGCTGAATAGGTATGTCTTCGTTTGAGGAACTTTCACAATGATTAAGGCGTCACGTTCCTCAGTATCTTCAACTCTCATATTGTACAGCTCCTCCCGTCTAATGGACCAGCTATACATAATATCATTCCCACCTAGAGGAAAACAATAGTACTTTGTGTACCAAGGCGGGAAAGTGGTTGTTTTCCGGGGCGAAGGAAGATATGGCCAGGCGAGGCGCAGCCGAGGCTGGCCACTTCCTGAGGCCCGGAAAACAACTTTCGTGCCGTGGTGCACACAATATTTTTTATCCTATACACTTACATTTAAAATTAATCCCTCAACAACGTCCGACCGCAAGCGCTTGAATTTGCTTTAACGCGTCAACGTGCACGCGTTTGTTTTGTTTATTTCCACGTTTCCTGCTGACTACGCGAAAAAAATTTTACGAAACGGTGCAATCTAAGTGGGCCCACGAGTATATTTTTACTCGTAGATTTACCTCTTTCCCTATAATACAGTTCAACGCAAATTCAAATTCTAGCGCGCTTGCGATTACACAGTGCCGAGTCACCGAAGGGAGTCACGGTGCAACAGAGCAGAGGTGCAAGTGGAGAATACCGATCATGTGCGAACTGAGTTGACATTTCCGGCATTTCACTGGCGCGTGATTATTTCCTTAGAAAATAACGGGATTTAAGGGGTTGTAATTAATACCAGGCGCATTTGAAATTATTACTGGTCTTTGTTATTAACAAATGTGTTTTAAAATTGAATGTGTGTTTTCAGGGACAAAATCACACCGGTTACATTTTAAATCCTTGGCAGGATCCATGTCTTGTCAAATGTTAGATGCTTTTAAGACTGGATTTATGCTTGGTGACGAACGCGCAATGGGCACACTTTAAATCCTTGATGATCTTGTATTTTAAAAAAATGTGTTTTATAAATAGATTTATTCATTCCTTACAGTCACACTGGACACATTTTAACTTCGGGGTAGTCTCGTATGTTAAAATGCTACTTATTGCGGATAAGCGGTGTTCTACTTACAGTGCAAAGTACATCTTGGTGTTAAATGTATTGATACAGATGATCGTTATTGAAAGTAAATGGGAGATAAGAGATTATGACTTAAGTTTGAAACGTTTGAATTGGTCACGTGATATTGGGAAAGTATTCAAATTCACGAAACATTGATAGGTATAGGTTCGCGGTAATTAAATAAATTCTTGAATTCAGTAAAATAAAGTGAACATAGGGTAAATTTAATTATTAAATTCAGTGTTGACGATTTTATGTTTCTTATTTAATTAAAAAGAAATAACTTCTTTGACATTTTTAAAGTCACTAAATATAGAAAGTACCGCAATCCATTGGGCTCGTGTGTTAGAGAGAGAACGCATGATTTTTGCCCAAAAATGGCGGAAGTTACCAGATTCTAGTAACTTTAATGTTAGGGATTGTTCCACCTGTTTGGAGATATCTGTATATATTTTTATAAAACATGACAGTACTATGAAGTTAGGTTATAAAAAATGACAGCTATTCAGATTTTATTTGTCAATTTTTTTAAGTTGGCAGCAAATTTGCCCAAAAATGGCGGATGATTGCGGTACTTTCTATATCTAATGACTTTAGACATTTTATTACAACCGCGCCATCTAGCTTACATAAGGCGTATTTTTTTTCTCGCCTAGCCGACAAAATTGAATTTTCTCGCTCCATGCGTGCAATTGTCTTCTTTCGCGTCCTCACACAGGCGAGAAAATGTAAGTTTCTCCTTGTATAGGATAAAAAACAATTTATCTGTTAAGTTAAAAGTAAATTCACCTTAAAGACAAGAAATTTTTCTTTGGCGCTTCAAGTAAAAACTTTGTAAACTGTTCTTTGGTAAAAACAATGGCTTTTTTGGGAGATATCCCACATTTTTCTTCTTTAAAATACAATTAACGTCAAGAAATTCGATATATTAATAGAGTCGTGAAGAAAAATTGTCGACTTTAACATCGAGTATTCATCCCTCAGACTTCCTGGAGCTTTCATCAGTACCTCATCCGTTTCAACAAAGTACGCCTTCAAAGATTTATTTTCTTGGTGCACTAGTCTTTGAAATTTTGGTGTGTGTTTTCGTAGCGGTCTCTCGATTTGGGTGGAATGAGAGTCGAGTTTCCCAAATTCCAAGCGTCTTCGACTTCTTCATTAAATACATTCACTTTCACTTGGATTCAATGTCACAATTGTAAAATTTTACATAAATCTGTGATGGCGGCAGTTATTTATCAATTGCTATAGCAACGTAATAACGATATGGAAACTTACACAGATATCTATGTTTATCTCTTTATACATCTGTATTATGTATTTAAATGCTGTTATAAAAAAAACTAAATTCAATCGCGTAAAAAACGTCATAAGCATCACGAATATATAAATATATATATACTATAACGCGTGAATTAGTAAAGATCATGTTATATGTAGTTAGTCTAACCTGTGTGTAAGTTTGACTTGTTCCTATACATTACATAATTGTTGTATCTAAGGAAATACATGAATAATTATTTTTATTATATTTTGAAGGATGCATCTTATATCAAATGAGCATGTATAAGTGAAACTTTAAGGGAACAGAGTCGTTTAGGTAGGCATTTAATTTTTTTTTAATTGCGAGGGCGTAGTGTAGACCGTGGACGTCAAGGCAGATGCGTTCTCGTGGGAATAAACGCTTCAGCTTTTTACAAGTAGCGAAACTTTTTTTATTGACGCGTATTTTTTTTTTCATAGGGGAGACATAGCGATTTGCATTTGCATACGGAACATTCTTTAACATTATCCGTTTACGGGACCCTTTCTAATAAAGCGTTTGTTCCCGGAGTATAATGTGAAGGGTAGTCCTTAAAAAAGCTCTCCTCTAGCGCGCCGATCTTGGCGCCGATGGACAAAGGCGAATATTCCGAATATCGAAATTTTTTCCGTTGAATAAGTGCGATTATTCAATGCGATTATTCAATGACATTTGTCAAACTTCCACCAGTGAAATATCGCGAAATTTTGCCGTATTATCCGGAACATTCTTCTAGTTTGTTAATCAATTTCGACAACCGACTTATCACCACATCTTTTAATTTGAGCACACAGCAGAATGAAAAGCAACTTTTGTAATTTATTTTGACGTTTATTGTTGTAATGGAAATAATGACATGGCTTCGGGATTATCGCGTATAAATATAAATTCGCGTGGGTAAGTTTCTTTTGATTCATTGAATAATCCTTCGAAAACAAGTCGTAGTCGAAATATTATTCAATTATTTTTGAGGTGCTGTTCCACTCATGCTAGTTACGCTTTTAAATACCACCTAAAAATATTCGACAATACTTCGACTACTCATGGTATTATATATGATTATCAAGATGCACTTCATCGGGGTGTGTATTACCAAGTGTGAGTTTTTTTTAAGTTTCTCTGAATAGGAATGATCATCAATGCGCCATTTTATCGTGGCGCCTTTGAGCACAGCAGATTGTGAAACATCTTGTGAAGTGAGAGACTGACTAGAATAGAAAATGTGAAACTTTAAATTAATAAAACGTTAACGACATTGAAACAGGAAAAATTAGATTCTCGCATAACCAAAGTTCCTACACGGAAACGGTTGGTTGCGAAGAGTACATCAGAAACGTATTAAGGGATGAAATACGAGTTGCTTTTGTTACATAGTAGCAAACTGTTCATTTTGGACTATTATATATTTGTATTTAAAGCAACTTATAATAAACATCAATTCATCTTTTGTACAATTCGGGTGTCCCTTCAGCGTTTTCTTTCTTGTGACCATGCTTTATTGTAATACTCCTATCTTGCGGACACTCGTGGCTACGCTTCGCGTCGCCACTCGTGCCACAAGATAGTCGTATTACAATAGATCGCATTGTAACACTTGTCTTTCAATATACTATTGTGAAGCGTGCGTGTTAGGAAAGCAACATAAGTTGCCCTTCAAATCAGCTGTTAAACGAGTATCAAAACCAGGCGAATTAATTTACAGTGATGTGTGCGGACCTATGCCGGAACAGTCAATTTCAGGAGCTAGGTACTTTATTCTATTCAAAGACGGATGTACAAGTTTTCGAGTCGTAAATTTCATTAAGCATAAAAGTGACGCATTGGACTGTTTTAAAAACTTTCACGCGGTAGTTTCGAATAAATTCGGTCAATCAATCAAAGTGTTACATGTGGACAACGGTACCGAATTTTGTAACATGGAATTTAAACATTATCTTACAGGTCAAGGTATAGAGTTAGAAAAAACAGCCGTTTATACTCCTCAACAAAATGGCCGAAGCGAGCGTGAAATGCGCACTATTATGGAAAGTGCAAGGTCAATGTTGTATGCAAGAAATGTAAACAAAACGTTATGGGCAGAAGCGGTGAACTGCGCGGTTTATCTACTCAATCGAAGTGGAAATACACAAGTTGAAAACATCACACCATACTAAGCATGGACATGGACATGAATGTGATATTCAACGAAGAAGAAACGACAGGGAAGGAAGATGGGGACGACCTACGACAACAAGTACGTATCTTAGATGAAAGCGCAGATCATGATAATGGAGGCCCCGGAGGGAGGCGAAAGGAAAGTGGAGAAGTCATTCAAGAGAGTGACCCCGACTCCAGTATCATAATAATAGAGGATGAAGAAGATGATCTAACTGGTCCTTACAACTTACGATCTCGTAGAAATATAAAAGCTCCAAATAAGTACGAGGTTAACTTTTCGGAAGTCCACATTCCAGAAACTTACGAAGAGGCAATGAGTAGTCGTGAGAAGATTGAATGGGAGGAAGCGATCAAAGACGAGTTGAGTGCCCTACGAAAAAACAACGTATGGAGAGTTACTAAATTGCCCGAAAATCAACAATGTATAAACGCGAGATGGGTATTTCGAATCAAGTATGACAACAACGGAAAAATCACCAGATACCGAGCAAGATTATGTGCCAAAGGTTATTCGCAACGAGACGGAATCGATTTTCAAGATACGTTTTCACCAACCACAAGGTTTGAATCAATTCGAATGCTATTAGCATTGACGGTGAAATACAACTGGGAAATAATCCAATTCGATGTGAAGACTGCATTTTTATATGGGGAATTACACGAAGACATATATATTTCAGCTCCACCCGGAATCAACGTTCCACCCGGTCACTGTCTTAAATTAGAGAAATCATTGTACAGTCTGAAGCAATCAGCTCGATGCTGGAATAAAACTTTCGATAGTTTTCTCAAATCTTTTGGTTTTCGTTCTTCTAATGCAGACACATGTGTGTACACAACTATAATTCATAACGAGAGAATTGTTTTAGCCCTATACGTGGACGACGGTCTGATATTTGCGAAAAACAAGACAACCCTTGCAGACATCGTGGACAAATTAAAACAAAACTTTGAAATAACTTATGACGAAGTCCATAACTTTGTAGGAATGGAAAACGAATGGCTCAATCTTTATACACCAGAAAAATTACATTACACAGATGGTAAAACGATTCGGATTCGAAAATGCCCGTTTGTGCAATACACCTGCGGAACCTGGTGCACTCGTGAAGTTTGAAACGGGAGAATCAAAAGGGACGTTTCCCTACCGTGAAGCTGTGGGATGTCTCATGTTCGTCGCTTTGGTGACTCGTCCCGACATCATGTATGCTGTGGCCGTAGCAAGCAGATATCTAGACAAGCACACCACTGTTCATTGCAAAGCGGTAAAATACTTAAGTTCAACTTCAGATTACGGTATCTCTTATGAGATATGCGACACCAAGGAATTGGTTGGTTATTCTGATTCCGATTATGCCGGCGATGTTGAAACAAGGCGATCCACATCGGGATATGTCTTCAAACTATATAATGGTTCGATTTCTTGGTCCAGTCAACGTCAGAGAACTGTTTCCTTATCTACAACAGAAGCCGAATTCATAGCATCATGCCATGCTTCTAAAGAGGCAATTTGGTTGAGGCAGCTACTCAAGGATATTGGAGAAGAAGTCGGCAGTCCCACCGTTATATACGTCGACAATCAATCTGCAATCAAGTTGATCAAGAATCCAGAATATCACAAAAGGACGAAGCACATCGACGTCAAGTACAATTTTGTAAAGCAAGCTTATGTTGAAGAAATAATTAATTTTTGTTATGTTCCTACAGATATTCAAATTGCAGACATTTTAACAAAGCCATTAACTTTAAATATTTTTAGTAAATTGAGATATTTGTTGGGGATCATTTCTGTGTAAAATATTTTTCTTTCGTCAGTCGATAAGATTTTGAATTTTTTTGTTTGTTTGAGAAGATAATGAATTTTTGCTTTTGTTAATTTCAAAGTTGATATTGTTCATGCATCTTTTGATGGTATTTTATTTTTTTGTAGTGTCCTCAAGCACTTAATTAGAGGGGGTGTTATGATTTGAAATTGGCGCGCTTGAGGAAAGAAGGAAGGGTGTGTGTGCGCACGAATAAAATATGCAGAGTCTTGTTTGAGTTGCTTATGAAGTAAGACTGATTTTTGTTGTATGTGTTATTCCTCGTGCTTTAATTAAATCTCTATTTACACTATTACATTATTAATGAGTGTTTTACTTATAACCACAATAATTACAACCCCTTAAATCCCGTTATTTTCTAACGAAATAATCACGCGCCAGTGAAATGCCGGAAATGTCAACTCAGTTCGCACATGATCGGTATTCTCCACTTGCACCTCTGCTCTGTTGCACCGTGACTCCCTTCGGTGACTCCGCGCTGTGCAATCGCGCTAGAATTTGAATTTGCGTTGAACTGTATTATAAGGGAAAGGGGTAAATCTACGAGTAAAAAATATACTCGTGGACCCACTTAGATTGCACCGTTTCGTAAAATTTTTTACGCGTAGTCAGCAGGAAACGTGGAAATAAACAAAACAAACACGTGCACGTTGGCGCGTTAAAGCAAATCCAAATTCAAGCGCTTGCGGTCGGACGTTGTTGAGGGATTAATTTTAAATGTAAGTGTATAGGATAAAAAATATTGTGTGCACCACGGCACGAAAGTTGTTTTCCGGGCCTCAGGAAGTGGCCAGCCTCGGCTGCGCCTCGCCTGGCCATATCTTCCTTCGCCCCGGAAAACAACCACTTTCCCGCCTTGGTACACAAAGTACTATTACTGGCTCTAGGAGATGACAGGCTCGCCTGACGGCTCGCCAGTCAACTTCTCCTATCGCCAGTAAAAACTCACTTACCTGGCTAATAATGTAAAATACTATTACGTGCATATTGAACTTGGTATACAAAAAATCAGTAGTAGTTCGATCTAAACGCATTTTAGGTAACAATCGAGAATTTGTCCACTCAGATGAATTATTATGTTTTTTGAAGTCATACTAAAAGTAGAGATTTAAAATATGCTCTTCGATTGATTGATAAATAGGACGGACACCACTCCACAAGTAAGTATAAATTTTCAATTCCTAAGAGAACAACCAATCAGGGGTTGCGCAATTATGAGCTAGGTTAATTATCTTTTATTTTCTTGATGTTAACGTAATTAGGTGGCGGCAGTGGCGTAAGTTAAGATATAATATTCGTAGATAAGTACTAATACTTTTGTTTACAAAAGCGAGTAACATCCTCGGATTGCTCATTATGGTCCCATTACAACCGGAAATTAAATTCAATAGCTTGCACGACATGGAAATTTCGATCAAGCAGTTGACTTTTGAGGATTTCATTCATCAAACGATTACAGCTGTGGCCTATTTTTAGTTTACATATTCCAAAGATGCACACTATTATGTATAGGTACATCAGATACTTTTATAGTTATTGGGAAGGATGTACTCGTTATTTCCATCTATAAGTGAATAGAGTGAAACCTATATACATTTCTAGGAGAAACACACTTAGGCTACACTAGATAGGCAGTTCTTTGGTCTTATTAAGTTTATACACTATATTAGGTATATTTACAAAAGATATCCTCGATTTATTTTTGGAGAATCCTTCTAAGATCTTTTCAATATTTTGTTAAGCTTAACCAGACTATATATTCGCAAACGTGTACCTAGCCAAATCCGCTTTTGTAACGTTCTTGTAGCTACTTTACAGACTATGTGATATAAATATTAATTACACAGTGTATCATAGATACCGAGAGCACCTACACTATAAACCCATCTTGCTTAATGCCGCGTGATTGCATAAACCACGGTAGAAAGCTAGAGATCCCTTGATTTAAATTTATCACGTACCTTACTTAGTATGAAAATGGGATTGGTGTGTTTATGTTCGTAAAATGAAATATGTCTGCTGAAGAACTGAAACCCTAGGGAGTTGTACATATTTGGTAAGACATAAATCTTATTTATGTACATACAGAAAATAAGGGTCTATATTTGCTTCGTATTTATAATGGTAATTTATTGTAAGGGACCCCTTCGCTAAAAATGTCAAAAACTGAAAGAATGTGCAATCGTTAGGTTAGCCTTCTAGAGTACCTAATCAGTACATCAGTATCTGTTGGTTATTCATATTTCCATCTCTGTGTGTCTGCAGCATTTCGTCGAAGGTAAGACGTTAAAAATACACATTTGCAAATTATTGAGGGTTTTACAAGAATTGAATGGAATACCGTATATTTTTGTATGATTATATCACTGGTGCCACAATTGCTCCCGTAGTAGGCAGGCTGATACGATTGAAGCTGGAATAATTTTAGCAATAATACAAACTTTCTGATTAAAGTTAATAACAGGTGCAGACCGTGAGCAACATGCAGCAACGAGCTGAATCAGTTGTTAAGTATTATATAAGAACCGAATGTGACCAGATTTCTGAAACTCAGAATGGCTCAGTGGTAGAGCATTGGGTTATAAATCCGGATGTCGGGTGTTCGAACCTGGGCATCGATTCCCGAAGTTAGTCGATATGCTCCGTGATGTGCATGTGATGTGACCGGCTGCCATGACGTCATGATCGTATACGATAGGGATAAGTTCAAGTTTAGCTGCATTCCCGAATCGTGGACAAACTTTATGCGCTAACCAATCACAGACAAGAATTGAACTGTCATTTGTCAGTTTTGTATTTAGTTTTGTTTTTGCATTATGGATACTGCTATTAATAACCAGAAAATCCTCGAACAATTCCATGTTTTATTTCACAGAAAATATGTGAATTTATAGGTTAGGGCACTGAATAACCTCTATAGCAAAAACAGCTGCAAGATCCGTCCTGTAGCTGCAACTGCGCATGACTTTCACGCAACGAGTGGTCAAGACCAGTCGTTGCGTTCGATCAACTTATCGCTCGATATGATAGGTTAGAGAATGCAGTGACATTCACGTTCACATCAAGGTCAGTCGATGTGAACAAAGCACATCTTCGGGAATCGACGCCCTGGGTTGAGGTGAATTTTTCATCTGTGGCGGAGATGGAAATTTCCTTAGACCAGTTCCCAGCATTCTACCGGCTACTCCGAATTAGGTTTTCCTGCAGTTTTCCTAATTCGTAAGGTAAATACCGGAGTAGTATAGACCAACTTAAGACCTTCTGCAGAGGCACCTCTAAATAGCATTATGCGGGCCACTCTGTAATTAGGGATAAAATTAAAAATTAAAACTGTTTTTCATATAGTTTATTCATTGACCATGTTACATGTAAACTATTTTCAATTGTATACGACGGAAATTGGCTCACACTTCGTTATTTTAAGTGGAATGCTGTAGTTAAATTCTTTTTTATAGTCTACTTCAATAATTTTGGAGTAAGTTCACATTCGGTTCTTATATACGTTTTTTCAGATATCTACAGGGTGTTCCCAAAACGATGTAAATACTAATTCTCTGGTTTATTTTATGACTAAAAGTTCATATAAACATATGTCAGCAAACGCTTTGTTACCGATTCAAAGGGTTTTATAATTTCCCCGTACACACAAATTAAACATTTAGCTTATCAACATATGCAAACCCAAGGTATAATTTCAAATACGACCTGTCAAGACTAATAAAAACAAGAGATTATCCAAATAAAGCCGGAGCCTGCTGGGTATTTTAAAAATTTCGCTTCCAGTTAGCTAACTACACAATATACCCAAACTTGATTTATATTTATTTCTCGATAACAGTTGCAAAAACGAAAAAAAGACCAAAAGTTTCCAAACAAATCAAACAAGTATAAATTGTGCACCCGAGCACATCGCAGACGCTGGACGACGTTCTCTCGTTGCGTTGTGTGGTAGCAAGGTGGAGAATTACAGTTCGCCCGATCTTCGACAAAAAGTAAATTCAATCTTGCCTTTTTCCCACCAATGTAAGACGCTGCGCGGTATCATGTGTTAAGTCCAAAATGGTATGGAATTGAAAAAAAACGGACGAGTGGAAACTTAGCAGTAAATCACAATGACACAGCAACCAACACCCGACAACTTATTGAAATTGATTTTATATGTGGTTTCAGTTGAGTTGAAGTGCTGAATTGTGTATCAAGACGTCAGCATAAACCGGCTAGGATCGTCAAAGAAACGCCGATATATAATCGCGTAGTTCATGCGTCATTTCACGAAGTTGTGGGCTTTTGTACCTTTCAACCCCCTCCCCCCCACCCCTCCAAATCGAAAAATGGTTTTTTTTCAAGGTTCACACCTCAACAACATATTATTAAGAAATTACTGTACTGCATCACCTTTTGTAGGGCAAAAATACCTACTAACTAGATAGTGCAGCGGAGAGCCGGCGCTAACTCGCTTATTTGAGGTAGTTTTTTTTTTCGGAGTAGAAAGAATTGGGACCCACACCATTTTGTTCAGAAATGTTTGAACCTTCAGAATCTCGCTTTACGACATTTTCCCGTGGTCCTGACAAAAGTTATAGGCCGCTAAAGTTGAAATTTACTCATTTTCGCGCGCGCGACTAGACCACCGAAAGTATTTATTTTCTCAGCAACTAAGCGATATACATCAATGATTCCTTTTGTAAAATGAAAGTACATTTATATCAGAATCTAAAGCATTCAATTTACCTACCTTGTTATGCACAGTTTTTAGAAAAATGACAGTCAACTTCCAAAATTCGTGTAGCAGATGAAAAGTGCGCACTTTGATCTCTCATAACTTTTTATTTCACGATATCGATTTCCAATATTTATAGCTCATTCGATGCTCCAAAGCATTGTGATTATTTTATTTTCTATAACATTACCGTGAATTTTTCATAATAAAAAAGTTACGGTCATTTAAGTAAAAACCTACCGACCTCGCCGAGTCGGTAATCGCGAGTGAGACGGAGAGGGAAGGATAGTCAGCAGCGTTCGCTAAACAAGGAGCGATGCGTAAGAGATTTTCTTTACTAAGAAATTTCTCTCCGAATACCAAAACTAGCTATTTAGGCCGTTTAGTTTACAAATGCATTCCGCCGAGCTGCATTGTAAAATCTCAAACAATTCATTAACTCCATGTATCTCAGTTCTTTGGTGAAATATATAGGTACAAATAGGAACCTTTCCTTTTGGGGGTTACTCCACATTAGGTATCTCTTGTGCTGTGCTGTTAGTATATTGCAAGATCAGCAGTAACAACGGTATGATTTTGTCCCAAAGATTCAGGCTTGTTTTTTGATTTCACTAGACGATCGTTAGGATGGTATTGTAGCTCGCTGGTGGAGAATTCAAAAACGGCATAGGTATATTATATTGAATGGTAGATACCGGAACTTACTTAGGAGGATTATCAGCAGGTACTTAGGCTGTTAAAGTCAGTTATCTGGTCGTTATCTAGTGATAGGTAAACCTGGTGGTCAATCATTTCTAGACATGCCGTCTGCATGATCTCGAATTTAAACTTAACTTAAATAATTTAAATATGTAGTCATCTCAATAGTTTCAAAACTTTTATGAGTTTATTTTTTCCCCCCGGTTCTTTTGAAATGTGTTAAATTCAACTTTCAACTTTTAATGTAATAATTCAACCCTCCGGTTGGTTGTCTTAACTTAACAAGGCTTGATAATAATTCGTTTTGAAACTTAGGACAACCTTTCCGGTTTAACCACCCTTCAGGTTTTTTCACTTGGCCAGTTAATAATTAAAAAACAACATGTTCGTCTTATTCGTCTTCAACGTTTGTAACTTACCGTTTTCCTGTTAAATTTCACATCGCCTGATGAGGGCAGTACGCCGAGGCTATAGTCGCTTTTATTTTTAAAAACTTCAACGAATAAAAACTATATGGGGAAGGTTTAGAGAGTTTTGATCACACAATATATTTCAACCCCCATTTCGAGGAACGATGGATCCAAACACCAAAAAAAAAATCCATGTATTCGTTTAGGAGCCACCCTCAAAAAAGTGGTAAAGTTTCTTTTTTTCTCAGCAACAGTTACAGAGACTGGTGGTAAGTCTTTGAATAGGTTTTGCTATATGCCTTTTCCGGTTTTGCAAATAATTTTTCAAAATTCCTACCGCAAAAGGACACACCCCTCAATAGGGGTGCGAAAAAATGTTCATTTCGACGAAATTTGGTATCTGGTGGTTTTTGAATCTGAAATTAGTTTTTGAAAATTCGAAAAAAATAATTCCACTGCAATTCTTGGCCGGACAACGAAAATTGACAAAATTCCACGAAGTTTGTTGTCTAGGTACATACTTACGGAACAAAATTATTGAACAGTTTTTCTTAAGGTCATTTTTCAAACAAAAGTTACACTCATTTGCAAATTGGTCTTTCGGGTCAGAAAATGTTCTCCGACAGTGGCATAACAAGTACAGTAAACGTCATTATTACATGTTCTGCTAAGGGTGTCTACCTACATTTCACAAAAATTTGTCAAATAAAAAATAGTTATTTACGTTATAAGTCCGGTAGGTTACTTGTAACAGTACGAGTTAGACATTATGGACGAGGCGACGTCAGGAGCCGAGTCAAGAATGTCTTAAACGAGTACTGTTACAAGTACTACCGGACGTATATCGTAACGTATTTTTTTCACTACTAGCGTCTGATGACATGATTATTAACCTTTTTTCCACTTGTAAAGTAGGCTTTCTCGGCATTTGTTCAAAGTGGTTAATAATTTTTTATTATTAACTAGTAGTCAATAATGAGAACTGTCACGCTGTCACTTTTAGAAAACACAACCCGAAATTTCGCTCAATGAACGTTTAGACAAGTTCTCTAAAACGAATAATTGCCACCATTCGCAATTTCCAGAGAAATTACATACCTAAAATTATCACATTTTGAAAAAATTCGAACGAAATTACTCTTTGAAAAATCTCAATGACAGAACAAAATACGGCCTGTTTGACTTGTACTTCCACGTACTTGATTGACATGTTAAATTAAGAAACAAACAATTCTGTCCAACCGTTAACTCTCTTATCAATATAATATGTTAATTTAGAGGATTTCAAGTGCTAGTAGTGAAAAAAATAGTATATATACCACGGTAGAGAAGTCTATTATTGCCTTCGCCCCTTACACCCCTCGGCGCAAGCGCCTCGAGATGTAATCTTGGTGCTCAGGCAATAATAGTGGACTTCTCTACCTTGATATATAATGTACTATTATTTCATACTGTAAGTCTGTTAATTATTTCATTTCAAAGATTACAAAATTTCATTATATTGTAAAAATCGCATTACCTTGTTTCTGTGGCAACGGCCGTTGCTATAGTTTATAGTTTGTTGACATTGAATTTTTTCACTTATAATTGCACAAGAGGTTTGTATTTTACCGAGTAAATTTGGGTTGTTTAGGTAATAAAAATCTGTTGCCTAGTAATTAGACGAGAAAAACTGTCAACTAATAAAAATGCGACACCGCAGGTGGAGCATTTTTAGGTTGACAGTTTTTCGATCCAATTGCTAAAAGGAAACAGATTTGAATTGCCACAACCCAAATTTACTCGGTTTAAATACAAACCTCGAGTGTAATTCGGCAGGACAATTTAACGAACAAGAAATTCACCAAATTAATCAATTATTGACAGACGTCAAACTAGTCATATGGGAAAGGGTAATGCGATAATTGGTTCGAAAATGAATAAGTGAAAAAACCACTAGTGCATTTGTCGCTGGAAAAGTTGCAGGTAACTTTTGCCGCTGTCAAAGTGACAATTTCACTGCGGCTTATGCGATCTTTTATACATGAGTTGAATTGTCACTGAAAAATGGACGCTATAAACGTTGTGGGATGTTCCATTGTTTCCGATACAATCCTGTCGAAATCTCATGAAGCAACCGAAAAGTTGGGTCCTAAGAAATCGCCCGCAAGGTATGAAAAAGAGTACTAAGTGTTTTGCCAATTGAGGTACGAACATGGGGCGACATAAGTAGAGGAAAACGTCATGTTGGCATACTGTTTGGATGCAGTAAGTTTTTGAATTGAGATTTTTTGCCTGGGTTTCGGTGTTAAAGCGTCATGGGGCATGAAAAAGCTCATCGACGGCAGAAAAATACATCGAAGGCTCGGTAGAAGGAAAAGATTGCCCGTATGATACAACTGATACAAGGCGGCGAAAATTTCATTGAAGTTCTACAGCAGAAGGAATCAAACATTACTAACTCGACATCCAGTAATAACCCAGGCGTTAGTGTTGAGGGCAATACAAATTGTTTCATTACAATCAATGTTAATGTTTGAAATAAAGAATTACAGTCAAATTTATGTTGGGGTTTTCAATTAATTGTGTGAAGATGTCAAATTTGATGTATACAAATAACAGTCCGGTAAGTGTTGCTTAGCGACACTTACCGGCTCTGATGCTGTAATAACTCACCTACCGGACTCAAAATGATAGTGTAATCAAACATCTACCGGACAGTATGAAATAATGATAATTTTATCACAGCGAGCAACTTCGACATCAATGAGGAAACAGTCACAGAATAAGAATAAGTAGGGCATATTCTGTGGAAACAGACGAAAAAAATTCAACGCACAGTCTTTTTTCAAAAGCGAGATACATCGACAGAAGAAATCCAAGTTCCTCGTTTACCTATCACTAGATAACGACCAGATAACTGACTTTAACAGCCTAAGTACCTGCTGATAATCCTCCTAAGTAAGTTCCGGTATCTACCATTCAATATAATATACCTATGCCGTTTTTGAATTCTCCACCAGCGAGCTACAATACCATCCTAACCATCGAACTTGCCTTACATGGAAAAAATTTAAAAAGAAATTGTACGATTATCTACAACATACAAGAATTTTTTATATCTTCCAATATTTAATTGTTTGTTTGTTTAACTGTTCGTTTGTTTAATTAATGTTATATTGACTTGTTCCATACAAATGTTATTTGTCGAAGGAATTAAATAAAAATGAATGAATGAATGAATGAATCGTCTAGTGAAATCAAAAAAACAAGCCTGAATCTTTGGGACAAAATCATACCGTTGTTACTGCTGATCTTGCAATATACAGCACAGCACAAGAGATACCTAATGTGGAGTAACCCCCAAAATTTACAGAGAAAGGTACCTATTTGTACCTATATATTTCACCAAAGAACTGAGATACATGGAGTTAATGAATTGTTTGAGATTTTACAATGCAGCTCGGCGGAATGCATTTGTAAACTAAACGGCCTAAATAGCTAGTTTTGGTATTCGGAGAGAAATTTCTTAGTAAAGTAAAATCTCTTACGCATCGCTCCTTGTTTAGCGAACGCTGCTGACTATCCTTCCCTCTCCGTCTCACTCGCGATTACCGACTCGGCGAGGTCGGTAGGTTTTTACTTAAATGACCGTAACTTTTTTATTATGAAAAATTCACGGTAATGTTATAGAAAATAAAATAATCACAATGCTTTGGAGCATCGAATGAGCTATAAATATTGGAAATCGATATCGTGAAATAAAAAGTTATGAGAGTTCAAAGTGCGCACTTTTCATCTGCTACACGAATTTTGGAAGTTGACGGTCATTTTTCTAAAAACTGTGCATAACAAGGTAGGTAAATATGAATGCTTTAGATTCTGCTATAAATGTACTTTCATTTTACAAAAGGAATTATTGATGTATATCGCTTAGTTGCTGAGAAAATAAATACTTTCGGTGGTCTAGTCGCGCGCGCGAAAATGAGTAAATTTCAACTTTAGCGGCCTATAACTTTTGTCAGGACCACGGGAAAATGTCGTAAAGCGAGATTCTGAAGGTTCAAACATTTCTGAACAAAATGGTGTGGGTCCCAATTCTTTCTACTCCGAAAAAATTTTTTGAACGATTTCGCGGCTCTCTCCGCTGCACTAAGACTAAGAAGTCAATGCTAATGGTGTGGAGTGTGAGTAATATCCACTTTATGTCCATCTGCAAATTATGACTAATTCACACATGCATTGATCAACTTTGGCTAATTATTACATTAATCATCTACCTGTACACATTTCAATTAAACCGCTCTCTGACTAATATATGTATGTCCATCATTTTTTGTTACTTGGCGTTAGTTCAATTTAGACGCGATAACTGCAACTAGATGAATGGCCCTAACGAAGTTACAAAACTATTTAATAATTTGAAATGAATGTCAAACCCTTATATCGCTTTATTCTGAAGTAAGTGTTCACTCAGTTCCCATGGGCCATGTATGGCTAACTGAAAGTACCTAAACATTGTTTCAAGTAGGTATAGGTATTTCATCTCCACTTAAACTAATGCTAATCCGTCAAGCAATTATGCGAGTTCTTTTCTATCGATCTTTTTCCAAAAGCCCGCCCTGACTTTCTTAATTGTCACTGTAGTATTTTTGATCGTTACTCATTTAGCGCGAAAACGAAACACTGTAAAGTACGAGTACAAAATGGGCACAGTTGCTATTGTTCGAATTGCCTTACAGATTTACAATTTAGCTTCATACCTACACCGATTCGTTTCTGGAGTGTGATCCTAATAAGAGCAATTTTATCGTGTCTTGTAGTGTTAAGGTGGCGTATACAATGAAAAATTAGAAATTTGTTTCCACAACAATTGCCATCTGGGTACAAATTTTTGGTTGAAAACATTCATTCAAATATAATTATAATGTTCAGACATTTGCATGAAACAAAAATTATTTAGGTAATTCCGGTACTTTCGCCGTTATTTAGGAAATAAGTTGTTAAAAAACTCCCATATACAATATATATCTTTCGTTATGATCATACACTGATAATAATTTTTTATCAATTCATTCACAAGCTTAAACCTTCAGCTTTTGCAAACGCCACCTTAAACAAACTGGCTTGTCTGGTAATGAAGCCTCAAACAAACCACTAGCAAAGCACGGCAGCACAAATTCGGATATGTACCATCAAATTGACCAAATGATGTCTACATCTGAGGTGTGAATTTTACGGAAACTACACTGTACGAATAATGATTAGGGCAAAACTTAAATTTTGTGCTGCTGTGGTACTTTTTTTAGGACTTCACGGCTGTATGCAAAAAAATTGCATGTTCGCATCTAAAATTTTTAAATTCAAACTGCGACGAATCCTTAGTTCTAATATAAAAATAAAGGGAAAAGACAGACCTAATTAAATCAAATTAATCTCAAATCAATTTATTCAAGGGCTTCGCTTTTAACTGGAATTAAAGCTCTTGAAAATCAAGTACTTTTGCACTTAACATTGATCTTGGAAGTATTAAACAGAAACGAATTCATTTCCACTTATTTATTTAAACGAAAGTTAACAATGAAGCTTGAAATCTAATTAACAAAACTTCAATAACTATTTAAGTTGTTGGAGAACTCAATTTGTTTAGACCCCGCACACTTACCTATGTCGCATTAAAACTTGAAGTCCGCTATCTAATTATTTTGGGCTGCTCAAGGGCAATTTACAATAGAATGTTAAATTAACCTACTCATGTCTGTATGAAAAGGATATTCTTATTCTTATGTTTAATCTGAAAACGCTCAATACATTAAGATTAATGTATACGACAGAAATACATTATATTTAAGTATGATGCTCCGGTCCCGACCCACACATGGCAGTAAATGCGTAATTATTCGTCTATAACTTCCACTTCTTCCAAATCGAGAGTATAAGATCAGGCTCTGGAGAATTTGAACAACTCCTCGACATTTTGCGCACGCCTAGTTTTCGGGTAGAAAATTTTTCCGTTTATCAATCCCCAACCTCATTATAAAGGATCCTGTTTATTTCCTTTCCATTCTGGTACATTCGGAGGCTGTGGAACTTAGAGCAGCTGATGTTGGAGGTAATGTCTCCAGCTTTACGAACAACGTGTTCGCAAAAACCTTTTACGAAGATAATTTCGTCCTCTGATCTCTGATCTAAACTTTGAGTTAGTTTTTCCTTACAAGTTGTTATTAGCTCCTTCTCTCCGACTGATTTAATGTGTTGTGCAGCTTTTTGATTCAGGAATACCTCTGCTTGATTTTTAGCGCATTTTTACAAAAATTTAAAAAATGCGCTATTGTAGCACCTTTATCGGCCCGTCTGTCCGTCCGTCCATCCGCTGGGACACTAATAGTTCTTTATCTTAAGAGCTAGTGTTCTACTTTCGCTATTTGGTTCGTTATGATGTCGAGGCTTGCGCCAAGGAAGGAATTTTTCTGCGTTTATTGCTAAAAAGGTTATTGTAAAAAAACCAAACAAGTTAAAAAGTCATTATGCAAACATAATGATGAATGATGACATAATGATGAAACATAATATGACGAGAGCATATTTTCCTCCTAATTTTATTAATGCTAGGACCTGGAAAAAATACCGGTAGGCACGGGATCATTACCCCATTCTCTTTCAAATGAGCCGGCTGTCGTCGAAGTTTCTACAGTTTAATGAAAAATAGTGGAGCGTATACAAATACAAACAAATTTTGAAATGGTCATTAATTTTACTTCGATCGTTTATAATTTTGTATTGCTGTCTGCCGTGTATCTGTTGGTCTGTCCGTCTGTTCCTATGTCTATCTGTATACAAGTGAACACCTTATTGAACAAGTAAAGCAGTACAAAGTACTATATGACACCAGGTGAATTTAGATTCAGAAAATTCATTAGATAAATTAAATTCACCATGGCTTCTCCTTTTTTCCATGTACTAAGGAAATTGGAATGGTAGTATATACTCCAAAAAAGAACAAAATTGGTTTCTAGCAAAAATAACAAGGCAACCAAATGCGCTGTTGCTAATGCTTATAAAATGATTCGATGGCCACACTTTGCACTTGTGGTACTGCGCGCTGGGCTTTCCGATTATTCTGTTGAGATTATTTTAGTTTAGTTAAAGTGTGCGTGTGCTAGTCAGTTAGTATTAATGTCATGTCAATTTACAATTTTTCAATTACAAAATTAATTTTACACATCGGTATTCGTTAATTCAATAGGTTATGTAGCCCAGTTCACGAGGATAATTTCGGTACTTCGTGCGAATGGTGTGTACAAAAATATAATTGTAAATTAGTGCGTGCAAGCAGTCTTGTTTGTCGAAGTGTTTAGAATCGTGTGGTACAAACACAAAGGATTGTGCACGGTTTCGGGAAGACATTCGGTGGCAAATAAGTAAGTGCATTTCGTTTTATTTTCGTGTGAACGTTTGGAAATCTTACGGCATTTTGTGCGATTTTTAGAAAGAATATTCTAGAACGAAAAAACGCGAGGTAGTGCACAGTACGTACGGACAGTAAGCTGAAAAACACGGAGAGTTCGTTGTTTTTGTTTCGAGAAAGTGTCATTGCACTTGTACTGTCAGTCGAGAAAAGAACAATTTCGTCGTGATTTCATCATCGTATGAAAGTGGACAATCGGTTCTTTGAGACACAGTGAATTCGGGAGAAACAAAATGGAGAGCGATCGAGTTAACATTGAAAAACTGGAAGGCGGAAGCAACTGGCTGACGTGGAAATTTCAAATGCGTCAAGTGCTAGAAGCTAGTGAACTATTCGACGTGGTAGATGGTACTGATTCCCCACCGTCAAATAGGGATGAAAATTATAGGACGGCTATCGTGGCGTGGAAGAAGAACGATGCCAAAGCGAGACGTGCAATTTCAACGGCGTGCAAGAAACAGCCATTGCTGCAAATTATGAATTGTGATACGGCAAATTCGATGTGGACGACGCTGAAAAGTACATACGAGCAGACATCGAAGTCAAATGTTTTATTTTTGCAACAAAAATATTACAGTTTCACAAAGGAGCCGGGCGATGATATTGCAACGTGTATTTCGAAACTCATGGAGATTGTGCAGCAATTGAAGGATCAAAAGGAGAATATTTCCGATATGATGGTTATGACAAAAATTTTGATGGCTTTGCCAGCAGAATATAACCATTTCCACAGTGCTTGGGAATCGACGAGTGCGGAAAATCAAACCATGTCAAATTTGCGTGCGCGATTAATGGCGGAGGAGCTTCGATTAAAATTGCAAGCAAAAAGCATGACAGTGCATTGGCAGATGCATTTGTGTGTCATGGCACAACATTAACTGAAGACAAAGACTCTTGGGTGTTGGATTCAGGGGCCAGTGACCACATGTGTCATCGACGTGAGTGGTTTTACAATTTTGTGGAGACATCGTCACATATAATAATTGGAAATGGCGAAAAGATCATGGCTCAAGGAAGAGGCGACATCAATCTTCTTGCGTTTGATGGTAATCAATGGATTCCCAGACGGATGGTAGATGTGTTGTATGTACCGGAAATTCACGTGAATTTATTTTCGTCTGGAAAGGCCATGGATCGTGGTTATCAATTACAGTCGGATAACTTTGCAAATTGCTGAAAAATGGAAACATTTTTGCAGTGGGAGTTCGACGCGAAAGGTTGTTTCAAATGCTATTCAAATGTGAGACAACATCTGAAGTCGATAGAGCCATTGCAAATGTGGCTGTTAAGAAAATTTCGCTTCGTGCATGGCATGAACGTATGGGACATCAAAACGTCGCACATGTGAAGAAATTTCTACAAAGCAACGATATTGATTTTGTAGACGAAGATTTTGCGTGCGTCTATGGAAAGCATCATCGAGGAAGCTACAAACTTCGTGAGGAAAAATCAAAGAAATGCGGGGAAATCATTTATGCGGATGTTTGTGGACCAATGCAAACGAATTCGATTGGTGGTTCGAAATATTTTTTACTTCTTAAAGATGATTTTTCACATTATCGTTTTGTATATTTTCTGAAGCAAAAATTGGAGGTAGCAGCAAAGGTTAAGGAAGCGGTGATACGAATGCAACAAGAGAACGGACACAAGGTGGGCTATTTTCGATCAGACAACGGGACTGAGTTTGTTAATGCGGAGTTGAAGAAATTTTTCAACGATTCTGGTATTGTACATCAACGAACTGTACCGTACACGCCGGAGCAGAATGGCTGCGTCGAACGCGATAATCGGACGATCGTGAAGTCAGCGCGGACGATGATTCATTCAAAGCAAATGGATTACAAATTCTGGGCGGAGGCTGTAAATTTTGCAGTATATGTGCTGAATCGAACTGGAACGAGCACTGTTTCGGAAAAATCACCGTATGAATTGTGGTACGATAAGAAGGCGAAAATCGAGCATTTACGAATCTTCGGGTCTGAGGTTTTCGTACACATTCCAAAGGAAAAGCGACAGAAGCTGGATCCAAAAGCAGTCAAGTGTATATTTGTCGGATTCGACAATTATTCGAAATTATATCGAGTGTGGAATCCGATGACGAACAAAATCAAGGTAGCTCGTGACGTGATTTTTCTTTTGGAAGAAATCAATGGCCACACTTGACATCAATAACGAGAAAGGGGCAGATAAAAAAGCTAACGTGATGGATGATGAATTGGACGCTGATGATGCAGAAATGATACCGGAACAACCAACCAATCATGGTGCAGTATGCGATATCGATAGAGGAAATATTATCGAACGACGTCTGTGCGATCGAAGCAACTTTGTACCAGCAGAGCGGTTAACGTATTTCGCATCAACAGATCGTGTTGCCATGTTGGCAATTGACGAAGAGCCAAGAACGTACGAACAAGCCATTCATTCGAGCGATCACATATAGTGGGAGCAGGCAATGAACGAAGAGTACGATTCGCTCATCAAAAATCGCACATGGAATTTGGTTAATCCACCGAAGGAACAAAAGGTGATTGATAATCGTTGGGTTTTCAAATTGAAGCGGAATTCAGATGGGAGCATTGACCGCTATAAAGCGCGGTTGGTAGCGAGGGGATTAACGCAAGAATATGGTATCGATTATCAAGAGACGTTTAGCCCGGTGGTCAAATTTACATCAATTCGGGTGATTTTGGCACTGGCAGCGTCAAAACGAATGAAATTACAACAGTTTGATATAAAGACAGCATTTTTGAATGGAGATTTGGAAGAAACCGTTTACATGAATCAACCAATCGGTTACGACGATGGCAGCGGACGAGTATGCAAGCTATCCAAGAGTTTGTATGGCTTAAAATAGGCGTCACGCTGCTGGAACAAAAAGTTTACGGAGTTCATTAAAAAATTCAATTTTGTGACCAGTAAATTGGACCCGTGCGTGTTCGTGCACAATGGAGAAAAAGGTATGATATTGCTGGCTATTTACGTCGACGATGGCTTGATTGCAGCAGAAAACAAAAATGCAATTTTGCCGGTAATTGAACACCTGCGAAGAAAATTCGACGTCAAAGTGTTCGAAGTGAGATCATTTTTGGGTTTTGAAATTGAACAGCAAACGGACGATTCAATTCACGTAAATCAACAGGCGTATGCACATAAGGTACTTAATCGTTTCGGCATGGCAGACTGTAATGCTGTGGCGACACCATCGGATAGTGCACAAAATCTTGGAGATTTTTATGCAGACGAAGAAACGATTTTTCCGTATCGTGAGGCAGTTGGTAGTTTGATGTACTTAGGAGTGGCCACACGACCAGACATCAGTTTTGCTGTTGGTAATGCAAGCCGACATCTTGAAAAACCGGCAGTGGCACACGTGAATGCGGTAAAACGCATCTTAAAATACATCAAAGGAACAATACATATGGGCATTCGATTTGAAAGTGGCACCAATTTGAATCTGTGTGGTTACAGCGACGCAGATTATGCGGGAGACATCGAAACCAGGCGATCTACATCTGGGTATGTTTTTATGCTTGGTAACAGTATTATTAGTTGGGGTTCGGAGCGTCAAAAATCAGTGGCGCTGTCAACAACTGAATCCGAGTACATGGCGGCGGCGTATGCGATAAAGGAATTGATATGGTTGTATCGATTGTTATCCGAACTATTGCCGGTCGTTTTGGACAAACCGATTTTTCTTATGGATAATCAAAGCGCAATTCGACTTATTAAGAATCCGGAATTCCATAAGAGAACAAAACATATCGATGTACGATATTATTCCATTCGAGAGGAGTACGATGATGGAACTTTCGATTTGAAATATGTGGCAACGGACGAACAGGCAGCCGACATAATGACGAAGGCTTTACCGAAGAATAAGCATCAATATTTTCGTACATTGATAGGCCTTATGCCAAAGGAATGATTTTTATTGGCTTAGGTTTAGCAACTTGTAACTAAAAGTGGGAGTGTTGAGATTATTTTAGTTTAGTTAAAGTGTGCGTGTGCTAGTCAATCAGTATTAATGTAATGTCAATTTATGTTTTTCAATTACAAAATTAATTTTACACATCGATATTCGTTAATTCAATATATTCACATACCTTTTTGAGGTTTCCGCGTTAAATATACTTTCATTGTACAGGGTGGTTCAAAAATGCGGCTGACCATTGGGATTTCCGTAACGGTGAGAGATACAGTGTAGGTTAAATAGGGTCAAAATTGCACACAAATAACAGCTCGTGTACAAGGACCCGGGAAGTTTTTGCAAGATAATGAAATCAATATAGTGAGACTGACAAAAGCTGGTTATCCCGATGCACTTCAGAGTGTGTTGGAACAAATTTCCACCAAACAATTCGTTGCTGGATACTGACTATCAGCAGGTAGTGATATAGTCTCGTCGGAAGTCAATGCTAGAAACTTTAACCGCTAGAAATTGAAGTCACGAAACCATCAACGCATTAGTCACACCCAAAAGTGCGGACGCGATGGAAAAAAACCGAGTTCCAGACCACGATACTGATATTGAAAAAGATAGAAAATCTAGAAAACCATAGAAAGAACCGCCCTCGATGTTGGGGCTGTGGGGAACTGGGGCACATACAAAAAGTCCCAGGAATCCAGACTTACTGATCTACTGATTCATCGGAAAACTAAGCAAGAGTGATGAGAGCCAATCGTCGATCCGTATCCGCAAGCCCCGAGTTAAGACTGCCACGTCACTCTGTGCCGGATCCCAGAGTGTAATTATTGATGAGCATACCAATAAGTACGCTGGTTGATATAGGTGCCACCATCATTAGATCCCAGCTATTCAACCGGACGCGACTTATAAATACTAAATGCCGTTCATGTACTGTGACTGGAGATATGGTGACATATTGACCAATTTTCATTGTTCATATCACTATCGGGAAGACTATTACGCATCGTGCGCTGGTATTGAGGAAAATATCATCTTAGGGAGGGACATAATGGGCACCTACGGTTTGAACTTTATTTCAAACAGGGAGTATTGAAACTGGAAGATGAAAATTTCGTGTGGCATCAGTAAAAGGGCACCTCAGTACAGGCAGTAAGCAAGAAGTACCGGTTAGACTGATGAATGTTAGTTCTTACGACGTGAAACTGAAGAAAGGAACCACTACTGTTTGGAAACTGGCAAGCGAGTCGTCAATACAACGCGTACGAGTGTTTCAACCAGATTCGAGAAGATCCCTGAAAAGTTGCCTGCCCTGATAGCGGAAACATGTGAAAGAATGGACACCGAACAGAAAGCATCCGTTACCTGTTGATTTAAATGAAAGGGCCAAATGTCGATGCAAAATTGTTAGAAACAAAATAAATACTGACAATTGTCAACCTATCTGACAAACACCCAGAAGACTGCCTTTCGTTAAGAGGGAAGAGGTGGAGAAGATTGTCCGAGATGCGAAGGGGGAAAATGTGATTAAAGATCCGGATTTTGTGTGGATTATCGTCAGCTCAACAGCGTGACTAAGAAAGACAGGTATTCGGTACCGCAAATTAGCGACACTCTTGCTGGATCAAGAATATGCATAACGTTAGATTTAAAAAGTGACTATTGCCAAGTGGAGTATAAGCTCCAGAAGATAAGGAAAAGGACAGCCTTTACCCTTGGATCAGGATTATGGCAAATCTCCGCCATGCTGTTCGGATTATGCAATGCGCCAGCCATTTTTGAGCGACTAGTGGGATCGGTTCTTAATGGATTATCCTGGATGACTTGTCTGATTTATTTGGATGATATTGTTGGCAAAGCTTTCCAGGATTCACATTAAGAACCTTGAAGACGTATTCCACCGACCCAAAGAGGCCAACTCAACGTTGAATCCCAAAAAGTTGAATAGGGAATATGCATGTACTTTTTAAAATTTTTAATCGCTTTTTTAAATCGTTTTTACAATGTAAAAAGTGTAAACACTGTTAGAACAATTCAATTAACTTGTAAAATAATATTTAAAACGTAAACTTTATATTATTCGATGTGTTTGAACCATTGAAATAAAAGACTAAGGATGGAGCTTATGTCTTATTAGCTAGGATCCTATTAGGCTTCTCAATATGGTGGACGTTCATACGTGCAGGGACGTACACACATTTAATATATTTAATTTTGTGGCGGATAGTACTGATATTACATAGATTTTACTATACAGGGTGTCAATTTTAAAACTTGCAGTCGGCCATATTTTCCAAACTTAAGAAGATACCTATTGAAAACCGCGCAACACCGTGTCAAGGGTATCGAGGGGGAACCAGAATGACATTATGAGTGGCAACCCCCCACCCCCCTTAACCCCCCAGTTCCCCTCTTTAAAAATCTTAAATGGCAACCCCATACTTGTGACACATCGTTAGAAAGCTACTGAAAAATGCTTTCAAGTGGAACCAATAAAATCCATATTCATTAAAACAATTTAACAAAAATTTAATAATTAACAAAACCAGGTGTCAAATTCTTGACAGAATAGCTTCCTAGCTGAAACCAAAAATTGCCAACATATGTACGTACATACAGACGGAAAGAATAAGAAAGGTGCATTTTTTACGCATGCATTTTGTTTGCTTTTATTAGAGGGACCTACCATCCAAATTTCGTTAAAATTGCTCCATAAATAAGAAAGTTGGATGTTGCACATGCGCAACACTATTTTTTGCGCATGCATTTTGTTAGCTTTTATTAAAAGGACCTACCATCTAAATTTCGTTTTAATTGTTCCATAAATAAGAAAATTGCATTTCTGCGCATGCGCAACACGATTTTTGCGCATGAATTTTGTTTGCTTTTATTAAAAGGACCTACCATCTAAATTTCGTTAAAATTGTTCCATAAATAAGAAAGTTGCATTTCTGCGCATGCGCAACACGATTTTTGCGCATGCATTTTGTTTTCTTTTATTAGGAGGACCTACCATCCAAATTTCGTTTTAATTGTTCCATAAATAAGAAAATTGCATTTTTGCGCATGAATTTTGTTTGCTTTTATTAAAGGGACTTACCATAGAAATTTCGTTTAAATTGCTTCAGAAACAAGATCGTTGCGTTTTGCACATTATGCAACACAATTTTTTGACTTTGACAATTTTTTTCTCCGTTTTTTGATAATATAACCCGGCCCAATTTTTTGTAGGTTGTACACAGGAAAATAAAGTCTTCCAAATAATAGAATAAAAATTTTAGGTTGCTATTTGAAAAAAAAAGTTCGATGCCGTTACGGCGCTCCAAAATTTTTTTTCAAAAATCCGGCCCGTTATTTTTCTGTTCGGTATGCCTAAACATATATACAAAATTTCAACAAAATCCGTCGAGCCGTTTTCTCAGAAAATTGCCAACAAACGTACGTACGTACGTACGTACGTACATACAGACGGAAAAAAATTTTATTCTTTAAAAGTTGCTTAAAATGGTCTAAAACGTCGACATGTGATGAAATTTTGAAATGTTCAAAAAACGGCTATCGCAATAGCTACCTAGCACATGCTAGGAAGCTAAAAAAACTATATGTTGACATTGAAGGATTTTGACAAATTGGCCAAGAACTTCAACCTGGGCTGCTTCATTAAGCAATCTTGGTTGCTTTTTTTATTGACTTACAGACTTACAGTACAGCTGAACGTGTGGAAATAATATTTATTTATGGCTCCGAAAATCTATCATCTTTTAGAACAGCCAGAACGTTTAATGAGAGACATCTCAGGAGAATGTAAGCCATGGCTATGTTCAAAATTTGGTCGCTAAATTCGAAGAAACGAGATCTGTTATCAATAAAAGAAACAAAGCAACCAAGATTACTTAATGAAGCAGTTCAGGTTGAAGTTCTTGACCAATTTGCCATAAATCACTCAATGTCAACATATAGTTTTTTTTTGTTAATTATTAAATTTTTGTTAAATTGTCTTAATGAATATGGACTTTATTGGTTCCACACGAAAGCATTTTTCAGTAGCTTTCCAACGATGTGTCACAAGTATGGGGTTGCCATTTAAGATTTTTAAAGAGGGGAACTGGGGGGTTAAGGGGGGTGCCACTCATAACGTCATTCGGTTCCCCTCAATACCCCTGAAACGATTTTCAATATCTTCTTCAGTTTGGAAAATATGGCCGACAGCAATTTTTAAAACTGGCACCCCGTATAGACAGATCCATCACTTCTTATAAACGAAATCCAGCTATCTCGTCATTCCCTGTTTAAAGGAAATCTGAAAAGTAGATGTATTTCAAATTGTTGTTTTAGCTTTTGACTTTCTTATATTACACGATTTACAGCTAATGTTTCACTTTACGGTAAATGTCAATTAATTGTCAAAGTCGGCCATATTGAGAAGCCAATTGGATTGGATTGGATCCCAATAAGCGTACTTTATGTAGGTACCCCTTCTTCCTTAGTCTTTTATTTCAATGGTTTGAACGCCGCCACATTTTCAGCGGGCCTTGAATGACGTCACAAGTCACCATCAGTATTTGTTTAGTTTTAGTGCTGAGTTTTTATACAGATTATCAGTTGTAACATAGCTATTCAGACAATGGAAAAAGCTAAAAAACCATTTTATAGGTATTGTCTTGTACCAAAGTGCAAAAACGCTGTTAGAAATACCTATTATATTTGGTTCCATACCTATCTGTATATGTGACATACCTATGTAAGTTTGGATGTTGGTGGGAGTATATTAGTGTCGTATAAATTGAAATACGGGGAAGATTTGCCTCAATATGTTACCATTTTGTGTACGACTGAAGTGTCTGATTTGTTGTAAAAGTATTGTAGTAAATTATGTATGTATGAAAATACAGAATAACCTCAAAAGGTTTACAAATCACGTTTCCCTTTCAACGCTCCTTTTCTTATCATGTTCCAGGACATAATGAATCTACTACGGGATAAATTTGTCGTACAACACTCATTATAAAAATTGAGATAAATAGCGTTTGTCAGTAAGAATGAGATGAAGACGGAAAAATAATGAGACGGGCGGATTGTTGTATAGGAGCCATTACTAGTTAGGCATCTTTTGCAAGAATTTTAAACAGTCACTGCAGTAAAAAGAAAACGATTCAGAAGTAGGCAGTTCACAGTACCTATTGTATTTGTATGGGAAGATGCGCGAATTAAGTTTTTCGATATATTATGATCCTCTCCAAAAGCATTATAATAATTGAATAACTTTTTAACGTGCTGGTGTCATCGGTGCGAAAACAAGTTTTCTGTATAAAAATATATAGGTATCGCAGAACTTCTTCAATCAAATCAAAGTTCCATACAGTGCAGTATAAAATTAATAAAAGCTACGAAGAAGCATTAGAATAACGTAACTTTGTGATTACCTAACTGGTTATCAATTATATTATCTATATTGCGAACTGAAAGTGATTGCATTACTTACATATCGTCACGATAACTGTAACGGTTTCTGGTTATACCAAGTCTAATCAATACTTTAATAAAAAGTCTTCCATGCCTTTTATTTGCTGTGCTAAGTTTATAACAGCTCTAAACTAGCAATGAACTGGGATGTAGCAATAAAACTTTTCATATCAACGTTATAAAAAAGAATATATTAAAATTGACTTACTTCGAATTATGCTGCCATCCAGCTAGCACCATTTCTCGACTTAATCCGTGCAAGTTAAGATCGTTTAGAAATAGACCTCGTTCTGGAAGTTCATCTAGGTCGTTTAGTCTGAAACAAATTAGGGTACCCGTGAAACAAACTTTAAAACTTTTGTATAGCTGTAATCCACTGTGGGGGTGGAACAATTCATTTTTAGTAATTTAAATATGGGCAATCACTTATTGTGGACTACTCCAATTTATCATTCTTCTGTTACAGCGTAATTTTTCTTAACTAAATTAGGTTCTTGTGTTGGCTATACATTTCGGCAATCTTTAGAAGACATTTAGAAACGCGAACGTATCGTCCCCACAAAATGACGGATAATCATAGCCAGACATAAATCATTTTATGTTTCAAGTGCATTTATCTTAAAAAGAAAATCGAGAGACAACAGCCGCAAACTGAAAACAGAACATAAATTATGTTGCGTCTTTTACACCGCATAAAACCCCTCGGTATTATTATTATAGAACTTAAATATTATCATGTGCGGCGATTTAAACATAAATAATATGAATAAAAATCGAGCTTTCATATTATTAGAAGACGTAATCGACGCACATAATTTATCAATCCATAACGTTGACGTCCCGACACGAATTTCAACAAGGCTAGGCCAAACCCCATCAAGTAGCATAGACTATTTGATCACGAACTTGGAACTGCACAAAGTAAAGTTTGATGTCGAAGATCTTGGCTATTCCGATCATATGGTTCTACTACGGAAGTGCAAATTGATGGCCACATAGAGCAAACACACCAGACCACCATACATAAACGATATTTCAACGGCCTCGGAATCTTCGAATTTCTTAAACTTTTTACAACGAAAAACCCACCGCATGCTGCTGACACAACCTCATGGGCTTTCGATCGATTTTGGGAACACTTCTTGTGGTGTTTCAATACCGCTTTTCCCTAAAACCACCACCAAAATCAAGACTCCACGACCCCGAAAATTAAAATTCAGTACCGAATTAAACAAAAAACTGAACAGAGTTAAGATGTTAAACTTCTTGAGAAAAACTACACAAGAAAGCTGGCTGGAGCAGCTTTATACAACTGAAAGAAGAAATACACGCATACAAATTCGAAACGAAAAGGTAATCCACTATTCGACCCAAATAGAACGATCGAGCAATAAACCCAAAACATTATGGTTACTGGTGAACTCCGTACTCAACCGAAGTGCGAAAGGGTCTAAATCAGTAACTTACGAAGGCAGATCTATTACACGAAATGATGAATTATGTCATGTATTTGCAGAATTCTTCGAACGTGTAATTCCACGTAAACTGGAAGAACATTTTGGACAACGTGCATCTCAAGCATGCTCCACGTCCGCCAATGTTCCAGAGAGCATGTACCTGAAACCTGTTACATCCTCAGATATATGCTGCATCATAGATGTCCTACAAACAAAAAAGGCAACAGGTTATGATGAAGTACCGGCAAAATTCATCAAACAATATAAAAACACGCTCGCCCATCATCTTGCGGAATCCTTCAATGACTCGTTACAAAGGGGTGCTTTCCCTGACGCGCTCAAGTTAGCTGTGATCATACCGGTTTCAAAAAAAGGGAACCTCACGAACATTGAAAACTTCAGACCGATTGCTCTGTTGACCATAATCTCAAAAATATTTGAGAAGCTTTTGGCGCAGCAACTGTCGGATTTTCTTAACAAACATCACCTCATTACAGAATGTCAACACGGTTTCCGGAAAAATCGTTCGACGGAGACGGCAGCCACGGCTATGATACAAAACATTATGGACCACCTTAACAACGGCAAGACGGTATATGGAATATTTTTCGACATGTCGCGCGCATTTGATACCATAGACATCTCATTCTTGGGAGATAAGATTGAGAAAATGGGAATACGCGGACACGCCATGGCATATATCCTATCCTACTTGAAAAACAGGAACTACATGGTCAAATGCGGCGAGGAACTGTCCAAGCCATTCACAATAAACATAGGCACACCTCAAGGCGGTGTCCTGGGACCTCTGGTGTACCTCCTATACGTAAACGATCTTCCGCAACATATACATGAGGGCGAATTGTATATGTATGCCGACGATACTGCAATTATAGTGTCCCACTCGTCGCCAAAATGTGCACACGTTCAAGTACACCAAGTCATAGAACAATTTAGCCAATGGTGCTCACAAAACAAGCTTATAGTGAACCAGAGCAAAACTGCCATTATAAACTTCCGTCCTCCATCTGCTATCCATGACACATTACCAACAATCAGTACTGTCAAATATCTCGGTATATCCGTGGACAATGATCTAAAGTGGTCTTCACATATAAATGAGCTCGCCAAAAAATTAAACAAGTGTTTCTTTGGTATTATGACGTTAAAGAACTTTTTAACTCAAAAATCATTGTTGAGTGTTTATCACGCTACTGTACATTCACTGCTGTCTTATAATGTTATAGTTTGGGGCCAGTCCTCGGAATTTAATCGTGTTTTTATTGTACAAAAACGTATTCTCAGACTTATATTCAACTTGGGTGGTACCCAATCATGCAGAGATACGTTCAAGAAGTATGGCATCCTAATAGCAACGTCATGTTACCTACATAAAATAGTCAACTACATTTATGTAAATAAACAAACCTTCGCAACACAGGGATTTATCCATGGACATAACACAAGAGGAAAGGAGAGGCTCTACCCGTCCAAACCCAACAGCACGCTGTACAAACGATCTCCTGTATATGCCGGTATTCACTTTTACAACTTGCTTCCAGAACACGTCAAATCATGCTCAACGGCCCAACAGTTCAGCAGAAAAACAAAAAAATTTTTAACAACAAGATGTTACTACACCATCAACGAATACGTTGATGATTGTAAAAGTCTGTGATATTTTAACTTTTTTATGTTGTTACGTGAATGTCTAATGTAAGAACCTGTGATACTCATCTACATAATTTTAACTTATCTATATGTTGTGTCACGTGAGTTTAATGTTTTTTATGTATGACGCGTCCTATGTACTGTTGTATGCCAAAGGAAAAGAATTAAATTGAATTGAATTGAAACTCAATATTACTAAGACAACGTATAGGTTGTGTGCAATAACTATACAGTAGATGAAAATTGTAACTACAACAATGACGCACGTATTACAAGGAAATGCGCATGGAATTAATAAATAGAAGATAATATCAATGAACAATGAAGAATAATCAAGTGGATTATTCCTTGACATTTGTACAAGGAATTCGTCTAAAAAGGGGTACAATAAAATTAGGAGTTAATTGAAACCCATTAGCAGTTAAGTTATCGAGGTAATAAAAAATAATAAAAGATAAAGTATGATTCGAATTATTAATGAAGTGCCATCTACTCGACAAGTTTTGCATTTTTCCTTCAGATTATTGTTAGTCATCGTAAGTTTTATTGACAAATTTGTAATTTCATTTGGTAAGCATATCATCTATTGTAGATGTAACCAACCCATTTCGCGGTTGGTAACAGGAGTATCTTGGAACAGACGCTAAATTAAATTTGATGGGACGTTTAATATAAACTTGCCTTATTCCCACCAAACATACGTTCGTTAATTTTATTAACGTGTCAGTTGTTGAACCCGAGGACCAACAACGAATCCAAATTCCAACTTTTCAGAGAACAAATTTCCAAATGTTTTGGATTGCTTTCGTCAAGATTTCCAATGTTTATCGCCCAATTATCAAAATCCAAATAAAGCGATAAATATCCAACCTATTTGGAAACTACGATTTGGATATCTTATCAGTGGCGCAACAAGATTTCAAAATTTCCAACTTATTTTAGACAAACAATGCAAAGATATCCTATTTTCCAATAAAGGCAAGGTTCAACGTTTTTTCAAATTTTTTATTATACCTGAATCACAATCTCCGTTTTAAACACTCAAAGGCGTGCGAAATAGTATATTAAGAAACAAGTGTATAATCAAATCTTTAAAGCACGCGCAACGAGTTTAATGGCACGACGCGCAGCGGAGTGCCTTTAAACGTTGCAAGTGCTTTAAACACCAATTATACACGCGTTTCTTATAGTATTTTTTATTATACCTGCAATATAATTTAAAAATAAGGGAAATACAATGAAATCATATTGACGTTATACTCGAATACATTTCTAATTAA
>NW_022170403.1:52593278-52594043 GCF_008802855.1 Photinus pyralis | reverse complement strand
TAAGTCTGAACGAGACATATCTACTGGTGATGTCAAAAGTTTCAGTGCAAATATCTGCAGAACGAAATGTCGGAGGAAGGTACTCTCAAAAGGCGGAAAGATCGTTTACTGGCGATCTAAAAACTCGAAAATGTTGCAGGAAAGTACTTGATTGCGATTGATTTTTTTGTACTATACAGGGTGTTCCTAAATATGGAAGGGGCTAATTCTTTAGCTTATTTTATGACTAAATTTCACACTTACTAAACTGCACTGAAAAACACAATTATCAATTCACAAATTCATAGTAGAATAGAAACACCATGAGACATAACATTTCTTCAGTACCCAGTATACAAAGTTTGGTTATAATCGTCGCACTTATTAGCCGGTGTTACCACGGTGTTCAAACAATATAGAAACAAATAACCAATGTAACGGACTAAATTAACGGAAATTAAAATTTTTAGAAGTTAACTTAAAAGATAATCCGTTAAGCAAATCATTAACGAAGATTAACGAGTTAATGCCCTATGATTATTCTTATATAATATGCACAATTTAAGCTGATTTAGGTATGTTAACCTAACGTAAATATTAACAATTATTAATGTCACAAATTTTACACGGGGTACCGTGTAACAGTAAAAAGATTTGTATAGTTAAGAAGGAAAAAATACTATCGATTTTGGATGCGGCTCTCGTTATTTGTAATTTTTCTACTTTTTCATAATGAGGAAAGCTTGATGTTAGATATGATTCATAAATAAGCTTCATTATTTAATT
>NW_022170403.1:52550874-52593178 GCF_008802855.1 Photinus pyralis | reverse complement strand
AGAGAATGATCACTAACATTGCATTTGAAAATCAAAAGTTGTATCGATTTCCGATTAAAACACCGGAGTATATCGGAAACTTCAATATGCGATCGGATAATCGTAATTCACATGAATGTAACATTTGACAAAATTTTCGTATCTCGCCAAATTAGAGAGATATTGAGTGAACCTCTAATCGAACGCACTGTACACACTGTTAAACAATTGAAAAATAGGTACCTGCCGACAACGACAAATTTTTGATACCCGTAACGATGTTTACCATTTTTTAAGTACACAATTTCGTTAGTATATCACAATGCCATATCTGCACCCTATTGCTTTTATAACTTTGAAGCAAACACTGGTCTAAGCGTAGAAAGGGTTGCAAGCAGAAGGTTTTGGTAAAGCCCATAGAAAACTCTAGTATCTCTAGTAAACCATTTAAGCCTATAAGAAATATTCCAAGTCTTGCACTTTCCAACCCTTTGATATTTCAGAACATTTTAAGTACTTTTCAAGTGCTCACGAATCGGCCCCGGTTTTGCCTTGCCTCATAAAAGAATTAAGAGGTTATTGAATAAAATCGTGTCAACATGAAATGATCAGAGAAAACCATTTAAGAGGTTTGTACAAATAAATCGAAGGTTATTATTAAAGCTTTCCATCTTCGAAAAGGGTCCTAAGGTATTTCTAGGTTTTCAAAGCACGGTTCCAGTTAAGAATTTGCCTAAAGCGGTAGACGCGTCTGCAAAGCTCATTATGGACACTTTGATATTTTGGTGTTTCCCAGAGGCTCTTGAACACAGCTTGAGACGGACTATATAGCTTTGTTAGAACTTTAGGGCTCATTGAGAGAATTTTTCAGGACCATGGTAGACAAGAGACTTCCGATACGCTTGCTAAACTCTGTATCATCACCAGATACCATTTGTCTATTTCACCAAATTTATTTTAATAAATACCAGGATTCCTTTTAATTATTTGATCTTTGCGTATTATGCCCAGGGGCGGCGGTAAAAAAACCAAATTACAGTACTAATCGTGGAAAAAATAACATAACCCTTTGAGAAATTGAAATTGGAATCTTGACGGCCTAGTACTCTTAACCACTTTAAAAATAATCAATGAAATAGGGAGTAACATAACCTCACATTTCGACGAAATTATGTGGCCTTTGTATTATTTGGAAAATTTAGGGCTTCTTCCGCAATTTTTTTGTTGAAAACGCTTAATTAAGGTGCTCTCCAGCAATTTTTATCAATTTCATCATCGTACTTGGGGGGCTTAATAACGCCACGTAACCGTTAGATTCTCTGAATTCTCGTGATTCTTAAAAGTAAAATTAGATATAGATATCACATCCTGTTGATGTAATGATGCGGAAATATTAATAAAAAGGAGTAAATTTCTCTACAAATTAAAGTTATTTGTTTGTAATTCAAACATACTTTGTTTTAATAACACTTTATAAATCTCATCATTAATATAAAAAATGTTTTTACTACTAATTAAATGAATCTGAGCAAATTAGGAGAAAAAAAATCGCATTCACACTTTGCTGTAGAGATTAAAACATAACGAGGGGCAAAATATGTAGATCCGGCCCTGATTATACTTGTCATTAAGCTTTACTTAGCAAGTAAATACAATTGAAATAAAAATTCTGTGTTTTTTTATCAAACTCACAATAAAAATAAACTGTTAACAAATATAGCAAACGAGCTCCTGGGCCACCCAAAATTTAATGGTTGATGAGAAACATAATACTGGAAACATAATTGGAAAATTCGAAACCGTTCGCGAGTTATCATGTACACAGGCGGACCGACAGAAAAATCAAAAATCATGAACTCGCTTTTAGGAGCTCGTTAATAAGCATTAGCAGTCGCGAGCTGGATTGCCTCTGCAGCTTTCAATGATATTTTGAAAACTAGACGATCCAATCCGTAAAAATTATTAACTTTTATGCAATTTTAAATTTTAGGGAGTGGGTTTCTGGCACCAAGGACTTAAAGGATTAGCGAGAGAAATCATGTCTCTCCCTTAAATTCAAAATTGAAGTGCGCAAGCGTTGTTCAAAAATCCAAAAATAACGTTTGCTTTCGTTGTGCCACCATGGATAGCGTACTGTTAAGTTTATAGGACTCTGAATGAGATTAATCTGTTAAATAATATTAAGAAATAAGCTTTGTCACGGTATGACGAAACAAACTATATTACGCGACAAGTACAAAACGACACGTTCAAAATCATTAGGGAAAAATTGCGCAATTTTTTCATAATTTAACCAAGTTCCTATGCTAAATGAAGGAAGCGAACAGTATGGCTTCCGATACAGATCGGTGTCAACAGTTTTTATTGAAACCTTGGACTTTTGAAAGTAAAAGAAACACGGGGAAGATTCAGCCATTAGGTACTAATAGCAGAGAAAATGTATGAAAATGGAGTGATGTATTGGAACTTTCTAACATAATGTGAAATGTATAATTACTGATTGACATATATGTAAATGCAAACAAGTAAACAATCAGACAATATATACAATTTTATGCTCGGATTATTGATTCGTTATTGGATTAATGATTAAATAATTATTGTAGGTACACATACCAGTCTAATGTTAGCCCACGGTGTGTAAAAACTTACCTAAGCAACATGTTTGCAAAAGCACGTGAAATTGGAAATAACGCTGTCTTTGGAAACGGTTTTTAAAAGTTGCATGCTAAATGGCACAATTTGGAATACGATGCGACTACCTAAAATGGGTCAAATCGCTCTGGATTATGTACTTTAAAACGTTGCCAAAAACTGAAGAAAGAAATGTCTAGATCATAAATTGCGAGTAGAAGAGTGGGCCCTTGGCAATTTACAAAATCATAAAAGACTTTCCTAAAATAAACGGCGCACGCTTGTCTTTTACGTTGACGAAATTGCAGAAATATTTTATAATGTTGACATTAAAATAATATGTAAATTTTGACTGTCCTCATTCTTCGACTAATAAGAATTTTATTCGCAACCAAATAGGTACTTACAATGTGGGCGATTATTGTTTTTGCACTTGCTATATCGTACATAAACGCAATTGGTTACGTACGTCGTTATACGTACGGATTACGTGTAGAGAAATCAAATCAAGCGCACAATAAAAGGTTGCGGGTTAACAGGTTAATTTGTACGTAATCACCTTAAACGAAAATGACTGTCAATTTGAAATATTTAGCAAATATTTTTTCCTATTGTGGGTAGAGGAACCGACATTAAAAGTCTGATCAGACTTCCGTTGCATGTCGATCCTTGACCGCATAATCTCAATTGCAAATAACACTTTCCCCTTCTACCTCACGTTCGTTGCAACGAAAGTGAATTTATTCAATAATGCAGGCCCCTTTCGATTTCTTTAATTGCGCTGGCTTATTTACACAGATTTTTTATTCGTTCGTCCCAATTATCGCGTTTTTTGGGATCGGGGAAATGCAATTTTTGCCCAACATTGAAGGCAAGGTGTTTTCTAATCTAGAGCGGAAGTCTATGAACGGTTTTTCTGCCTATGGAATTTTACTATATTTTTTTAAAAAATATGAATGAACTTCCAAAAAGTGTTATCTAAAGTTACCTATCTACATGTCTGTAAATACTCATAAAACGGAATCGGGAATTGAGTTAACACATTGTTACTATCTAATTACTACAAAATGCTCACAAGCTCATCCTTTAATCTACAAGTTCATTCCGTGATAATTAACTTGTGTAATTAGTAATGTAGGTAATTAAGGCTTAAAAGGTGAGATTTGCCGTTGACATGACCCTTTAGGTCCTGGTCCTCTTACAGTTTCAGTCAATCGAGAAGCAAATGAACTCTTGCATCCACCTGCATTGTCATTTGTCATACTTACATGGCCACGTTAAGTTTTATTTCCTGTTGAAAATAGTACTTGCTTACCTGAAACAAAAAATGTCTATTAGAAAATAAAGTACAGAACATTGCATTAATAAAATAAGAAACGTTATTTAACATTAGTTTTCCTTTGAATGATTTCGTGATTATCTTTCGAGAACCGGTACTTTTTATTCTGTGCACAAAATATTCATATACACATTTCTTTAAAATTAACAGGTTCAATCAATGTCACTAATCTAATACAAAATATTCGATAGTTTTTTAGCATGAGAACTACATGTATCTATGTGAATTCCGTCCGTCCGTGTGAAGGTTTGAGATCTCTGAACTACGTATAAAACTGCGGTGTTTAATATAGATACGTACGGTGGGTCGAAAGAAACAATTATATCAAAAATTTTGCCTGCAGATATACAGGGTGAGTTTTTTTTCATTTTAAGCATTGGGATCTCGGAAACCATAAGACGGATTCGGTTAAATGAGGAAAGAGTTGTCGTTTTAAGAGCTTATTTAAGATATGCTTTTGTTTTTTGAAAAAAATCCACAGTTCACTAGATATGAGAGATTTAGTGATTTTTCATTTAACTGTTGTAGAATCGTTAGTATTAGAAATACAGAAATATGCAAAGAACAAAAATTGCTTAAAATGAAAAAAAAACTCACTCTGTATGTCTATGAACGTGTAACCACAAATGTATCGAAGTGTTTATGATGTTGTGCTACGTTATGCTGCCAATGTGCTGCATTGTGCTGATTAAAATAAAATTTGTGCCGTACGGGTATTCACAAAAATCAAGTTTTTCAAAATGGGGCTACAACCTCGCACTATAACCACAACATGCTACAAACTGATCACGCGATGTTGTGCTGCTTTGTGCTACGAGTGAGCTGAAGTGTGCTGAGTGGCACAAATCAATTAGCTGCCCCATTGCTATTTAATTCGAATTTTCAGAAACGGGGACGGGGTTCCACCTTGGCGATTTTTTTGGAAATAAATTTTTTATTGTATAGTTTTATTAGAACTGTCGATTTACAGGCCGCAACACTTTATACATTTTGACATAGACTTTTTCACAAGTTTGCGTTGAATCGACTACATCATATATCAACAAAAATGCAGTGTAGTTTGCAAAATTCGTGACATGTCACATAGAACAAACCGAAGGGTTGTCACATAGTGAAAATTGTGTACCAACGAATACCCAGCTCAAAGAATACCCAAGATTTCCTAAAGACTACCCGAGAATACCCAAAAACGTCCAAAGAATTCCCAGATTTCCCAAGGATTGTTAGACATACTACCTAAAATTGGTGTACAGCATACAAAAGGCACCGTGGAAATAATAATTGATGACTTTCGACCGAGATGGTGACGGTAATGGTTTTTGCTCTGGTGTGGCACTACGCCTCCATAGCCCCGGGTTTTCAATTTTAGATAGTAAGTTAACCCTACGGACGAGAAGGCGGCAATCGAACTTGATTCCCCCATTTTGTAGTCCGGTGCTCTAATCACCAGACTATTCCGTAAGTACAATTTAATAATAGTACATTGAAATACAAGTGCAGAAACGGTATGATTGAAAAACGAGTATAAATGTAGGAACACGAGCGCCAGCGAGTGTTCCTATTATACGAGTTTTTCATTGACCGTTTCGGCATGCGTGTTTCATACTATTTTTTCTACGAAAGTGAAAAATTCTTCTCTAGAAATTAGAAATGTCAACTAGCCAAATAACGACAAAAAATCGTATAGTCTGATCGTAGTTGGATGTTTCAATTGTAAATGATCCAGTAAGCCGGTTGTCATGACAAAACATAATTGTTTGAAAAATCGTAAATTTAAGTCAAACAATTTGTGGCGTAGTGAAGAAGTGTTAAGATAGATTTTGACGAAACTGAAGATGAAGAAGGTATGTGCACCCCGCCGGACGTTGCGGAAATGGCTAATGCGGTTTCGCATGAATTGCTACCCCCAAAGTCTAAGCAGCGTTTCGGAAAGGAGCGTTTTCATAAGAGAACAAATCGCTAAGTTTTTGAGAGAAGCGCCTGATGAAACATTTGTAATGATGAAGGTTTGTGAATTTCTTATTGTATTTTTAAATCATAAATAAGCATAATTTAATTACAGGTTGCTCTCGTCCTTGGAGTGGCTGGAGCTTGCCGTCGGAGCGAACGTTGTAAAATGACTGTAACGGATTTCACAGAACAAGATGCAATTTTATTGATACCTAACGATTCCTGACTCCAAGAATCATGCCCCAAGAACGTTTTCTGTACCAGAAGGCAAAGAAAATTCTACCATTGTCTGTCTTATAACGGGCGATCAAGAATGAGTGACTGTCGAGTCGCCTTTGAAAGTTCAAGTTAAGTAGGATTTCCCATGTAAACAAAAATTCCAAAAGTGACTAGACGGTCACTCATTTTTGATCGCTATGTATAACGAAACTGTGAATAAAGCAATACAATTACAAAGAGTTACTTCGCATATGTTTATTAGCGTGTAGAAAATGCGTGCAGAAAATATTTTTTTCTATTTCGATGTGGAAACAATACCGAAACCTTACTTGATTGGTCCAGTTTGCGTGCGTTTCTAGAGAGAAATAATGCCGAAAGAAATAGAAACGCATTATTTTTTTTATTTTGTTGGATTGGTACCCCTCGCTTTTTTGCTGTCAACGGTATCCGTCAAATCAAAACTAAACATAACCTGTAAAGTGTAAATAACGTACAAGGAACTTGACCGATTGTATTAATTCCGATTAATTTTGAATATATACTCCAAAGGGTAGAACTTTTTTTATTTTTACTTAGCGTAGTAAAATATGCCAGCAGTACATTCTTGCTTACTTTTTGAACTCCCCTTCTCGGCCAGCCAGTTTTCAAAAATTTTGTACCCCTCGTACTTTACTTTCGATTTTACAGGCAGTAAATTTAACGTCGCTTCATTGGCAATCTCTTGGATCTCTGGTGGGGTACAAGAGACGTGTTTGTCATCCGTATTTATCATAACTGCCGCAAAATGGAATTATGACCAAATAATTAAAAGTTTGAAGTTTGAAAATACAGAAATCAGGTTAGCCAACGTGAAAATAAATGAATTGTGTCTATTACCAACATACACTGAATAATAGTTTAAAATTACCTAACAACGCCTAAAGGCAATATTTATAATTTGTATAATTTATTATTTAAAATAAAAGTCGAAATAGAAAAAATAGTATAAAGCACACGTGTCATTTGTCTACTTGTCGCACTCGGCTTTTGCCGCATTCGCCGCTACGCGGCTTATGCGGCAAACTACCTCGTGCGACAATCTTCGTCAAATGACACTTGTACTTTAATATACTATTGCCGCACTAGTGTTTCAAAGACCTGTTTTCACAATCAATTTACCTACAAAAACAATCGTGTTTCTACACTTTCGTAGAAAAAAATTGTTGTGGCTAGCACAGTTTAGCCACAATATGGAAAAACGTCAATTTTTTTGTTACCTCCACATACTTACGCATGCGCGATTATTCCCAAAAGCTTTTCAGCTCTTCCTTTTATGTTGATAGAATATGTGTACAAAATTTGGTCGGAATAGAAAAGAGGGAGAAAAATCTTTATTTCCATGTAACAAAAGGAGCAAAAAAATAGGTATAGAAACTGTGTCACATGGCAGGTTCAGCGGTTTAGCCGGAAATGAGAGTACAGATGGACAGACCGACCGTTCGACGTCATCGAGACTTGACGTCCGACAGATAGCGTTACAAAATATCGTTAATGAGACTTCCTTGAGAATTCCTATAATGTTGTAATCAATCCTAGAGAATGCCCAGATGTCCTGGAGACTACCTAAGAATTCCTTGAGACTACCCAAGAATTCCCAAAGAATTTCTCAGAATACCCAATGCATTCCTCTGAATACCCAATGAATTCCTCCGAATTCCTGATTCACGTACAAAAGATTTCCCAATGTAACGACCCCTCGAAACAACCATTATAAATGTTCGCTTGCCTATCACTTCTTCATTAAGTTTGGTTAGTGCTACGTTAGTGAGCGTTTGTACCAGTAAAACAAGCCGTTTGGAAGTGATTTCGCACTAGGTGCGTTGATTAGTGTTGCGTTTGTGCTGATGTATGCTGTACAAAGTTTGGTAACAAAACACAGTTTGGAAATTATCCAGTTTCTAATGTTTACTAAGTTCGCACACTTTATCGGCTCATATCTATGTTACTCGTTATTTTGGCTGGTTTGTATCGCAATAACTTTGCAGCAAAACAACCTGTCTGTCGAACCGCACTGTTTTAGTTTCTTCTTCAACTTTTTCATCACAAAGGCTATATTTTCCTGGATTTTTTATGAAATTATGAGTAGTACTTTGTTTTAATTATGGTGTTTTCCTAAATATACAGCAATTTTCATTGATACCTACAAGACATTTTTTCATTTCAAAATTTAAGCTGTACCTACATTAATCATTAAATAGTATATTAAAGTACAAGTGTCATTTGACGAAGATTGTCGCACGAGGTAGTTTGCCGCATAAGCCGCGTAGCGGCGAATGCGGCAAAAGCCGAGTGCGACAAGTAGACAAATGACACGTGTGCTTTAGTGGGCTTTCACACCAAAGTAGCATGCGACGTGCGACTTGCTGCTTGGAAGCAAGAAGCATGCTACTTATTTAAAAACCTATACATATTATGAACGGTTTCACACCGGAGTAGCGGCGCAAAAATGCTACGTGGCAACGTGCGGCGTACGACGTGAGTATACGACAGGTTGTATAAAATGCTACGCGGCTGCGTGTTTCCTTGCTGCCCACACGTTGTTTATAGCCATTTGGTGATTGAGGTTAGGTATTATTTGTATATTTTTTCATGATTTCTTGAATGTTGTTTGTTCCATCCTGTAGAAGTTTTGAAATTTTTGAGGATGTAACTGTAGCTGCTGGGATACAATGAAAGTGCTATGCGTGTCAGCATTATCACGTAAATACGGATGAATCCAAACTTTTCTTCTTTTTTTCCTTCTTCTTCTTGCAATCATAGCAGCAATTAACACAAAATTGTCTTCTTCCGACGACATTTTCAATATTGTTTTGTTATTGTACACTACCAACACAGAACTGAAGATAAGTCGCAATTTGCGGCTTCGGTGTGAAGCTAAACGTGAAAGATGCTGATTGCGACGTGCTTCTTGCTTCCAAGCAGCAAGTCGCACGTCGCATGCTACTTTGGTGTGAAAGCCCACTTATACTATTTTTTCTATTTCTACTTTTATTTTAAATAATAAATTATACAAATTATAAATATTGCCTTTAGGCGTTGTTAGGTAATTTTAAACTATCATTCAGTGTATGTTGGTAATAGACACAATTCATTTATTTTCACGTTGGCTAACCTGATTCCTGTATTTTCAAACTTCAAACTTTTAATTATTTGGTCATAATTCCATTTTGCGGCAGTTATGATGAATACAGATGACAAACACGTCTCTTGTACCCCACCAGAGATCCAAGAGATTGCCAATGAAGCGACGTTAAATTTACTGCCTGTAAAATCGAAAGTAAAGTACGAGGAGTACAAAATTTTTGAAAACTGGCTGGCCGAGAAGGGAGTTCAAAAAGTAAGCAAGAATGTACTGCTGGCATATTTTACTACGCTAAGTAAAAATAAAAAAAGTTCTACTCTTTGGAGTATATATTCAAAATTAATCGGAATTAATACAATCGGTCAAGTTCCTCGTACGTTATTTACACTTTACAGGTTATGTTTAGTTTTGATTTGACGGATACCGTTGACAGTAAAAAAGCGAGGGGTACCAATCCAACAAAATAAAAAAAATAATGCGTTTCTATTTCTTTCAGCATCATTTCTGTCTAGAAACGCACGCAAACTGGGCCAATCAAGTACGGTTTTGGTATTGTTTCCACATCGAAATAGAAAAAATTGTTTTTTTTCTATATGATTGTAGCGTAAAACGCACATATTGTTTCTATCTAATTATAGTACAGAATGCTCACAAGCTCATCCTTTAATTTAATGTAGGTACAAGTTCATTCCGTGATAATTATCTTGTGTAATTAGCAATGTAGGCAATTAATGTTAAAAAAGTGAGATTTGCCGTTAACATCACCCTTTAGCCTAAAGGGTTCATTTGCTTCTCGATTGACTGAAACTGTAATAGGAACTACGACCTAAAGGCTTTATTTAGGTCGTAGTTCCTATTACAGTTTCAGTCAATCGAGAAGCAAATGAACCCTTTTTATAAATAAGCCTATTTTGACGGTTTACAAGAATACGCGAAACAAAACTACCAAGTAGAAAAAGTAGCTTCGGTATAGCATTGTCACTTTGACCTTCCTAATTCGGTAGCAGAGATCAGTGTTTCTCAACCTTTTTTCACTGATGGCCTACTTGTGTATGTTATTTATCTCTGTGCCCTCCCTCCGTGTTAAACCAGTGGCGTCTGGGGGATATGGAATTCCTGGAGAGGGGAGGTGGTCATATCTCGGGAAATGTTTTGAAATTTTAGTAACTTTATACGTGTTTTTACACTCATTCACGTCGTTCGCAGACTCCACAAAAATGTATAGAATATAGGCCATTAAATGTGTGGCATTTCAATATTAAACACTTTAGAATTAGATCAAAATGAATTTTAGTTATTTTGTTATGAAGAAACCATTTTCAAGCTCATTTTGTTTTGACGCTGAAATTTTTTTTTTAAATGCGCCTGGAGTTTTAGAAAAACTAATCTTTACAGAAAAGTTTTCGTGGCCTACCAATATTCTATCTTTCGTTCGTGGCCCCCAAAAAATACGTTATGGCCCCCTATGGTCTCCGTTGAGAAACACTGGCGTAGTTAACCAAAAACGATAATAATAAAGTAAACTAAACACATGATTGGTAAACGCGACCGCGAACAAGGACAGTCAGGTGTAAAATCCAATAACCCACTTTACAATCTCCATCGAGTTGTCCCAATTTAAGCAACTGATAATATCGCTAAACTAAAAATGCGTTATCCCAAATCATCTGTTTTGGTTTAGGAAACTTAACGAATGTTTACAAAAAGCATATTTCCGTATAGTCCGGCAACGAAAGGCAAACGGATATCCGATTATTTGGATAATCAGGACTCGCATGTTATTCGGTTAACCGCGCAATTACTCGATTAACCAATAAGGGTTTCATTGAAATTTGAAATAAAATATCCCCAAAATAGTATTTATTTTAACACCTTCACTCTATGCTCCAGTTATGAACATCAAAATTGTTCAGTTGGCCAACAAGACAATTACTTCGTTTCCGCGATTAATCGGTTACTCTCGATTAACCGCCCCTTCGCGATAATCACGGAGCACGTGCCAACAAAAGGCGATAATAGCCTGCCCTAACCAGCAGAGGGCACCAGCGAGCATATAGGGGTAAACCAGAGACATGGAGAGAGGAGATCGGTGATCGACGAGTGCGCATCCAAGAAAGGGTGCGACCTCATGGGCGCTGCCATTTTGACACCCTTTGTGTCATGTTGTGTTTATAGTGGTGTTATTTTAGCGTGTGTTCGTGTTTAGGAGAGCTTTTTTCGAGGTTTAAGTGTTTATTTTGTAACGTCAACGTCACTGGCATTTTCTTTTGTTCATTTGGATTGAGATATTAGTTTCTTCCTACGGAGCTGCTGCCGAATAGAGTGTAGTGTATGAAGATTGCGTTAGATGTCTCTGGGTTGCGTCAGTAAACCTTTATAGTCCTGTTCAAATTTCGCGCTTCAATGGGTGTCAAAATGGCAGCCCCCTTGTTTTGTAACTTCGCGCAGGTTCATGCGTTATCTCCTCTCTCCATGTCTCTGGGGTAAACCCTACTTAAGTCACTTGAAAGCGAAATGGATGGCGCTGTCTGATGGATCCCGTACCTACAAACCCCTGGTTTACTGGAATCGGAAAAGTGCATGGCTCCAAGAGAAAAACGCGCACCCTCCAACCCCCACATGGAGGTACAAGACATAAAAACAACAAGCTTCAAGCAGTAGGCCACAGGCCATTCAGCTCACCAATCACACATGTGCGGTTGCGCTTATTCTCGACTGCTATTCGGAAGGTTGTGGGTTCGAATCCCGTGGCCGACTGTTGTCTGGGGTTTGTCAGGGGGCTTTCCTCAGCCATACGTAGCATAATGCTAGCATTATGTAGAACTCTACCAGACGAACCCTCGAGCAGTACTCTTCCCCATCGGCATCCCAACTCCATTCCCACCACAACTTTACCTATCCTTACATTGTTCTCCCCGCTAACAAGTTGGACCTAAATCAGTGGTGTTCCAAGAAAAACCTCAAAACCGCCAATTTAGAGGAAAAAGTCAAAGAGAAGGGTCAGAAAACCGGGTCCCTGACGTTCACGCTCCAGTCGCTGCAGAAACTCATCCAGTCAATCCGCTAGCGGGAACGACGGGATCCTTCAACAAACGCACATCCCGATCCGACGGAAAAGGAGACCTAAGGCCCACACCTACAAGGCATGGACCCACGTCTCGAACGACAACGCCCTCATAGGTATGGCAATGCTGCTCGCCACGTAGTGACAAGGAGTGAAGCGGACCGTAAAAACATGAATCGACGCTACCACTCTTCTACGGGAAACATTCGGATCAGTGAAATCACCGCATAAGCTCCATCAGGAGATTTTCGTTAGAGAGCAATGCGAAAGGGACACCGTCGAGCTGTTGATTCCAAGAAAACAAGCGCTACTGGTCGGGAGTGAAGAACAGTTCAGTGAGAGCATGCAATTACGTATAGTAAAGAGCTCTTGCATTAAAGGATTCCGCGCGCTTCTTTCAAAACCGAAGTGCACTTACTGCAAGAATTCCGGACATTCTCAAGAGCAATACCGGAAGAAGGCTCGGGGCCGGCTCAAGGCAAAAGTTACGTGTAAGAAAGCACTAAAATTTGCGCCTCTGCCCGCCTCGCTAAATCTTGAATAAAGGGAACTCTTGCGCATGCGTACATTAACCGTCAAGATTTTTCTTGGTTGAGGTGTCAGAGCTATTAGCTACCGAATGCAAAAAGAACGAACTACATATCTTGAAAACTGTAGAAGTAGTTAAAGCCTCGGATGGACAGACGGACGGAGAAAGTGTCCATAATAGCACCTTTCAACATTAGTTGGAAAATGCCCTAAAAATTCAGGTTGTTAATATGCAAATATTTCAGGGGGTGGTAGCACTCGTCAAAATAAGAAAAAATGCAATTATGCGCGTGGTCTAAATGACGCCATTTTTGTTATACAGGGGGGAATGTTTCAATTTTGTTCTCGTATTTTGCGTTTTCTCTCATGTTCTGGGATAATTGTTTCAAATATGATAGATCAATTATTTTTTAGAATCTCTACAATAAAGTATCAAAATAGTTAGTCACAATATATAGGGTGTTGCATTTTCTTTGTCACCCGGTATAACGAAAATGCGAGCGAAAACGACGGCTTTTAGGCCATATATTTGCATTTTTTCTTACTTTGACGAGTATCACCCCCTGAAATATCTGCATGAAATTAATTAACACCCTGTATAGAAGTTCTACCTCGTTCTAAAACTGAGTGTTCTAGTTCGTTAAAATTGAGGATGGGAAAAATCTGTGCGAAAATGGTTCCAAAAATCTTTCAGCGATTGAAAATGAAACCCGTTTCCTGGAACTTTTCATTACTGGTACGAACCAGAAACAAAAAAAGAAATTTTTGGGGAGTAAACAATTTCCTGCAATATTAAGAGGCTTCATTGTGGGATATTGGAATCTATTCAAAAAGCCGTAACCGACCAGATCAATATCATTTCAGAAATCGAGTTCCAGCACTTCTATGACGAGTGGAAGTGTCCTCTCCAATAATGTGTGTTCCCAGGGATACTATTTTCAAACAGTCAGAGTCAGGTGTATTATAATCTTCACTTCACCGCAGTCCAAGTCTGTAAATGAATTGCGTACGGCCCAGAGTAAAAACCTAAATCTCAAACGGATCAAAGTTGATTTGCTATCCAAAGATACAATAGGCGTTTGACCATTTTCCCAGCTAAATTGAATTCGGTCAGAAGTTGGAGCATATTCGGTTCAACAGCAGATCCAAAACTGACGAGTTCTTTCAGAGCAACCACCTAATCGGTACGCAACAGAAGCAGGCTCAACAAAATTAGTACCACGATAGCTTTTAATATCAAGATGTGATACTGACACATTCATTTTAAGAGTTAGGACATCTGATGGTACAAACAAATTCACATATGTAATAAACGACGAAGAAATGTAATTCATTGTTCCTTTCCAGCATATTTACTTTGTTTAGAACAAAATACGGTATGACCTAAACATTTGCATATTTATTCCAGTTTCAGTGGGATAAAAGACATTTCGTTTGAGAAAACTACACATCCACATACATCCACTAACGACGAAACTCAATTTACCAACTCTAAGCAATGTCATTATGAGATAATGAAATGTCCCAAATCTGTTACAAGGGAAACTTTTGTATACGAATAATTTGAGTTTAGTGAAGTTTTAGAGTAGTGTCTATAGAAAACTATGTTAAAATAGATAGATATAATTAGGGACGGGTGACACGAAGTTTGTATTGTAATTAGCTAAATAATTTGATTTATGGGATTGGTTCTTTACCGAGACTTATTTCTCCTCATTCGGACACGCATATTATTTTCTTTCATTCTTTTTACTAAAACTTAATCCAAATATATTTTGGAACATTTGCAACAAAGCCTAGGAAAAATTAAAAAAAAATGCTTGTTTCTTCATATCTTTTTAAACTCAACCGGAAAGTTAAAAAAAATTTTCTTAACCTATACACAGGGCGCAACAATTAAGTATATGAAATCAAAATTAGGGGGGTTTATCTATCTAGATGGATGCGAGAAAAATGAGATTTTTGAAATTTTTTCAAGAAAATAACGAATTCCAAGTGTTTGAATATTCGAAAAACATTCCAACTGCCACTCTTCGAACAAACATATTTAAGAACAAGAGGGTCGAATGGTTTTTCCTACGAAACACACAAATTATTATAGTCTCAGGGCCAATTTGGGCTAATACGGCTCTGCCTTTAATCGATACACAAATGGTACGTCGTTTAATTAAAATCAGAACACCTTAAACCGTGAAGAGGCATCTCTAAAATACAAAAAGATTAAAACGAAGGCGAAAATGACGGAAGACATCATTAAACTGGCATCCAACATTACTACATCGTACGTGAGAAATCTTTACTAAAAAATAAATCTTAGGTGAGATGCCCTATATACAACGTAAGATAGGCAATTAATTTTAGACATAGATTACGTAAAAAATAAATCATAATGATATATCTTAAAATAAAAGTTATGTAGGGCGTACGTATAGGCTTGGCGTCGTTACACATGATCGTAACGAAAAATCGGTGTGGTTTGGAAAAACCATCCTTAACCCAAAGTCGAAGGGTACGTGAAGATATTTATTAGCTTTCCTAATAATAATTCCAACTGGTACGTTGATGGTTACGGGAATTAATTTTTGTAACGTTCCCCAATCGATACTACTTCCAATTTTAGATTAATTAATTCAAGTCAACTGCCTCGTTCGCTCAAAAAATAACGTATATAATAATAACGTGGGTGTCGCGTCGTGGAAATTTTCCTTTAATTTCACTTTTGCGTAGAACATAATTTGCCTCTGCCTTCGGGAAGCTTGAAATATATTTCAATAGCTCAACGGCACGTATTTGGAATCGATATATTTCCATCATGTGCAATTAAAAAAATTTCTCAAAATAAACGTATGTAACTGCCAACTTGTAAAGGTGTATTTCAAGGCAAAATTTTCATCAATTTGGATCGATAACACATTCGCGTGTGCGGTGAAGTTCAAGGGCGGGCAGGAAACTTCAGGAAATGCTTTAGATATTGGATTTCTGTTTGAATGAGCTGTACAGCGAAAAGTGGGGATGGAAAATATTTTTAGACTTGGTCGCTGGGGGATGATTATAAGGGTTATCGACGGATGAAAAAAGACGCCTCCCTTTCATGATTATAAGTGAATATACCCAATTTGTTGGGTAAAATACGTTATTAAATTCATTTATTTAATATTTCTAAATTATCAACAGGACAGCTCTTGTGCTTCAACTAATTGAGCTTTTCTGGTTAGACTTACACATTGTACACTTGTGATGGGAAACTGCAAACTTTATGAACATGAACAGGTTGCCTACACAGTGTGATACAAAAAAAAGTTTCTACTATTGAAACTAGGAGTCCGATTCATCAGCAACTATTTTTTCGCGAGATTGTCTGGAAACCAAAAGTTTTAACACGTAACTACCGAGCTAAAAAGCATTCTAAAAAAAATTCGGAATAAAAGAAACATAACTTATGAAAACTAACCAAAACTGCAATGCTTTCAATTCGTACAAGGACTATAACTTATTAGAGTTCTTAAGGGCCAACCTTTCATGTCTCATTTAAACATATTTGACAGTTAATTTCCATGGAAATGTATGCAATTCATAGTAAGTTATTTTTCAGATACGGTTAAAGACCGGCCCTATCGTCCTATGCAGATGTGTAATAAATATTACGCTCAGATCTGTGACAACATGTTGATCGTAATTTTTATCCAAATTGTTTGTTGATTGTATGTTTTGTAGCTTTGTGACTATAGTCGTAGAGTATTCCAAAAATATTAATTTGTTGAATATCTCGGGAAAAATGTCAAACAAAATGTATATGTATATATGTTCCTAAATGTAGTCATTCAATTTCACAACCTTTTATTCGTCTCATGGATTTTGAAAAACTTGGGCCAATACACTAGATATTTCAAACACGTGTGTGAATTACCAAATTGTGTTATTCATAAGTGCAAGATACCACGTTTGACTTTATAGATTTTGCCTGTATTTTTCAATTCTTACGATATTTACACTTTTGTACATAATAAAAGGGTATGAAAATACCTACATAAAAACTGATATACGATATATTTCATTTACCGCCGGTATCAAGTAAGCGTACGCGTTCGATAAAAAAAATGGTATTCCATAGCACCCTTTGATATCTTATTGCTGAAATATTAGTTTATTCATATCTCGAACTGGGGTTAAATTCAAACTCAAGCTTTCGTAAAAAAAGAAAAAAACCTTAGTTATTATTATTTTGGAGAGGACTAACCCATTGTGAGTGGTGAGTTGAATTGTTATAAGTAATTTCTTTAAAATAAACAACACTGTTGCCATGATAGGTTGCAATTGTTTTTTTCGTTGAAAATATGTTTCGAAAATAAACAATAATACTTCGGGTTCAATCGCGTATGTTTTTAATGTTTGCGAAATCTCAGCATAGTTGCTAGGGTTTATGTGTGTGGCAAGGTTTTTTCTATTTTTAACACTATACATATATTCAAGGTAGTATGAAAGAGTAAAAAATAAACTTTTAATGACATAAAATGGCCTATGTTGCCATTTCAAAAATTCAAGATGGCGATCGCACTCAAAAACCATGTCAAAATTAACCTCAAAATATGCGAAATAATTTGAAATGTCTATATCTCAAACGGTTTGAGCATGAGGGATTTGGTTCTATCTTTAATAGCGTTATGTTATCCCATTTGAAATTATGTTTCTCTGTTTTACCCCATAGCGGTTATCGTGGGACACTAAAAATAATTTCCAGGATGCTGCTTTGATAATTAAAAAAAGTGAAATTTTTCGAAAATTATTTAAACCTATGAGATTAGTTTTGAAAGCCATGAAGGAATTATCAACACTAGACTACCTATTAAGCTTAACCGAACAGCACAGTCATTTCAAAACCACTTGTAACTTGCAAGACTTATTCATTACTAACGATGCTCGAAATCGTTTATAATTTTGTATTGCTGTCTGTTTGCCCGTTTGTCTGTCCGTCCATCTGTCTGTCCGTCTGTTTGTCCGTGTGCACGATAACTTTGTGTAGAAACGTCCGATTGCTTTGAAAATTGATATACATGTTATTCAGGATATGAGAAAGGTCGCTATTGTTTTTCAGCTACGTAGACCAACGGGTCAAAGTTTCAACCAAAAAACTGCCCAAACCTTCAAAAAGGGTTTCTTTTATAACTCTTGTTACCAAGATCATATGAATGTGCGATTTTCTGTGTTAGTAAATATTTCTTAAACCTCAGGCAGATACAAAAAAAAATATTGCGCATGCGCATTCCATCTTTTGCGCAATCTCAATTTTTTTATTTGTTATATATAAATGAAATGTATGTAGGCACCTCGAATAAAAGTAAAATAAATGCAAAATCGAAAAATTAGTCTTGCGCATGCGCAGTCCAAAAAAAAATATTGCGCATGCGCATTCCATCTTTTGCGCAATCTCAATTTTTTTATTTGTTATATATAAATGAAACGTATGTAGGCACCTCGAATAAAAGTAAAATAAATGCAAAATCGAAAAATTAGTTTTGCGCATGCGCAGTCGGTTTTTTGTTTGTTAAGATATTTAAATGAAATTTCGTACCTCAAATAAAAGTAAAACCAATGCCGATTCAAAATTATTGTTTTACAAGCCATGCTGATCTCGTGGAACAGAAACAACCCCTTAAGGTGTAACGTAAAAATGATGTATGTGTGAAGATCTCGAGGATCGTTCGGTATTCAGTTGTATCTGATTTTTTGTATGCAATTGTTTAAAATTTTTCGGGGACGATCCAAGGCCCCCTCCTCTGAGTACCATTCCCCCAATTACACCTACGCGGGAAAGTAAGGAACCCCTTCGTTGCAAATTTTATTAGTTAATTTGACGGAAATGGTTGAATTAGACACCGCAATTGCTACGTCGCCCTGAAATTTCTCGAGTTCAGTGAACCGCGCACCTTGACAGCACACGGCATGCTAGATTTCATGTTTTCTAAATCACATTCTTCATTTTTTGTATATCAACCATATGCATATTTTATGTTGTCGTAAAAAAATTAAAAAAATAAATGTCTCAATTCATACACACCTTTTTTTCTCTTTTAAACCTGGTCAAAAATGGCCCTCAACAGTTGCTATAAATTCTTCATTGTCCCTAAATGTTGTCCCTCTTAGTATTTTTTTTGAGAATCGGGAACAAAAAATAGTCACTGGGTGCTAGTTCTGTACTATAAGGCGGATGCTGATTTTCTTCGCAGCCGCATTCAGCTAGAGCAGCTTTTTGGTGCATTGTTGTGGAGCAACAAGACACTCGCTATGCATCAGTTTTGCATAATACTCTCCCGTTACCGTACCCCTTATTCCCATAATTAATCAGCAAAATTCCTTGGGAGTTCCAAAAAATGTTTGCCATTATTCGGTTACTTTTAAAACTTCTTGGGAGGACTGAAGCCCTTAACAAGCCACTGCATCGACTATTGTTTCGATTCAGGATCATAATGATGAACTCAGGTTTCACATCCACTGTGCGCTAAGAATAATTCACGCCGACACGCTTTTGGAATGCCAAAAGTATTCGCGGAACTCACCTTGCATTAACCTTCATCCCAAGATATTCGTGTAAAATTCTGAAAACAGTGGTTTTTGAGGTGAAGCTACTAATTATCGCCTCTTTAGTCTTGCATCCTTCACTACCAAACACTTGATTTTTTAGGGCGCCCTAGACGGGGATCATCATCCAGTGATTCTCGACCATGTTTAAACAATTTTGACCACTCGCAAATAGTTGACTTAGAAGGACAGTCATCCAAAATAAGTCTTGGAGGTTTTCCTTGTGTTGTAAGGAATTTTATAACAGCCCGTTATTCGATTCGATTTTATTCATTTCGAATGTTGCCATTGTTTTCTAAATTGCCACACAAATTACCAGGACATATCTGATTAAAAATCCTAGCTTGAGAATATAAAAACGACCTTACGCATGTTACGTGCCTAAAAAATTCGTTCTTTTAGTTATTTCTTTAAAATGGCTTCAAAGAAATTATCCTTAGCACACCCTGTATATAACTATTTCGCCTGTCCCTGTATACGGGGTGCTAGTCCGACCGCCCGGTAATAGCAGTTTACACGTAAAATCAGAATTTTGCAGTTACCTGCTCCCCTAATTATTTTAGTAAAAGCATAAGAGATCAAAGTTGTTCAGAATTTAAAATGCTATTATATGATAGGTTCGTATTTATTAAGATAAGATAATATATTGCGATAACGTGAATATAACACTTGCGCTCGTCAAACTAACAATAAAACATGCAGAAAATACATAACATGATAAATACAACAAACAAACGTATAAGTATATATATATAAGTATAAAAAACAATAGTACTAATAGTAGAAGAAAACGAAGATATAAATTAGTAACAATTTGAAAAAAATAACAATAGCCATGATTTTATAACAAAATTTATAAATTTCTACCGGATAATTGTATCCGTAACCTAGACGAGGGGAGACTAAAATCCAAGGCCAAAGATTTTTTGACCAATTTTCATTATTGTTGAATTTGAAAACAATATTTTAAACATAGATTAAGTGTGATGATTCTTATTATAACAGGACTTCTGTAAAACTGTGATGGTGATACTGCAGCAATAAATATATTATTATTACCAACTATTTGTTATTATTGTTAAACATTATCAAAAGTATAAATTTTTGTTTAAATTGGTTTAGCAAAATATACAGTAGTGTAAAATTCAACCTGAAATTAATTTTTCTTTAAAATGAACATGTACGTAAATTTTAGTTTGTGAATTATCTGTAGGGTGTTTAAATTTTAAAAAAAATTTAGTTGGTTATAATTTAACATTTTGTATTGTGTGTTATCAATTAAGGCATCATTAAATACCAAATAATGAGACAACCTGTATCTTTTATTTTTGTTTCGTTTGATATGTAATAAATTTCCGCCAAAAAATCGTAGACAAAACCTTATATAATATAATATATTTTTTTTTGAAACGGAGAGGGGGTAATTTTTTTTGCATTCCCCGTCTAAAAAAAGTTGTGTATTATCATCTATATAGCGTATTCGTTTCAGGGGTTCAGGGGAGAGAAAATTTGAAGACGGCAGCGACAGACCGGCGGAAATGTCAGAAACGGTGGTCCAAAATGTTTTTTTGACTACGCCACTGGGTAAAAATATTAACTGAAATTTAATTTATAATCTTACATGGATAGTAAGATATGATAACATCTCAATAAGTCAAATTTTTCGTTTTCACCATGTATCTCAGAAACAAACGTATGCGGATTGATTCTGTTTGTGGTTTTAAGTTTCACAAAAAAATTGGCACATGGTCACCAAAACCGCAAGTCTTTATCTTTAAAAAACAGCTGAGATACAATGCAGTCTCAACCAAAATACGAACTGTACATACAGGAACGGAATGGCAAATTCGAGCTTTTGAGAGCTAGGGTGCATAACGTAGTTTTTAAAGAAGAAATCTTTTACTATAAATGCAATTTCTTTCGCTTAAGCACATCTTTGGCGCTTCTGCTTTTTTTTAAATTGGCAGTTTGAGACGCTCTCTCTATATAAACGTGAATGAGGCCATGAAGATCCATTTTATAATGGTTTTTTTTTCAAAAACTTGACATTCGGGGATCCATAGTTTTTATTACTTACCTTTCGGTCGCTTAACTACTTTAGTGTTGACGGAACAAGAACTATAATGAAAATGTATATACAAAAAATATTAAACTACAAATTGGTTGCTTTATTGGTAAAAAAAATGGGTAGTTTGTGGGGCTTTTGCTTCTATATAGGTAGTTTTTATTTCACCACTACCACTACTAAATAATATGCAAATAGCTTCATAGACATATGTATGGAGGTGAGCGAATTAAGAGATTGGCAGATGCAAATTCAAGAACAATTATACATTTTCTGTGTGTCTCATACAAAAAAAATCTTAAAATCACTTTCGGAAAAGACCTCGTGGGAAAATGATGGAGAAAGTGAATAAATTAAAGATAATCAAATTAAACAAATTCCAGACAATGGAAAAATCCGCGAATCCCCACATCAAAAGCGAGAAATTCCTAAGTATTAATATGCGAAGTATAATTTCAATAAAACACACCTAAAAGAAAATCGAACGTTCTTTTACCAAATTTAAATTGTTAATAATTTTTTTCTGCGCTGTGTATTATTATTTATTTGATTATGTTAATTAGGCGTGCCAAACCGGCGATGTGTTACTTTGAAAAGGTTAATAAATTGTTGCTGACGCCAATTGCTTAATTTCCCTATTAAAAGTTTAAGTAATGGTCATTTCTAACACGACCGTAAAGAGCGAAAAGGAAGTACATTGACTCATTGCAACACACGTTGATCGGCAACTTGAAATATGTTAAATTTTCGTGGAATTTCTTGATAAAAATGAAGAGAAGGAAATTGTTTTCGCTAAGAACTTTAAATCTTTTATACAACCTTCACTTTGATGTTATAATTAATTATCTTCTAAGATTCCATTAATACAGCATGACCTACAAACTGTTTAAGAAAGGCAAGATGTTTTCAGTTACGGCAATCCAAAATTGTATTTATCCTGGAAAATTGTGACATTTTTTTTCAACTTGTGATGCCATGTTTCTAGTTTCTAAACGATAATGGACGCAGGGAACGAACCTGCCTCTGTCATGAAAATAACGAATTCCAAAGGCTCCAAGAAATGCAGTTTTTGACTGCCCAACGAAATTTCAGAGGGTGGTAATACCCAAATGATTCATGTCAGGAAATGATTTCTTGATTCACTTTTATTAAACCCAACTTTCCATTTTACACACAGAAAGTATAGGGTAAGCAAATTCCATGAAAATAATGTGTAGAAATTTCGAAGTGGAATATATTAAAATATCGGCGCACGAAAGGATACACGCAAAATTTCTTAAATCTACGTAAACTTACCATTAGAAGTGAAAATCGGAAGTGAGATTCAGGATAAAAGTCTTACCTGCAACAAAAAAAAAGTTTTTAGGGTAAATATTTGAATAAAATAAAACAGCAAGCGCTTTGATGCGAATTTAAAAACAAAATTATTTTTGCAGTAGATATTTTAAAACACATCCGTTCATTTGGTGCAACATTGATATATCCTTTCAAAAACAGTCACATGCGCTTACTTTGCCGGCACTCGACGTAATATTTATATTTCCTTAGCATACAACAAACAAAAAATGTATTTTTTTTAGCCACGAACTTTCGGAAACATTAAAATTCCTTTAAAAAACACGGTATTCATAATAGAGAAACAGTGTTAGATCGTGACATTTGCACTAAGGGGTGATGTAAAATGGGGTTGAGGCGGTATTCGGCAAAAGCGCTTGGCAGATGTTTCATATTACGTGCCGAGTTTGCAGATTTAAATGTCTATGTAAAAATCATGGGGTGCTAATGTGTATTCATTTGTTCGGAAATTTTTCATTTTTTTTTACCGCCACGGGAAAAAATGTCCTCGTCCTGCATTTAGAAGGTGGGGGAATTAACATACGTCCTGCATTACAATGGGGGAATTGATAAACAATTACTTAGTTCGCACCTACTTGCATATATTACATCAAACTCGATCGTTTAAATTCTGTTAGATAAATTGTTCGGTATTTCACGTGTTGAAGTTTCTTATTAAGCACAAGGATAGATGTAATAAGGAAATGTTATTTTGTTAATTGGAGTTGATTTTGTGATAGCGGATACGCGTATTTTTGGTTCAGTGTGCTTTAATGGCAACGAGATCCGAAACTTCATAATTGCCAATTGACACTTAGTAACATTTTAAAAGTAAATCCATACCCCACGAGCTGATCAAATCAATTATTACGCTACCACGTAATACCGCACAGATATAAATAGTTTCATGGAATTTCGTTATAATTTGTAATCGTAAACACACTTTCCAGTTGTAGTAGTGAGTTAGTAAAATGCACGAGAAAAATTATTATTACTTACTTACTTATATGATGTACCTAATGCAATTAATTATGACTATAGGTATATTATGGTATATAGCGCGGACATTTTAACTATGAACAAACGAAATATCTCCTATGTATGTTCAATTCTTAAATATACATATGCAACCAATCTTACCTACTTTCAAATGTTTTTCAATAAACGTCAATATCTGAATTATGTATTAAATTAACATTAATAATTATATTCTTAATCAAATGTATACAAAAGAAAAAAAAATGGAAATGTTACAGATGTATTTCAGTAATGACAGGATTTATTTGCTTCTAAACATCCCGATAAGCAACATTTCATGTTGATGCTTTAATTGTTAATGAACACTACACCGGGTAAAGAACTTGCCGTATTTTAATTGTATAAATGAAGTTAAATATTGTAGCGTACGTAGAAGAAAATCGAATTATATTACTCTGTTAGTAATTTAGCTAGAGAATTTAAAATTTTACAGATGTCCGTATTGAATTCGACAATTCACAGCAAATGAATAAAATTCCAGTAACTGAAAAAAATACTATAAAACCACTTTAATGACAGTTATACAGTTAATAAGACAGATCTCTAATAAAACAAATCGGCCAAATACGTATCTAAAATATCTACTAAGTTTCTTTTGGTTACACTTCTGTCAATTTGTTGTGCACTGAATGCATTGTCAGGCATATAAATGCATTGACATGTATATTTTGGAATTAGACATAGAAGTTTTATATACATATATGCAGGAAATTGTATGTTCAGAGTAAACATTTACGAACTGTATATACACGGTGTCCATTTTTCGAGTGTCACTGGGATCTCGCTTATCTTAATAGATACCAATTTGGTTAAATGAGGGCAAAGTTGTGAATTTTCGTGAATTATAATCTAAAAAGAAATTTATAATATCTTTAATAGTTTTCAAAATATCGCAAAAAGAAGAAAATTTCTGAATTTCATTTGTAACTTTTTCATGGTAAACTAATTTGACTAGACATTTTTCATTAATACATTATTCAGACACTTTTTAATGGAGATTTCGAATATGGCATCCCGTTTTTAATAACTTTCAAGATAACGGAGACACACGTGGCAACTTTAATTTTTTTTATGTGCACCGTTTTGAATTTTGACATTTAGAAATTACGTTTTTTTTTCTCTTTACGACGATATATCACACATGGTGGTTCAGTATCACATTTTTTCTAAAAATACAATTTTCATTTTCTGCGAAGAGTGCTTTGCCAAAACAAAACGTTCTTTTGTTGTGAACAAAATGTTAACTCCTTTCAAGCAGTGTCATTTACGTTTGTGCTAGTTTTATTGCTAAAATATTATTTATGCTTATGTATTTTGTTCTAATTTGAATTATAATTTTCTTGCAAAACGAAGGTTCAATTCTGTCCAGATGAAAATCGAATTCCCTCAACACAACTAGTTACCTGCCAACGCTGCAACCAGACAGATGGATCAAACTGTCAAACTTTTGTACACAATAAAAGAACGTTTTGTTTTTCCAAAGCTCTCTTCTCCAAAAATTAAAAATTGTATTTTTCGGAAAAATGTGATAGTGAACCACCATGTGTGATATATTGTTGTAAAGATAAAAAAAGAAGTAATCTCAAAATGTCAAATCTAAAAATGGCGCGCATAAGAAAAACTAAAGTTGCCACGTGTTTCTCTGTCACCTTATAAGTTATTAAAAACGGGATGCCACATTCGAAATTCAATTGAAAAGTGTTCGAATAAATGTGTTAGAAATGTCTAGTAGGATTAGTTTATCATGAAAAAATTGAACACGAAAATCAGAAAGTTTCGTTTTTTTTGGGATATTTTCAGAACTATTGATGATATTTTAAATTTCTTTTCAGATGGTTATTCAGCACGGAAATTCGCAACTTTGCCCCCATTTAACCAACTTTCTATCTCTTAAGGTAAGCGAGATCACCGTAGTGGCACTCGAAAAATGACCACCGTGTATAGTACATTCATTAAAAGTTAGAAGATTACATAACAAATAATGTATAAAGACGAATCGTATGTGGAAATTCAAAAGAGTTATCAGTATATCTCAAAATTTCCGAATGTATCTTTACAGTTTTATCCGGGATTCGGATGATATATTTATTAATCCCTTTATTAATTTATTAACCGCTTTGTTAGAGATTTTAGGATCCGTTCCGGAGCTTTTCAGGGCCATGGTACAATCTTTTAGATCCATTCATTTACAGAGATTCCTACGGTTCTTCCAGAATTCTTTAGGAAGAGTTTCGATATCGCTTTGTTAAAGGTCCGTGTCCCACCAGATTCTAGAAAACGCGCATAAAGTTCTTAAAATTTTTGCCAGTTAAATTTCTTTGTATCCGTACCATTTCATTGTTGCCTTTGCATTAAGTTACCGCACCGTATTAATTGGAATTGGATTTTACCGAATTATTTTCTACCGCTCCGTTAATTGCAGGGTAAGAGTTTTTGGTACTTCCCGTTTCACTAATCATAAGGGGGGGGGATATTGTTCGCTTTACCGCATTTGCTTTTCCGACGATTTGTGTTGTGTTGCTTTCATTACCGCTTTGTTTATCCATTCCGAAGTGACCGTCGCCATTTTCTAAGTCCGGCCAATTCCTGCCGTTTCTTCGATTGAGTTTACACTCGGGGCTTCACCGCACGGATATTTGTGGAAAGTGTTCAAATGCCTATCGAAAAGTTGAGCAAGAGGTTCTAGCAAGCGTACAAAACTCTGGGTACGCCTAGTGTTTGAAGACTTTTAGGCGCTAAAATTATAGTACGGTACCTTCCTCCTCCATCCCTACTTGAAATAGCTATAGCTTGGCATTGCGTATTATATGGCTAAGGAAAGCTATTCTCATTTTGAATTTCATGCAATTCGGTTCATAACCAACGAAAATGTCAAAAAGGCCGCCCTAATTTTTTTAATCTAAATTGCCAATTCACAAACTCCGACCTACATTTGATAAACAATGGACCTACAAAATGTCATCGTAATCGGTCCATTCGTTTTCGATATATCGTGCTACGGACAAACGAACAGACGGACAGACATCTCAAAATTATGAACAAACCCTATTAATATATTTTCTATTTTAAATACAATAATACATATTACATTTGTAAATGTATTTTACCGATCTCTGTCAATAGCAGGGTTTAAAGGCCTGGGATGATGAAATTCGGAAGCAAAAAGGGTCACTGGAAACATATAATGCCGAGAAACTGGCAAATTCCCAAAAATAACTGCAATTTCCCTGAAAGGGCTGTAAATTTCCAGATAGATTTAGAAATTCATGGAAAGATCTGGCAGCTGTTGTGCATTTATGAATTTATGGAACATGGAGACCAACGTACTTGTTTGTTATTTTCAATTTTTTGAAAAGATAACAAAAAATAAACATTTGTTTATTTATTCTGGTTGACAAGATTACCACGTCACCATAAAGGACAACTGTTGGGCATTTAATGTACTATGCCTCACCAAATCTATGCATCACGAGCCGCCACTGAATCCCTTTATATCATTTTAATTTTGTTTTGTAAATTAAGTTCAAAAATATAGGCCCAAAAACTTGCCTCCGAAGATTTGCCCCCAAGAAAAACGTGCCTCAGAGGATTAATACTCAACATGAATTCTACTCTAAACGCAGAAAATCTCGATCGCAAATGATCAAGATTGCGTTCTTGGAATCAGTGTTATGTATTAAATTCTCATTCCCTTCTACTTCTGTAACAAAATTAAAACTCTGGGTAGATTCGCTCTCAAGACAACTCGTACCCATCAGGTAAACTGTTCTGTCTGGAATAATTTCACCTGAAAGATTCGTCTCGGGAATACCTCAAAGATAATTCGTCTCTTTTGGAATACTTGCTCCAAAGGAAACCGTACGTTAAAAAAGGCTCTAACAAAAAGGTTAAAAGGTTAGAAGATTAAGAAACCTCACCCGTTTGGCCCCAAAATATTTTTTTTTTTTGTTCAAAGTGGTTAATAATAATACATTATTAACTAGTAGTCAAGTCAATAATGAGAACTATCACGCTGTCACTTTTAGAAAACACAACCCGAAATTTCGCTCAATAAATGTTTAGACAAGTTCTCTAAAATGAATAATTGCCACCATCCGCCATTTCCAGAGAAATTACATCCCTAAAATTATCACATTTTGAAAAAATTCGAACGAAATTACTCTTTGAAAATATCTCAATGACAGAACAAAATACGGCCTGTTTGACTTGTACTTCTACGTACTTGATTGACATGTTAAATTAAGAAACAAAAAATTCTGTCCAACCGTTCACTTTCTTATCAATATAATATGTTAATTTAGAGGATTTCAAGTGCTAGTAGTGAAAAAAATAGTATATATACCACGGTAGAGAAGTCTATTATTGCCTTCGCACCTTACACCCCTCGGCGCAAGCGCCTCGAGATGTAATCTTGGTGCTCAGGCAATAATACTGTACTTCTCTACCTTGATATATAATGTACTATTATAATAGTGGGTTGAAAAAAAAAACGTTATTTTTTTGTTAGTTATGTCAAAGTAATTTATAAGTAAATCTAAATGTTTAAAAATTATTTACAATGGCGTGCGGTTACCGAACTAAAAGGGCCACTTTTTTAATAGAAAGCACTATTTCTCGTGAGATATTATTAAAGATTGAATCTTTGTTAATATGACAACATACTATGTAATATTATAACCAGTTTTTATGCTGCGCCCAATTCTAAAGGGCCTTTTTAATTCTGTGCCAAAATTAGCCTAAGAAAACTCCTCCCCAAAGTATCAACCCTACTGCATTCTAGAAGTCCCTTTACAATATTCACTTTCGAAAATTTACCCCAAAAAAAATCTGCTGTAAATTGGCCTTGGCAAATTCGATTTCACGGGGTACTCGCTCGCTCCAAAGGTGCGTAATTGTGCCCAAAAGACAGGCAGGCCATCCCACAAGACAACGTCACGGTCACTGATAAAATTGATTGAAAAGTGTATGGGTGCGGGTACGAAGCTACTAACACGCCACGAAAAAGAAGTATGATAAGGTTTGGTGCCTTACGTAAGCGCCGAAGATTAATGGATGGTTATAAGTTCTAACGATGATTAATTCCCAAAGGGCGTTTTTTTTTGTGAGGGGGATACATATGGAGTAAATAACGAAGGATATTCAACACTGTTTCGGGGAAGAATCCTCCAGGGTACGAATATTTCAGGGACACACTTCCCTAGGGGCAAGCTTTCTTGAGGGTGAATTTGAAACTATAAAATTAACTACGTAGCAATTACGTTCAAGCCGAGTTTTTTGGGGTGAATGTTTTTTTGGGGCGAAAAAGTATCCCGGCGTGGAATAACTTTCCAGGAGCGAATCTCCCGATGGCGATCGTACGGGGACGGGCAAATATTTCGGAATAGAAAAATGGCGTCAATTACAAAATTTCGGTGATACCTGATTGAAGTGCACACATTTTGACAGATTGAGTGCATGTTTGGGGTACATCGTGAAAGAAATAACCAGTTCAATTTGCAGACAAGGTGCTAACACAGTCGATTTCTCAGTTTTTTGTTAAAGCTAATAAATGGTGACATTTTCAAGGCTTATGAACACGGAACATGTAACCTACACTCATTGAACCAAACTAATTCAATGCCAAAGAGAAATAGTATTGTTACCTTAAATTAAATTAGTCAAGTGTAGATGACAACAGAATGTACAGAAATGCAAATACTAAACGCAAACGCTAATTGTTTGTAACATTACATGAATACATATGTGTTTAAATTTTAATAGTGCCTAGTGGCATGACGCTTACAGATTTTCATACCCAGTAGTGTCCTCTATCAGTTATTCAAGGCTTTATTCTACTGCAAGTATGAAACCATGTAAAAAAAGTGGATTAGAAACAGTCTGTTTGGGTTGAGTACTTGTTTCAGGAAATGCTCCATCATTAGATAAATAGGAGACAATATACAAGCGACAGAAAGTCTAGTGATTGTACGCATACAAACGCATAGAGAGAAACAAGCAGGTCATGGGCCACTCGTGCGCAAATTGCGTCAGTTTCACTTCTACTTAAGGAAGCCGAGAAAGGGAAATCCTATTTACAGAGGCATGACCGTGATAAGTGCGAATCTCTTCGTCGCAGATGGTTAACGATTTGTTAGTTTTCCTTTTTTAGGAAATTTCCGATTAGTATTAGATTCATTATTTATAGCTTCCAATCAAACTCTAAACGCTAATTCGGGACGGTAACATTACCAGATTCTTTTTTATTTAACTGTCCGTCGAAGAGATGAGATGCCGTTGTAGAAAGCTTTGGTTTGCGTATACAAAAATCCCAAAAGCGGGAAAAAAATATGGTCAAAAATGGTAATTGGGTCATTCGTTTAGCAGATAAAACGTTGACCAACGAGGACCTTATTGGTATCATTTTATACGTGGTATTTTGAGCGGCCCCAAGTTCGACATTTGTTTATTATTAAGTACCAGTTTTCGAACCGAGATCAAATGTTTGAACGAAAACAACACAAAACTTGGCCTGATTCTGGCACGGAATTAACTATATATTACCTATCGATTCGTTACTCTTGAAAACGTACCGAAAAGTAATTTTTATTGTACGTTGCACTGGATGGGTAATCAAGCAGTCCTGACAGCAACCACATTTTAACAAATTTTATACAAAAAATACCTACTTGAACTTCGTCCGTCAATGGACACGGTCGTCGTTGATCTCTCTCAGATTTGAAACGGTAACTACTAATTGCATTTTCTGGATGGGATGGCTTAGTAATTGCATACTTCTCTGTGCCTATGATTTTTATCAATCGGCGAGAGCTGACCTCTGCAACTTGGGCAGAATTGGCAAAATGAGTATAAAATTTTGGTACAGTGCTAATAAACAAGGGTGCGCGCGAGGTTAAATTATCTCTAACAGTTAATATACCGGGTGATTCATTACAGCTGAGGACAATTTGAATTTCGCGCGTACGATTCTAGTGTTTTTTACGGTGTTGAATTGGTGATGAACGTTTTTAGTTACTTCCTGTTTCACACGTTAAAAAACAACGTTCTTCGAAACCGTCTCCATATACTTGATGAGAGTAGAATTGTGTCGTGAAGATATCGGTGGACATTTTAAACACTGTTTATAATTTATTTAATAAAAGTTTAATATCGTAACTAATAAATGTAAAGACTTATTTGTAAATTAATAATAAATTATTAACATTAGAGAGTGATACTGCATACACCACTGGAATTAGACAAATGATAATCTATTATTATATTATCAACCTTTGCAATTTTTTGTTTTGCGGGAAATTTCAACTGTCACGAGTTCTAATGGATCACCCGGTAGAAAAACGAATTAAAAAGGTGTTTTTAGCTGTAGATTAGCAAATGATTTTAGTCATTTGAAAAATATATACAGTGCACTTCAAAATACACGAGTGAACCACTGTAAGACTAAGGTATAAGATTAATTTTGATAATTGATAAATTGTTTAAAATCCTTGTTATTCTGTAAATTAGACAAAATTAATTTTTGCAGTAGGTAAGGTACTGTAGGTAGATAAAATGGAGAACGATTTTGAAGCATTCACGGCCAATCCTGTATAAATCTCCCATAACAACGTAACTTGCTTAAAATTGTCGGTAGCATTAAAAAATGTAAAAATATGTATATATTTTGAGCACAAAAGCACCTCCTACCTTAGTGTGTTGTACTATAGAAATTACGTGTTAACTCCCGATAGCTTATCAGGGATTTATTTCCCTAGTAGCTGGGCTAGGAGGAACTTTTTAGCTTGTACACTAATTCAGGCAAGTGATACAGTTTTTCGTGATAGAAAGTATCTTTGTCTTTGAGTTAATTGTTGTATACAGTGTGCTCCAATTGAACTAAGTTAAATTGAAACTATGAAGCACTTCTTTTTCTCAGGATTACAATAGTTAAATTAGAAAGAAATCGAGAAGGGGGGTTGGCAAGATATTTAACAAAATAAAATTTTTCAATATAGAACGTCATGTGCCCTGTATATTTTGATATTGCGCAATATTCACTTTCTTATTTATTAAGATAATTTTTTGAAATTTTAACCAGAGATGCTTCTAGTAAAGAATGGCCTTTTGGGAAGTACTGATGGAATGCATGAAAAATGCGCTCAAGTTACTAGCCTTATTAGGGCGAAAACCATGTTTGCTCGTTTAAATCTATTTACTATTATAGGTAGAATAAATTAATTTCTTATAAAAGTACTAAAGTGTATCTAAAGGATCTAAAGGCTACACCTTATCGACCCGCAGCGCAGGTACAAAAATACGGTACAAAAATACCCTTGTACCTAAAATAATTAAACAAAGTAAAGAATTTCAAACAAACCTAATGAGAAAATCCAATGGTGAGTAAAATAATATTTTTATATTTTCGTCTAGTTCTTTGGCGACGGCCTGGTTAGCACCCAAATATACGATATATTTTGGTTTGGTTATTTCACGCTGGCCGTTACCTAAAGTATTCAGGTTCACATTTACAATTTAAATCTGAAACGTAGGATACCAACATAGCTTTTCATGATGTATCGCAAGAAAATATTATCATCACTATCTTATTTTAAATAGAACACCTTGTAATTGCACGTTCAAACTCTACATGAAAATCGACGTCGTTTGATATCACATTTCCCTATACCCAGCATCAAAGGTGTTGAAGTTATTCAAGATTTTCGAAAATTTTTGACGATTGACTACTTTTCTTTTTAGCCCTGTATCTATGACTCCGTTGACTTGAATTTCACAAAGTCTTCCAAAATCAACAATACTGACTTGATGATACATGAGAATTTTTTTCAATATTCGAAATGCAAAAAATAAAGCATGTTTTATTTGAAAAAGTCACCCCTTTCAGGTTTGAAGTTATTAAAAATGACCATTAGTTTTAAAACACCCTGTAGAAGGGCGATAAAATGTAGCATCCAGTCGGTATTGTTGATTTCGGAAGACATTTTGAAAGTCAAGTCAACGGAGACATAGGTACAGGGCTCAAAAAAGCAGGCAAACGTCCAAAATTTGGAAAAATTTAAATAACTACAAAATCTTTGATATTCGGTATAGGGAAATGTGGTATCAAATAACGTAGATCATGTAAAATTGTGTTGGCGTGCAAATTTTCAGATTTAAATTGTCAATGAGAGCCTGAATACGTATACAGTACGTTATCGGATTTTTCTTCCTCTTGCACAAACAATACGGGACATGCTGTATATACAGAATACGCAAAAATCCTGAAACGGTCAATTATGTCCGTTATCTGCATATCAATCATTCTCAAATTTGGTGTATGTGTATACTGACTGTAAAGAACAAAGAGTTGATTCACTGTAACGTAAATTTTTATTACTTCCGGTACACATACTGTATGTTTTTTTTATTTTTGAATAAAGATACGTTAAAAAATAAAATAAACAAGTGCTTTAATGAAAAATACAAGAATAAATTAAGATTGCAGTCCGCAATATTAAAAAACCGTCGCAGAACGTTTCAAACTTTATTTTTTATTTGCCACAGACCGCTGTCAAGTAGTAGATATACGGTACAAATTAGAAAAACAAGTTGTAAATGAGCATTTTTGATATTACAGGTCAGTATTTTATTAGCGAAGTTTAAAATTATCGATCTCACGGACTCACGAGTAATTTTGGCTGCGTTAAATAATTAATTTTTTAGGCTATCATCACAAAAACGTTGATTTTGTGGTCGCTTTTGCAGCCATAAAGTTTCACTTTATTGTACGCTTCTGTCAAACTTTACTTTATTGTACACATCTGTCAAACTGTACTTATTTGAAACTGATGTGTAAGAAACACTAATCTGTTTGATACAAAGCGTCTATCTGGTGTAACCCCATCAAGGATTGGACCATCCACGTTCGTTTTTTTCATTTTCGGACTTGTAGAAATGTTTCACACTATTTTGCATAATCACAATGTTCACATTTAAAATTATAGTTTGACGTTTCAATCTTTGCTGCTTGCAGACCTTTTTGAAGTGTAGAACCAAAACAAGAGGAAGATGTTATTGCTTACATTATTATACGAAGAATCACCAGCAATTACCCGAGAATACAAGTAGCTACCTAGGTATACACCCCATCAAAGTAGGTAATCAGGTTTCTAATAATTGTACAGCATGTTAACTATAAGGTCTTGGAAGCCACAGTAACGATGGACCTATTGCATTTGACATTATTAAAATCTTGTGCAACGGAGGAAGTTGCGATTGTACTTTTACTCTCAAACGCCTGCTCTTAGATTATATATGACTTAGGGTCGCAACGCTTACAGCTTCCAAAATTTCATTTGGGCTATCACCCATTTTGATACGCACAAAACACACGCAAAGATGCTAATTATAATTACATACGACAGGAAATGCTTTGGTTTTAATAGTCTAAGATAACTATGATTTTCAAAAAAAATATGTTTATGAGCAAATTTTTGAATTCTTTTTTGATGATCGCCTAAAAAATGTTGTGTGCACCTTGGCCAAAAGTGATTTGTTGCAAACAGCAGCTTCGGCCAAAAAAGATCACTTTTACGGCCTTGGTACACAAACAACTATTATTTAATTTCAATTGAGGGCACGTCTTTATTTTGTAAAACAAATTACAAAGTAAAGAATTAAGTTTTTATGCTGGTAGTGCTATCTAACGGTAAAATTATAGAACCTCCGAAAACCATATCGAAATTATTTTCTTAAATTATCGATCTCACAAGTAATCTAACTCAAAATAGAGTAGAGCCTACACATCTACACTATATCAGAAAGCTTTTAGTGAAAATTTGAAGTCTCTAGCTATTGTAGTTGCTGAGATCTCACCCGGACAGCCGGTCAGCCAGCCATAACGAATATAATAGCGTATTTTTTCCAAAAATGCGCTAAAAATTTAAAAAATGTATGAAATATTTTTGGTTGCAGTGTGCCACGATTGGGATGAACACCAACCGCATATTTTGAATACCAAGTAATGGAATTTTTGGTATAGCGCATCTATAATGTATATACGCTTATTGATATTAAGTTAGGTATGGTTCATCTCATAAAAGTGCGAATATCTTGGTTACGTGATATTTAGATTCGAATTTTTTGATTATACTAGTCAAAAATGTTCATAGAAGACCATTTAACATGGTCGATTGGTTACACACAGAACTACTGTAGAGAGTATTCCAGAAATCCCGATAGACATCGAGGTACCATGAAGGATTGGTCAACGGCGATAATGAACGAAGGCGGATGTGACTCAACCCTTCCGGAAAAAATGAGGTGTAGAACATTCGGAAACGTTCTAAGAACATTCTAGAACAATTACCGTCTGCTATATAAGCAAATCGAATTGCGTTTCAGTTCAGTTTCAATTTCAATGCCGAAGTAATAAATTCGTAAATTGTGTATAGTGAGCGATAAACAACATTTTAACTGATTTAAATCAATTCATTTCAAGACTGAGATACATTTATTGTTAATTAATTGTAAATAAATAAAGCACGTAAAATTAAATTTACGTTACACTACTTCGAATTAAACTATACTCACAGCGTCTAGTGTTCGCTCCTGACTGTTTGTCCTAACTAAATTATGGAGAAGTTGGTAAATTTAAATCCGAATCTGAAAATCGAGCCACCTTAGGGATAACTCTTTTAATTTGCATAATAATTAAATGAAACTCAATTGAGCTAATAGTACTAAAAAAAGGCAGATTATTAAAGCAGTTAAAAGACGAATTTGAATATGTTTAACGTAAATTTCAATTTGACAGCAAAAGGGAGTGAATTTACACTTCGGGAATTTTTTCCTGTTTAGAATGATGTACTACACTCTGATTTTTTACGTTTCGTCTAAAATTCCTAAATGTTAAACTTTTAACATAGTTTCTTGGGAACCAAATACAATAAACTTGAAACAAATATAGCAAGCGAGCTTCTGGGTCACTAAAAATTTAATCAGTTCTTCTTTGGTTGATGATAAACATAATACTGAAAACAGAATTGGAACATTTTAAACCGTTCGCGAGTTATCATATACACAGACGAAGAGCAAGCTTAGGTGCTCGTTGATAATTGTTGTCAAACGTTAATTGTTTTAATAAACAATATATGATATAAAATAATTACAAAAATGCCTACTTCGAATTCCGTAAAACGTAATACGTTCTAATTAACTAATTATTAGAGAGGCCCATTTTGCTTCTTTTTTGTGTTTCGGTATTAATAATTATTCCATGTCAGTTTTGCAAATTCGTTCTTGAAAATTGAGTACAAAACGTAACAGAAAACCATAGAGTTTGGTACATCATTTTACTCACAAGAAAATTCTCTAATAAAAAATCTGCAAATTAATCGTAATAAGGAAAATATAATGTGTAGGTATGTCATTCTGCGTTGCGTAATGTAATAGGCAGAAGTAATGAGGTAAATCCTGCAGCATAAGCAACTAACATTTGAATATATTGTGCAACTTGGAACTGCGAACCAACAAATTAAGGTATCTCCTCCTTGACGAAACCGATGGAGCCCGATGTGATAGGCATGTTGGTTGCTTATGCTGCAGTTTCTCTATTAGGCGATCATTACTTTTGTCAATGACTGTAATATTTAACATTCTATGTCATAATGATAATGCTCTATAATTCTCTCTAAAACCCTAATATTAAAATCACCTGGGAAATGGTTCTCGCATATGCTTTATAGTGAATTTCTTGTGGAAAATACTTCAAATCCGTCCGTTGGTGTACGGGACAAGATTTCAGCACTGGAAAGTCGTACAAAATTCGTGGATAGATGAAGGCAGCAAGAAATGTTTTTTTTCTAAATCACTTCGAGATGGTGCCCAAATTTGTGCAAAATTTTCAATTATCACCAACTTCGTTCAGTAAACGGCAAAACAATTGACTTGATGCTCAGGAACTATATTTTATGCTTTTTCTGTCATACTCTAATCTTAGTTAAAAGTCGAGTAAAATCTTCACTTATTCATCAATGATTTCGTCGCGGAAACTGCAAAATGCATTGCTTTGATGCGCAATAACTAACTTACTCGTATGTACCTACTGTTTCTGTCTTGGTGAATTTTTATGTGCGTAGACTTGTTTTCAATATCGGCATCACAGAATATGCGATATTTTTCGATACTTCATTACATAGACAGTGTTTGGGTACGTTCGGATGAAAAAGTTAGGATAACACATTATCCGCGAGGACGTTATTTACTTCCTCGCGTTTTGTCTAAAGAAGAGCAATAGTAAAGGCGCTCGAAGCACGATTTGACGTTTCGTTATTTATTTAAGCAGCAAATGATATGTGTCAATATCAATTCTACCAAAAATTAAAGCTATGAAATCGCGTTGAATGGGACGAAGTTACACGATTCCCCGAAAAATCTGACTCAGAAAGGCATTTAAGTATTTAGCTGAAATTCTTCGAAAACAATAATCCTACGTAATGCTCTTGGACATTTTGTTGTTTGACTCACACAAAAAATACTGAATAGGTAGTGCATAAGCATTAGTCATTGGTATTCTCTTAAGAAAATAAGGATTAATGCCTTATGATTTTTATAAATGTGAACCAAAAATAAGTAATTCAGAGTAAAACGAATATTATTTTTTGTATAATTTACTGTGTGAGGGACTACTGAATTTTTGACACTAACAAATAAGGGTATTTAGTATTTTACTCTTCAAAATTCATACTATTTGACGTATCTCGTATACGACTGAGAAAAACGGTCTCTTGTAGAGTGTTCAAATAACATAAGAAAACAAATAAAAAGAAAATCGGCAAATTTCATCATGTTCCGAGGATCGCTCCCGCTGAGTCTCAAACTCAGATTTTTAAAAAATGAGCCAAATTAATTAATATACAAAAGTTTTTTTTGCTGAAGTCAAAAGTAAACTGTCTTTATTTTAGCGTACAAAAACGTATTTAAAAAAGTTGTTTAGAATTAAAAGTTATGGAAGACTTTTTTCATCAACATCAACTTTTTGTTAACATTTGAAAACCAGTAAATGGTGTAAAATAGCAATCACGTCTTAGACATATTATTATCAGCTTGACATATATGGTAATTTTCATGCAAATCAGCCTGCTTTGATTTCTGTTACAAACATGAGCAAAAATATTAGATGCTGATGAAAAAATCAAAGACTGATTAAACTTTTAATAGTACACAACTTTTTTAATACATTTGTGTTATATCTGATAAAATAAAGATAGTTTATTCCTGACTAATTTCTAGAATTCTGCAAAAAACACCCTGTATATTAATTGTTTGACTCATTCTTTCAATATCTAGTTTGAGATTAAGTAACCCAGCCGGAGTGATCCTCAGAACATGAAGATCCGACTCATATACACCTTATATGCACTCAATCCGTGGACACACTATACCGGGTGGTGACTTGAACAACGCACCATAGGAATTTCAATATTTTTTCATTTCTGAGTAGTGGCTTCCCTAATTATTTTAGAGATAAAGTCTTTGAAACCAAGAAATTGGATAACTAAAAACTGGCGCTTTTCAGAAAATCAGGGATGCCACGGCAGTTTGAGATCAAACAAAGCAAATGCAGGTGCTTTTGTTGCGCATGCCCTTTTGTGGGCCCAAAACAAGAGAGGGATAATAAATAAATAAATAAATAAAAACACAAAATTTATCCTCCTTTCCACAGTCAACCTCCCCCTCAGTTCGCCCAGAGGCACCAGAACCCATTAACTGTTACCAAACAAATTTCCCTCCAACTTCATCAACGTCCCCAAAACGACCTCGTACGTGTGTTTGGGACTGAACTTCTCCTAACGGTAGAACGGATTTTGATGACATTTTTGATGTGGCTCTCTATTCTATTCTATTACCCGGATTCACAATTGGGCCAGATTAATTGGAAATTTATACAAAAAATCATAAATAGTAAAATCTGTAAAGTGATATGTTTCACTATTTGATTTTTTCGTGAATAGATCCGAAACTTTGCTTGATTTTGCGAGCAAGAAAATCAGTAAATCAAGTCAATTTTCAGGAAATTAGAAATGGAAAATCATCAGTAAATATATCATAGTAAAATTTGTGTTATGAGGTAGCCGTTTGTCAATTAATTATTTTGATCATGAATTTTAAAGGTTCAAGCTCCTTAAATGAAAAAAAGTCTGATGCAAGGTACGCCGAGAACGCGCATAGAAGATAGGAAATACTCTTGCAACATTTTTCATATCTGGGTATGCTTCCGCAGAAGGATTATATTAAATAAATTCTGACATTAATTGCTCTGCATTTCTAGCGCAACCCACGAAGTGGTAACACTTATATGCCCGCTGCGCGTCCGGCGATCCACGCTATAGCTCACCTTCTAGATCCTCTATCGACTATAGACTGTTGGCATATGAAAGCTTATGCATTCTAGAGTGTAACTATGAAAAAAGAATAGGTCACGTCGATACCTATCATTTTCCCTTTTAAGTACCTTCTTACCTTCTGGGTGGGTGGTTTCTTCTAACACACTGCAGTCACGGCTTGGTAACTCTGATATTCAATTTTTGCTGGGCATCTACTTTTTGAAAGAATGACGGGTAAACGAATCATTTTAGATATCATGTATAATACCTAAATTCACACTAAAATTGATCAATGAATCGAAATATGCAATAATATACAGATTCTATTTAAAAAATCCAACTTTAATATAAATCACCCTGTACAACATTAGCAATTACGTTGAAAATATTTTTAGGTTTTAGCCTTTAGAGCCCTTCAACATGCCCCGACAATGCATTTCACATGTGCCTTAACAAACCCACAATCTTCCACCCACGCACTAATGGCACCACGGTGAGTGCAAAGACAATGCATACTTGGATCTCATCTTCACTTTATCCCGGTGGTGCATGTATTTCTAAGTACAATTAAGAGTAAAATACTACCAAATAGTTAAAAAAAATATGTGTACAGTATAAAATTAAATTTCATGTACAGTACCAGTGCATATGAGCTGCAAAGCAATTGGGACGCCGAGATTGTTTTCTATCAAGATAGGCAGAAATACGTTGGGAGTAATGGGGCAATGCACTTGAGACGCCGATATATGCCCCATTACTCCCAACGTATTGACTATCCCGATAGAAAACAATCTCGGGGTCCTGAGAGGGCCTTAATCTGGCAAAAACCTACTCCTACACATATTCTGTAATTCTGAAGCAATTGTAGTAAAAAAGTGTTTGAGATAAAACCTATAATCAATATGAACAAAAAAAAATAAACTTTTACCTTCATCTATAATCTATACCACGTTCATATTTTTCTTGTCTGCAGCTATTAATTCCTATAACGAACACGGAATGATTTCTCTGGCGTCATGGTACACTTACGACAAGTATTACCTCAATCATTCCTAAGGATCTCCAACAGGAAACACTTATATTATTAATTGCCATACATTGTCACAGACACGTGATAGACTTGCTGAATCTCATTAAGACGAAGGTTAGGACCCTTTAACCCTTTTTAGTTTAATGAGCTACCCATCCTTCAATCGCCGACTAAAATGTTTCCCGTACCTAATTACATATAGAAACCGTCTTTGATTTTTTGCTAATTAAAATTATAGTTGTTTTGGTCACATAACAGCACATGAAAATTTTGTTTACATTTCTAGCAGCGATTGTGCGTTTTATATAATACCTAATTGTGGTACTGGCAGATGGTCATTAGTCTAACAAGTTCGAAAAGGTGGTTCGACGTATTTTTTTACAAATAACAGGAAGTCGCATTGATATGTCTAGTCCAGTCCAGTTTATTAACATTTTTATGATAGATGACTTGTATGCAGGATACAATCTTGCCAAGACATTCATTAGATTCTTGAACGATTTTGCTAGATGCACAAGACTGTTTAATATTACCCCATGCATTATTGTACAATACCATACCGTATAAATGCGATCAGTATGGTCAAATTCATCATTTAAATCAATCGAACCATCTTATATGTTTCATAACTTTTACAAGAATGAGAAAATGGCAATACACGGGGTATGTTATTGTACCCCTTCAAAAGCAAAAATTCCTAGAAAATCAAATTATAAGTTTGGTCTGGCCACGAAATTATTTTAAAAACCATGATGAATATGTTCCGAGTTTGTATCGTTTACAAATTTATTCCACAGTTTCGGAACCGTTATGGTTTAGCTTTAGATGATCTTCGAAGGCGTCTTTTAGAATCTTAGGACAGTATATCACAGCCTAGCATCGATTCGCGATATTCAAGTGTGCCCAAGCGAGTAGCTGAATGCGAAGAAATAGTGGATGATCTACACACATTATGAGTGTTGTTTGAATTTGTTGTAATTGTATCACGTTGAAATTTGTATCGTTTCTTATTTCTGAATGAATACAATTGTCCTGAAAATTTCATCAAAATTGATCAAAGTACACTGGATGTTCAGATACTTGGCGGGCAGTATAGTACAGGGTTATCAATCATAAAATAAGGGATATACTTTAAATTATTATAACTTTTTAACAAATTAAGTTAATAACAAAAAATAAATGAAATCTAATTGCTTAAGAAATGGGATTTAGTATGCCCAAAACCAGTTACGGCAATTGCTCAATATGACCTCCATTTTGCTGTTGTAAGATTATCAACCTTTCCTCCAAATTGTACACAGCATTCCGTAACATTTTCATGAAGAACCTCTGCAACTTGGAAATCACTAATTCTTGGTCTTCCTGATCTTGGTAGGTCAATTACAGACCCTGTTCTTTCAAATTTTTGTATCAAATTGCGGTACGCTTTCATTTGAACTCTACATTTACTTGAGTTTTAATTTCAAACTAAAACTCCAAATTCAGTGATTTCGTTTTGACACTCGTGTCAACAATTAAAATAACAACGATTTTGTTTCCTATAGATGCAATAAAATCCCATTCCTTAAGCAACTAAATTTCGTTTATTTTTTGTTATTAACTTAGTTTGTTAAAAAGTTATAAAAATTTAAAATATCCCTTATTTTGTGACATCCCTGTATTTTAGGAGACAAGTGTATAATCAAGTCTTTAAAGCACGCACAAGGAGTTTAATTGTACAACGCGTAGCGGAGTGCTTTAAAGACCAATTATACGCCTGGTTCTTATAATATTTTTTATTATAACTGCAATATAATTTAACAAGTTAAAAAGTAATCGTAAACGATTTACATAAAGCGCATTTCCACTTGCATTCATTTCCCATTTGTAAGATGCAACTTCTGTTAAAATCGTAAAAATCCGGCAACAAATATGAAAGATAGCGTTGCACATGGGCAATCCATTGTTGACGTGCTACTTCAATTTCAGTTTATGAGAAGAATTTCATTTCAATGCTTTTCTAAATAAGAAAGTTGAAACTGCGCATGCGCAAACCTAAATTTTAAAACTAATTTACTATAACTAACT
>NW_022170403.1:52542131-52550774 GCF_008802855.1 Photinus pyralis | reverse complement strand
TTCCCCCGTACCACCCTTAAAACCAAAGAAATTTGGTTGGTTTTTCAGTTTTTCAATCATATCTTTTTATAGGTTCACTTTACAAAAAGCGTTCTACTGAATAGAGACTGAAAATGGACCATTTCCTGCAAAACGAGAAATTTTTTTGCACATCATGGAAGAATATCTGGTGCTTAAGAACCCAAGTTTTCGACCTCCCACCCCTTGTGCTTCCCCCGTACCACCCTTAAAACCAAAGAAATTTGGTTGGTTTTTCAGTTTTTCAATCATATCTTTTTATAGGTTCACTTTACAAAAAAATATTGTTATCAGAAATTGTAGACTATACAATTCTACACAACTTTGATATACACTACTTCTTTGTGAAATGTTTATTAAAAACGATATAAAGACGCTTCAGAGTTTGCATTATATTTAAGAATTCTGAAAAATTTTCTAGTGTAGATGTTTTAACAAATTTGTATACTTGTAATCTCTAAATTAAGAGTTTTATGAGAAAAATTATCTTGAAACTTATCGTGGTATAAGCGCCCCTTACCCTATACCCTTACAAAGGGGATGCTTAAATAATTTCAACTTCTCAACCCTTGCTAGTGGAGATATTTGAATCACTGTGAGATTGTAGCGCTTTCTTAATATACGTTTCAAACAAAAAAAAATTATCTCACTTCAGTTCAGCTTTCATCTTCCCCCCCCTCCCACCCCGCGATAGGAATATATATTTAAAGAGGATTAGAAAAATATATTGTAATAAACGTTGTACTCTCTGACTAACTTATCAATCGGCACAAAAGAGTCGGTTAAATACTTATTCCTACCCACGCGGGGGGGGCGGGGGATGAAGCTCAACTGAAGTGAGACAATTTTTTAATTTCAAACGTATATTAGAAAGCGCTACAATCCCACAGTGATTCAAATATCCTCACTAGCAAGGGTTGCACGTTTCATTATTCTGCATCCCCTATGGTAAGGGTGCAGGGTAGGGTGATTTATACCACGATAAATTTTTTCATAAAACTTTTAATTATAGAGATAAAGTATAAAATTTGGTTAAAACATCTACATAGAAATTTCAGAATTCTGAAAAATATAACCAACTCTAAAGCTCTATATCTTTTCTAATAAATATTTCACAAAAAAGTAGTGTATATTAAAATTGTGTAGAATTTTATGGTTTACAATTTCTGATAAGAATATTTTTTGCTAAAGTGAACCATTAAAAAGATATGATTGAAAAACTAAGAAACCAACCAAATTTCAGGGGTTTTGGGGGTGGTGCGGGGGAAGCACAAGGGGTGGGAGGTCGAAAACTTAGATTCTTAACCACCAGATGACTGTCTATGACATGCAAAAGAAATCGGAACTGCTTCTCATTTTGCAAGTTAAAACCCTCTATTCTCTGGACTAGTATGAAGAGTTCCTAAAGTGTGATTTTGTTTGTTCTCGTTAACTTATAATTTTAATCGTATATAGTTTCTATCTAGTTAATTTATGTAAATTCTATTGTTGATGTTGACGAATGTACATGCACAAGTGTATAAAACATGAATAAATATCATTATTATTATTTTACAGTCAAATAAATTTATCACAGAGTACAATTGACTGTAATATACATATAGTTGTCATATATTAGAATTGAAATCACATATTTTGTAAAAGTACTCAGCTATCAGATACCTTTTGTTTTAAATTGAGCACTGTTTTTCAAATCCTTAATGAAGGATGGTATGGCATTGAAGACTTTAATGCTAGTTACAGTGGTCCTCTTTCGAATTTTGCGGTAGAATGAAAGGGAACAGCGAGTGCGTTAGCATTTCTTGTAGGGTACTTGCGGTTCGTATTTAACGAGGCAAAAAGCTTGCGATTGTTAAATACGAGGTTGCACATAAATGCTGGTGAATGTGAGAATTCTATTTTTAATAAAAGAGTCCTTATGTGAATGTAGCGGCTTAATGCCAAACATTAATCTTATGATCCTCTTCTGATGGATGAACACTCTATGACTTTCCGAAGCTGCATTCCACGCTGCCACACCGTATGCTAAATGAGGGTAAGCATTGAATAAAAATAGTGTTTTTATTCAATGGGGTAAGCCAGGGCGTAGTAAACAGTTAGTTGTGCTTCACAATCTAAACACCGTTTTAAATTAAGCAACACGTAGTACGCCTCATTAAGTTTTTTACACACGTCGTTAATGTGTGGCCGTCATGACAGGTCATCGTCGACAATGATGCCTAGGAACCTGACAGCGTGGGTAATTGGTTCATGGACCGTTTTAAGCTTACCGAAGTGCAAACGCACAGTTTTGCTCACATTTAGAACGACTTTGTTTGCACTACACCAGTTCTGAAATTTTTCGATGGCAAGGTTGGCTGAACGCATTTTTCTGCAGTATCTGCCGAAACTACAATATTGGAATCGTCCGCGAAACCGATCAGATTTCCATGTTTTATATACTTTGGTAGCTCGCCAACGTATAACAGATATAATAAAGGGCCAAGTACGGCTCCTTGAGGGACACCAAAGTCAACTTCAAACACATTTGAAAGTGAGCCGTCGCAGTCGATGTATAGTTGCCTTCCAAATAAAAACGATTTTAGCAATTTTAGCATAGGACCTCTAATGCCCACCTGCTCCATTTTGTAACAAAGGCAGTCAGGTTGAAGGGCATCGAAAGCCCGACTGATATCAAACAGTAGCAGAGCAACAAATTTCTTCCGATCCAACTCGGTATAAAGATGTGACAATAGATCAAACGCAGCACTTTCAGTTGACATACCTGTCCGGAAACCATGCTGATATGATAGTAAAATTTAATATTTGCTTGAGCATTGCGTGCCGAGCGATGGTTGCTAGATAGGACATACGAATAAACTATCATGCTTTGATATACCCGCGACGACCGCGCCGGCCGCATTAACATCTCACGTAGGACATTGCGTAAAGCTGTTCATACCGTCTGCGTAATGCGCCTTTTTAAAAAACTGAATTTGCGACTCGTGCGATTAACCAATATTGCAATAATTTCGCCAAAATCTTGTTATTGCAACTTATGAACTTTAGTGTAATGATTACGTGTGCAGCCTCTTTTTTCTTAATTAAGTACATCCCAGATAAGTCGTCGGTCAAGTACAGGTTCTTGCAAAAATCGCTTCTTCGCCAACTACATTCCGCATTAATCTGAGCGCCCATGATTGTTCACCAGAAACGAAAATTCCACTTAACTGTAACTCACTGATCCAGTTGTTCATTTGTGCGAACCGTTCCGTATGGGGCGCTTTTTCATCGCATCTACCGAATGCCAAGTAGTCAAGTACGTATAAAAATAATACTAAACGGCCAAATCCTCTTGGATAGTTTTTGTGAAAATTACTGTGCAAACACGTCAAAGAAAGTCTTGTTAATAATTATAAAAGTATTTCACTATTTTTGAATGTATGATTTAAATTGATTAAAAACGGTACAACTCAACATTTTTCCATAAAAGATTGTAAAAATGTTATTCATAGTAATTACATCCTTAAGAAATGATGATAAGATGGCGTTTTTTTAGTTTCTTTTCCTTATTCAGGGCATGAATTTGAAGGGTTCAGTGCAGTGTTGTGACGCCACGAATTTAAACATTATAGGTAATGTGTATCGATAGATTCGCATTTAAATTTTCTTCGAAATTTCGTTGTGAAGTTAGACATTTTAGGAAATGTAAGGGTATAAGACCAATTAGCCACTAATATCAGAGAAAGTTTACAGTTTGTCGAAGTTTAGCGGGTCAATTTGACAATAAAGGATTTTATTAGTGGAATAGTATTCGTAAACTGTGATGGAAATGAAGCCTGTCTTCTTGGCTGCGTCGCTCCATTTGATCGTTTTATTTTTTAACGATTTCAGAAGCCTCGGAGACTAGATTTAATTAGGGCATGATATTACTTCGTCATCGTGAGATTTGTTAAGTTAACATGTTTGAGAAATATGTAGGGATGATTAACCACCCTAGCTTGTCTTTGATTCGTAGGAGGGCGTTTAATCAACAACAACAATTAAAGATGTTGGATTTCGTTAACGATTCGCCATTTTGTGGGTGGTCATTAATTAAGTACGAAATGAAGAGTCATTCTGGAACATTTGGAATTAATTCGCGTTTTAGTAACCGAGGCGACTAGTGTTGGTTCATAAATGGGAATAAATAGCTATTTGTGTATTGAGAGCGCAAACTGATATATTGTCGATTGAAAGAGACAGTTGCATCACTATGTAAAAATCAAGGAAAAAATCGTAAATTAAATTTACATGTAGATTTCACTAAACTGTCAAAGAAGCAAATCGAAGTGATGTTTTTTGACTTCTTTAAATATCTATCTTACACCGCGACGATGATGCAAAATATAGTACAGGGTGTAAATCGAAAAGTGGAACATAGGCGTTTAACATGGGAAATTACTTTTTCTTTGCGCAAACGTTTCCTAATTATTTTACGCAAAAATACTTCAAATAAAAGTTATAGAGATATACATTCTGCATCTAAATCATGTGAAACGATTATTATACCTCTTCTTGTACGCGAAAAAATTAATTATAAAGATTCTGTTTTCACGAGTTTTTAGTCTAAGTAGCCATGGATTATGTTTTTCTTTTATTATGGCTCCTGGCTCCTTAGCAATGAAATACAAAATTAACGTAAAATTCTAGATATTGACGAAAAACTAAAGAATTGAAATTTTCTTTTTACAGGTTTTTTAAGGGTAGGTAATTCTTCAAAGGAAAAATCCCCTTTATGTGGTGGTTTTGTCTGTCCGTCCGACCTGTTCCTCGTCTAACTCGAAAACGGCAGAGATGTCAAACCTTCGTGAAACGATTTCTACGAGTTCAAGGATCAGCGCTATTGAATATGAGGATTTTAAAAGTTGTGTTTCCGAATGCGAGCTCAGTATCAAAAAATTCCCCTGCTGAAAATCGTGTGCGATTCTTCGTATCTCATTATAAATTTAGCAACACTAGATTGATTTTATATGGCCCTAGTGTTTACAAATTATCACAAACTTAAATATTGAATTTAATAACAAAATGCAGCACGATGTTTCGCGATACGCTTACCTATGCGTCTTTTCGCTCGCTCGCTCGCTCGATGACGTTATGTCCATCGATTTAAAAGAGAACGGATGGACCGACTACGATAAAATTTTGCAGATGGATTCTTTATCAAATACGTAGTTTGTGAACAGGCAATCTAGACCAAAATATAACAAATACTCTTTTAACATCTCCGTTATTTATGAATCGAATTGCATGAGAATGAAACTTGGCATAGCTTTAGCGATATATACAAAAGTTGAACCTAATCGATTCATAGTGTTTTTTTAGCGCATTTTAGCAAATTTATTTGTAAAAACTTCAAATGCGAATTGCGGGCTAATGGGACGTCGCGTCGTAAGTTGATACCGACAAAGGGAAAATGGTAGCCCCCGACAAGATCTTACTGATGGTGGAGTAAAAACTGATCTGCCACAAAAAAGTTCACTTAAATCCCTTCAAATTGAATTTGAGTGAGTTTTTAATTAGTACTATAAACATGCAATACAAAGAGGCTTGTGTTGCTAATAAGTTGGATATTTTTGAGAAAGTACAAATAGCAAATTTTCCTTATTAAGGATTTTAATTCACTCAAATCTAATTTACGATTTTTTCGTTGATTTTTGACATAATAGTAATAATGTGAATGCATAATTGGGTTGCGACTGTCAGATTCGGCAAATAGTGTGGACGTCTCACGAGCAAACAAGCATGCACTACAAAAAAAGAAAATAAGTTAATGTGTATCCGGCAAAGGGTTTAAACTTAAACAGTATCTAATGGTTAAAGCTGCCATTCCGCATGTGAAAATTCTTCGAGGGAACAAAAGGCAAAGTTAATGTGATCTTTATGAGTGTATAAAGTTCACATTGCGTTTTAGTAATGTTTCTGTTACATTAATGTTTGGATTTTATGTACGTATGATTTGTAGATGTAAATTTTTCAATACGGCCCTTCTTGCCCATATATACAGGGTGATTCCTATAGTACCTGCCACCGTTTGGGAGCGTGTAGGTGGTGCGTAGGGGAGTAAATAAAAATTGATATAGGACACTTGGGGTCGGAAATCTAAAATAAGGGTGCCAGAGCCAAATTTACCTTCTGGAATTTCGCGCCTGTAGGTAGGCAACCCAACCAGCCGGCAGTGCACACGGAGCGATCTCAGGCGGCGATGTGTGGCTGACACTTGATCAGAATTTTGTTTAAACCCACGAAATCCCGTCTGCAACGACGCGTATCAAGTTAATAAACACTATGGCAATAGTATAATAATAGTTGGCTAGATGTAGGAAGTGCATTGAGAACAACGGTGGCCACGTTGAACACTTGAAAACGTTATTGCTTTTGACTGTCGTTTTCCCTCCTTCCCTCCCATGTCGCTTCCTCGCGCTAACTCGCTCTGCATCGCTCCGCGCGAAACGTCGGTCGGTTGGGGTGCCTACATACAGGCGTGAAATTCCAGAAGATAAATTTGGTTCTGGCGCCCTTATTTTAGATTTCCGACCCCAAGTGTCCTATATCAAAATACTCCCCTAGGCACCCCCTATACGTTCCCAAACGGTGGCAGGTACTATAGGAATCACCCTGTATGTATATAACACCATAGGGCATAGAGGGATTGCAAAATTTCGTACACATATTAAGTTATTAACGATTAACCTACATGCAAGGACAGCGTTATACCTATTACTTTACTCGTATAACTGGAATTTGTCACGTACACATTTTTGTACTGTTTCGATTAGAAAAATTGGCTAGTAAAGATTTATTTGAAATTTTTAACAGTCCAAAACACTTGTAATATACTTTCTAATTCGAATTGAAATGTACACTCGACCTTCAACACCCGCATTACGAAAATTGGCGTTTAATCGTTAATGCATACAAGATATCAAAAAAAGTGGTTCTATTTTGGTAATACAAATGTTATTAACCTTACCTTTATTGAGACAGTATAAATTAAAATATATTATTAAAAGGGTATTGAGTAAAAACACACGGCACATTGTAAGTTGATTAAAAATGTCAACACAACGGTAGTTAGTATAGGTACTTGCGATATCTATACATAGTTTTCCTACAAATATGAAAGGAATTTCAAGTTTTTAACATAAAAAATGTGTAGGTATCGCGACAAATGAGTTCATATTAGACGTTTAAGGTTTCTGGGGTGAATATTTGGTAATTTAGAATGTTGTTGATTCGCGTGATCTTCATTCTTGGCTCCATGAGATATTGGTAATTATGTAACATTACCTACCTGTTTTAAACTACACATTCAAATTTGGCAACTGTCCGAGTATTTAGTGTGTGTGGTATTGTATAATAGATGTTCGGCTTGAGGCTATATTTTTTTATTTGTTCAATTGTTAAGAAAAAATGTAACACTGAAGTAGATGAAAATTGCGATAGCACTTTCAATGATTACTATAGGATACAAATAAACATTGGTGTTTCCTCCGATAATCACACTACAGCCATTTAAAAAAATATCTAAAGGATTAGGTTTCAGGTTTCAGTTTACTCTATACAACATTGTGGCCTAACTGTATACTATAATGCATAGTAGTGTCACGGAGGTTCGATTCCGGTTCCGAAAGTTTGGAACTTTCGATTGATTTTGCACTTTCGATTCCAAAAGTTATATCGGAGGTTGATGCACAATGTTCATTCATACCTAATTGTCGCGCGGGAAACCTCCCTTGCCCCGTGCCTTGTGAGTTGTGTCGATTTTTCTTTCATTAGGTAAATATAATGTGGAGTCACTTCATTTGATACTTGCAATTTTATAGTGACGTCTATTAAATTTCAATTCAAGTTAAACGTTGTGATGTAAAGAACAGAAAAACCCACGGCACAGGGTTTGTATCACCTAATCAATCGGATTCCGCAATATGAACAAGCAATGACCAAACAAACCAAGTTTGTAGTGCAGGGGAATTAAAGTGAATTTCACTTTCAAACCTTGCGTTCCCTTAAAGGGGTGCCAACCCTTAGGGCTAACCGTTTACAAAATCTCACGATGGGACTTTTGGGGACCTAGCTCCCAAACAAAACCTTTTAAATTATCGAATATCACTTAATTATTACACAATTATTAATTATTATTATTCGGTAGCGTCCCCTATCGAGTGGGATTGCATGAGTAATATTGTAATTGCTTCTCATTCTCGGGCACTTTACTTGTCGGTATGTTGATGGGATAGCATCCCTTGATAACTCTAAATAACGGTATTAGTGGTTCTTTTCCTCACACGATTGCCACTTTCTTTTTAGCGCATTTCTACAATAAAAAAAATGCGCTATTGTGGCCACTTTGTCCGTCCGTCCGTCCGCTCGTTTTGCGACGCTACTAGTTCTTTATCTTAAGAGCTATTGTTCTACTTTTTCGCTATTTGGTTCGTTATGGTGTCGAGTCTTGTACCAAGGAAGGAATTTTTTCTGTACCGCTTACAAAAAAGTTATTGTAAAAAAAACAAAAAACCGTTTTTTACATGTTCCATAATTTTACACTTTTGCCGTTTATTAACGATCCTAGAGATCGTTTATAATTTTTTATTGCTGTCTGTCGTC
>NW_022170403.1:52536421-52542031 GCF_008802855.1 Photinus pyralis | reverse complement strand
TACTGTTATTCGGGAACACTGTCGATATTTTTAATAAGACCGATTAAAATTTTTCATTACAATTTCATTTTTAGTCTTGTTGTTAGTATCAGTGGATGCGCAATAATTTTCTCTTTCCAATGATACATTACCTTTTCTGTAGAATAAGTTGGCGAGAGAAATCCGCAAAAACGTTCAACTCATGTTAATCATATGTTCGAGTTTTGAGAACGGACACACAGGTATAATATTACTATATTTCATACTATCTAAGTAATCGCCGCTTTCCTTTCCCAGACTGATTTGAGTCTGGTAAAATACGATTTATCTGCGCCTGTAGGATAACTCTCACTTATCCCGGTCATTTTAAGTGGGATAAGAACTTAATTACCACACTCAGTGGGATAAGAACTTCATTACCACACTCAGTGGGATAAGAACTTCATTACTACACTCAGTGGGATAAGCCCTTGCCAAAACAATGTATGATCAAAAATCAACTAAACAGAAGCAAAATTTTTGACGTACAAATTTTCTTTAGGATTTTCTTGTTTCTATGGCGTCGAAAACTATGCTATTTCGATTGAAATTTAAAAAAATGCATCAAATTTATTTTTCGTTTTTAGCAGTAGAAGAACAGTCGCAGATAAAAAGTTGTATTTAATACTTGGGCTAACGGCCATTAAGATACTCATGCTCTTACAATAGCTCGGGCTAACGCCCTCGTATGCGCAATTGTCGCATTCGTAAGTTAATGAGGCCGTTATCCCACTGATTAAATAAATAACTATTATTTCATACTGTCCGGTAGATGTTCGATTACACTATCATTTTGAGTCCGGTAGGTGAGTTATTACAGCATCAGAGCCGGTAAGTGTCGCTAAGCAACACTTACCGGACTGTTATTTGTATACATCAAATTTGACATCTACACACAATTAATTAAAAACCCCAACATAAATTTGGCTGTAATTCTTTATTTCAAACATTAACATTGATTGTAATCAAACAATTTGTACCTATTGCCCTCAACACTAACGCCTGGGTTATTACTGGATGTCGAGTTAGTAATGTTTGATTCCTTCTGCTGTAGAACTTCAATGAAATTTTCGCCGCCTTGTATCAGTTTATCATACGGGCAATCTTAACTTTTCCTTCTACCGAGCCTTCGATGTATTTTTCTGCCGCCGATGAGCTTTTCCATGCCCCATGACGCTTTAACACCGAAACCCAGGCAAAAAAAATCTCAATTCAAAAACTTACTGCATCCAAACAGTATATGCCAACATGACGTTTTCCTCTACTTGTTTCGCCCCATGTTCGTTCCTCCATTGGCAAAACACTTAGTACTCTTTTTCATACCTTGCGGCCGACTTCTTAGGAACCAACTTTTCGGTTGCTTCATGAGATTTCGACAGGATTGTATCGGGAACAGTGGAACATCCCACCACGTTTATACCTTCCATTTTTTAGTGAAAAAAATTCAATGTCAACAAACTACAAACTATAGCAACGGCCGTTGCCACAGAAACAAGGTAATGCGATTTTTACAATATAATAAAATTTTGTAATCTTTGAAATGAAATAATGATACAAAAAACACTTACAGTATGAAATAAAATACGTTACGATATACGTCCGGTAGTACTTGTAACAGCACTCGTTTAAGACATTCTTGACTCGGCTCCTGACGTCGCCTCGTCCATAATGTCTAACTCGTACTGTTACAAGTAACCTACCGGACTTATAACGTAAATAACTATTACCAGACTGAAAATTTTTACCAGACTGGAAATTTTGCCTAGCAACCGCAACTGACATCCATTTTGATTGATTGATTGATATTGATATTTGTCAAACTACTGTCAGATCAAACAAATCAAGTGATCGACTTTTGCTTTTATTTCAATGTGTACCTACAACATTCTAATCAAAATGGTATTTTAATAGAAATAGAGCAGTATGAAATAAAATGTTTTACATTATTTGTATGTTAAATCAGTTAACGTTACTCGTTTCGAAATTCCTGCCTCAGCTACGCTTCGGCAGTAAACATCTCACTCGTTAACGTAAACCTTGATTTACCATACTCATATGTAAATAACTATTTAAGTTTACGTATTTAGTGGGGAACGACCGCAGTCGTATGACGCCATTTAACTCATTCGCGTTCGGTGCGCCAATCACGCACCCTATATGTACTCAGTAAACTTCACAAGCGGTCGCTCATGAAACGAAATTATTTTTCGAATGACAACTTTAAGGTCTCCTATCACTTTCATTTGTGGAGTTATTTTAATGATTCTGTTGCATTACTGTTTCATTTTACTTACACTTTCAAAATTCATCTAAGACTTTCATGTATGTATAAAAACTACTCCGCACCGATAAAGATGTTACGCGACAAGTCTCTCACCCCCTCCCCCCTCACCCCAAAGGTTTGTCGGGCTTTCGTATATAGAAACTAGCTGCCCGACCCGGCTTCGCACGGGTGTTTATAATTTTCGTATTCGTAGTTACATGTTGGGATGGATGTGTATGATGTTGATTACAAAAAAAATAATACCTTAAAATTTGGATTAAAACCCCTTTCCCGAATTATATTTGCACCAAAAAATGATGTCATTTGGAATACACATCAGTTATAACGTTGAATATTCTGCAAGAAATGCTTCAATAGAGGGTTTTGCCCTGAAAGAAGTAATGAATGAATTCAATGGTTCAGGTGGCGTTGTAAGCGGCCATTTGACCTTTCAACTGGCACAATATAATCCTGCTGGTTCTAGTCGAAACCTCAAAGCTGAAGGAATTCTGTGGAGTATGGAACTCGAACATCAACTTTTTGAAGACACTCAGGTTTACATTAGAACCTAGAACTGCCGTTTACTTGTTCCAAAAAAATACTTTCTCATTGCCCCTTTTTGAGCACCGTTGGAAGATTCTTAATACAACGTTTTGTTTCGGAGAAATTATCACAAACTATACTTTTTTATATGACCCGTGGAACACTGTATTTAGTAGCACTTTTTATTACGAATACAACTATGTACGTCACACAAATAAAAAGTTGGAAATTGTTGGTTTCAACAGGATGGTGCACCCGGGCACAACGTCTTAATCGTGCAAGCATACGTATCGAACATTTTCCAGGAATTTATCCGATAGATATGCTCGCAAGTTGTGCGCGGATGTTGTCTTGCAGAGCACGATAATAATGGTTTAATTGTGCATCTTTTTTCTAATTTGACCACTATCGTATCTTCTATGGTTTCGATCTCCATGATACACATCCTTATCTTGGACACTCTTTCCCAGGGAGAGAAAGCTCGTACCAATGAGTACGTCGTCGTACCTACTGTAGTTTATAGTAAATCTTAAATTACTTCTTAAAAATTTGGTAAATTTAATCCCTTTCTGGCTTAATTGTATGTTGAGTCATCCTCAGGGGCACAGGTTGGAATGAATTTTGTAGTCACGGCAAACCTTGCCCTTTTTATAAATAGAATTTGCGGAGATGTTTTTAAAGCAGCTGCAGATGTAGGGTAGGTAGGTACGAATTTCTATTTTATATCTTGATGATTATTTTCCTAAATTAATTAGTAACGTTTGCATCCTTTGCGTGCTATTCTTTGCTTTCATTGCCCTGTTTCCTATTTGCTTGCTTTAGAGCATCACATATTTCGATAACGCAAGCACAACAAAAAAAGAACTATCTAATTTGATGCGCATAAATAAATTTCGGCGATGCATTTTTATGAAAAAAAAACTAAATGTTGACATTGAGGGATTTATGGCAAATTGGCCAAGAACTTCAACCTGAGCTGCTTCATTAAGCAATCTTATTTGCTTTTTTTTATTGATAACAGATCCCGTTTCTTCGAATTTAGCGAACAAATCTTGAACATAGGCATGGCTTAATTTTTATTTTTTTTTGTTAATTATTAAATTTTTGTTAAATTGTCTTAATGAATATTGACTATATTGGTACCACTGGAAAGCATTTTTCAGTAGCTTTCCAACGATGTGTCACAAGTATGGGGTTGCCATTTAGGATTTTTGAAGAGAGGGGGGGGCTGGGGGTTAAAAGGTGGTAGGGGGTTGTCACTCATATCGTCATTCTGGTTCCCCCTCGATACAGTCGAAACGGTTTTGCGCGATTTTCAGTATGTTCTTTAGTTTGGAAAATATGGCCGACTGCAAGTTTTAAAATTCACACCCTGTATAAAATAATATATAGACTTTCGCAGTCATTCGTCCTGCAATCGGATGAACAGTTTAGGGACGTACGTCTAACCCCCAAAGTTTAGTCGCAATCGGATGAAGGGTTTAGGCAAGCATAAGGGACATTCATACGTACAGACAGACAGAAATTTTTTTTATTACATATAAACCTTCCCGAACATAGGTCCAACTATTCCCCAAAGTTTCATCGCAATCGGATGAACGGTTTAGGCAGGCATAAGAGACATACAAACATTCATTTTTATTTATATAGATTACGGCCGCCCAGAACGTTGCTCTATCTAGAAAACAATCTGCGTCAACTACCCCCACCATAAGATTGGGTACATTTGAATCCATTGTAAAACCATTACATTTTTAGCAAATTTGAACACGTTAAAAAGTAATCGTAAACGATTTACATAAAGCGCATTTCCACTTGCATTCATTTCCTATTTGTAAGATGCAACTTTTGTTAAAATTGTAAAAATCCGGCCACAAATATGAAACATAGCGTTGCACATGTGCAATCCATTTTTGACGTGCTACTTCAATTTCAGTTTATAAGAAGAGTTTCATTTCAATGCTTTTCTAAATAAGAAAGTTGGAACTGCGCATGCGCAAACCTAAATTTTGAAACTGGCATTAGCTTTTCCTTTATTCCAAGTGCCTATGCATAAAATTTCATCTAAATGCGTCCATAACTAAAAAAGTTGGCACTGCGCATGCGCAAAACCAAATTTTGAAACTGGCGTTACATTTGCTTTTATTCCAAGTGGCTATTTATTAAATTTCATTTAAATCCCTCCATAAATAAGAAAGTTGGCACTGCGTATGCGCAAAACCAAATTCTGAAATTGGTGTTAAATTTGCTTTTATTCCAAGTAGCTATGTATCAAATTTCATTTAAATACTTTTGTAATTAAAAAAGTTTGCAATTCGGTTTATAAATGGTCGAGATGCGAAAAGGGCACTGTGAATTTTGAATCGATTCGATTCAACTTTTGGCATTGCGTATTATATGGCTAAAGCTATGCCCATATTGAATTTCATGCAATTCAGTTCATAACTAACGGAGATGTAAAAGCGATCGGACATTTCTAAACAAAATTATCGTTCACACGGACAGATAGAGGGACAGACAGGCAAAGGAACAGACGGACAGACCAACAGACAGACGACAGATAGCAATGCAAAATTATAAACGATCTCTAGGATCGTTAATAAACGGCAAAAGTGTAAAATTATGGAACATTTAAAAAACGGTTTTTTGTTTTTTTTACAATAACTTTTTTTGTAAGCGGTACAGAAAAAATTCCTTCCTTGGTACAAGACTCGACACCATAACGAACCAAATAGCGAAAAAAGTAGAACAATAAGCTCTTAAGATAAAAAACCAGTAGCGTCGCA
>NW_022170403.1:52372735-52536321 GCF_008802855.1 Photinus pyralis | reverse complement strand
ATTAGAAACTCAATTCAATTAGGTAGGTAATTGTTGTGGTGGTTGGTGGTGGAACCTAAAGTTATGAGTTTATTATATAGGGAAAAAAGCGGCTAACTGCACAAATTTTCCCGGATCAATTCTTCCACAATGCACATACCAGGGTGAAAACAACGTTGTTTTTAAAGCTTTTTATGCGGTTTCCGAAATTATAAAAAGTTTGCTATAACAATCTACTAACTGATGGCATATACCTATTTCTGCGTGGTCAAGAAGGGCTTATTTTTTTATTGCAACTATATAGCTTTCATTACATTTATTACCTACTATAGTTAGATACTTATGTTGTACTTATTATTGTACCTATTGGGTAAAGATCATTCAAAAAATTGAAGTATAATTCTACATTCTTAAATAGTATTTTATATAAATATATAGGTACCATAGGTAGAGTTAGTATTACCTATAGGTATATAGTATTGCGCGAAGGCAATAGTAGACTTCTCTACCGTGTAATACGAGTATATACTATATATTTTTTTCACTACTAGTAGGTACCTACTTGAAGTAGGTAGTTGAAGTCCTCTAAATTGCACATTATATTGTTATAAGATCGGTAAAATTAAGGGCATAACATGTTACATAAAAAAATTAAATACGTTTTTTTCACTAATACTAGCGTCTGATGACATGATTATTAACCTTTTTTCCAGTTGTAAAGTACCTAGGCTTTCTCGGCAGTTGTTCAAAGTGGTTAATAATGTGGACGTTATTAACTGCAGGTAGTCAATAATGAGACACGCTGTCACAGAAAACCCACAACCCGAAATTTCGCTGAATAAACGATTAGACAAGTTCTCTAAAATGAATAATTGTCACCCTCCGCAATTTCCAGAGAAATTACATACCTACCTAAAATTATCACATTTTGAAAAAATTCGAATGTAATTACTCTTTGAAAATATCTCAATGACAGAACAAAATACGGCCTGTTTGACTTGTACTTCCACGCACTTGATTGACATGTTAAATTAATAAACATAAATTTCTGTCCAATCGTTCACCTTATCAATATAAATAATATAATACCTCTATGTTAATTTAGAGGACTTCATGTACTACCAGTGAAAAAAATAGTATATATCTATGTCGTAGGCAAATAGTTATTTCAGGCAAATGGCATTTTCCTGGGTAAATGACTTCATCAAAATAATTTTTGTTTAAAAGTCATTTGCCTAGGAAAATAGCATTTGCCAATCCGTTGTTGGGCAAATGACTTTTAATATTTGAATGAACGCGTTGTGGTATCTTCATCGGTGGTTTTCTTACCTATATTGTAATGTTATTTCGTGAGTTTCAAGACCAGGTAAGTGAAACATTACATTTTTAATTGTTTATTTAATTTATAATTTTGTGTTACCAGAAAGATGTTTTTATTTTTACGCAGGTAAACTTACCCCGAATTTTCCGTATCCATTATTAATAATAAACCTTTTTTTTTGTTAAAAACGCATAAAAACTAATTACTACATTTTGTTATTAATAGAATTTATGTTTTGTTATACTTTTATAAGAAGTTTGTGTTTTTTTAAATAAAATAATACCTACCTAATCAAAGTGGATCGATAATATTAATATCAAAGAGTAACTAATAAGTATTCTTTGTTAATATTAAAATTTCCATTTGCTTAAAATGGGCTTAGGCAATGGTATTTGACTGGTGAAATACCATTTGCCTAATCGAATGGCATTTAAAAACTAAAAAGAACCTTTTGCCCAGGCAGCTAGCATTCGCTCGGGAAAATGACATTTGCCTAAAATAACTATTTGCCTACGACATAATATAGGTATACCACGGTAGAGAAGTCCATTATTGCTTTCGCACCTTACACCCCTCGGCGCAAGCGCCTCGAGATGTAATCTTGGTGCTCAGGCAATAATACTAGACTTCTCCACCTTGGTATATACCTAATGTACTATTAAGGACTTTCCAAATCGGTAATAAAAAACGGAATAGGTATTCCATTAAAAAAAACGCAAGTTTGATACGCCACTGGAAATACAGCACGGCTCTGGTGATCAAAAATATTTTAGATGTTATAGGTATGGCCACGGTAATTGTATATATATATATATAAGATAAAGGAAATATTATCACATGGGCCTTAGATGCTACACCATGTATATTCAGTGTCCAAACAAAATTTTCACCCTATTGGTGTCGTCGTTCGATTCCCTGTACCATCGAGGCTCAGACGTCAAGCTAAAAATCACTTTTTTTGGGCTTCAAAACGTCCAGAAAACGCGATATCGGCATATCGAAAATTTATCACGATTAGGTATACAATACTTTCCTTTACCTATACACACTTCGTATGTAGTCGGAAAATAAAAAAAATTAATATTTACTTTATATACCAGTTGTTAAATTGGTTAATAGGTTTGAATGAGTATAGGCTATGTGTCTTTAACCGTAAGGGTAGATAAAGTGATCACTTTAACGGCAAGGGCAGATAAATAGAAAGAATTCATTGTGCAATGACACCTGGCATTTTTATTAAAAGTGGGACGTAGAGCACGATATAAAATGAAGTTCAGAGCAGAATACGATATTGTTCCCTTGGAAACGACGGGAGAACCTACGCTTGTTATTTTGGACGACTAAAGTACGTACGTACAAAATTTTCAAAAGTTTTATAATGAGTTCTATGGCTTCTGCTATAAAATAAAGTTTTGTATTATGCACAACGATAATGGGCAACAAAGTATCTCGTGAAAGTTAATTCACTCGATCCCTTTATCGTCTTGTATTATAAATAACTATTATTCAATGAAAGTTAACATTGGCGATCGTCCATTCCTTCACGGGCCACTAAAGTTTTTACGCGAACCACCGACCACCGCTTGGCGACTGCTGATATAGGTAAAACCAGGACATTCCGGCGTGCATGTGTGATTTTTGATTAAAAAAAAGTGAAAAATAAAGGCAATTGATTGAGTACCCCCTCTTCCTATACCCGAATAATATTCAATAATATGTTCATTTCTTCTAGCACCCCAGTCTTTAGTGGGTATACATACTTATAGATATATACGAGGGTACATTGTTATGTAATCGAACCACATATGAAACAAAAGAAAAACAAAATTTATTTTTCCAAATATGTTTGTACCCTCAACTTCTACACATTCTTCTTTTACATATTTTTCCATCGTTTCTGCAATAAGCAATTTTTTTCACTAAGACTACTTTCAGCTCATCATTACAAGTGTGGTAAGTGTTTTTCCAAAAGGAAAAGGGAAAAGATATAGTAGTCGCAGGGTGTTAAATCTATACTTACAGAGCGGATATCTTCATTTGAGCTTTGTGCACCCTACATACCTAATTGTCGTGTATATAGCAGTTTACTGTTCTAGGTTCTACTGGGAAGATTTTGAGATTTTTTCGCTCGAATGGAAAATGTAAGGTTTTTAATGGTCTCTTTAACATCCCCGATAATTGTAGTCCCCGTTTTCATGCACTCAAGCATATGGCTTCTTTTCAGATTCGTCGTATTGCTGTAGGTATATTATGGGAAGAAAACTGAAATATAAATTTAAGATAATCAAGGAAGCCTTCTACGTTAACATCACATGAATGTACCTACAAGTTTGAATACCTACTTATCCCGTAATTGTCCGCCGAACAGCTTCGTGCGGTAGCGTGTATATATAAACCAATGGAAACGACAGAATTTCGTCAACTTTTAGGCACGATGAGATGGATGGTAATCTATAGGCATTCTTATATTTGGAGAATGCGGTGTATACAACCTACCTACCTATAACACCATATCAATAAAAAATTCTCGTTAAGTGATAGATTTCTAGAATTTTGCATAGGTACAAATGATTTTTTATGACTCATATTAGGCCGTTGTAGTTATCAGTATTCGCCGTTAAATATTCATACATAGACCATATGTGACAGGTACCATGCATCAATTATTTCAATCATTGAATAAAAACCCTAATTTTTATTAAATTCACACCCACTTACCACCGTCAGTCTACATATATGTTTCTGATTTTGGCACTTCAATATCTATGGTTCAAAACCCAAAAAGGGGGGACGGTGGAATTTATAGTAAAACGGTAAAAGTGTAGGTACATAAACCCTCGGTTAATTATTTAGAAAAAGTGCTTTTTTTGATCCCCTCTATCATTTTTTTTACATGCATATATGTAACACTCTGTATATCACAGGACTAAAATGCGTCATAATCCCTTGGGCGCTTTTTGCCCTCAACTTCTTTTCGAGCGACCCATTGCACCCTCGCACACTTTAGTCCCTTGGTATAGATATAATACACCATTATAAAACTCTTGTTTTTCGAATTTTCATACTGCACGCATGTCTGTGAACTATAACTACATGTTTCACTGATAGGGTGTTGTGCTCGGGTGTACCTGCACCATCCTGTTGAAACCAACAGTTTCCAACTTTTGTGTTTTTTTTTGTGTGTCCGTACTTCATTGTACCTATTCGGAATAAAAAAATGCTACTCAATACGGTACAGTATAGTTCAGGTTTTTACGGGTCATATAAAAAGTAAAGTTGATGATGATTTTTCTGAGACGAAACGTTGTAGTAAAAATCTCTGGAGACTGGCTTGTAGAGCTCAAAAACTGTCAATGTTTTGTATCTTTTCAAATAACATCAGAAAAAATAAAAACGAAATCGGCAAATTTCAGTTTGTTTGGCAAGGAATCGGAATTTTTCGATTTTCTTTACAGCATAACAATAACTCTTTAATTGAGCAACATTTCTCTAATTTGACCATCGTCGTATCTTTTACGGTTTCCAAGATCCCTATGATAGACATCCTTATCTTGGACACAGTGTACCTATAGCCGAATTAAAATTGACTTGTTGTATTGAAGGACATTTTAAGCAATAAAAAGAACAAAGAGAAAAGAAGACTAGAAATCCAGCAGCAAATAATAATACGAAAGAAGTATTTCAAGCTCTTCACAGAGTTGTTTTGCTCTACTGTAATAAAAATATTGAGGGAAACTATATCTACTAAGACATCGATCTCTCAGATGTCAATCAATCAGATGATTATGAGACATAAGAATCAAGGAGTATGTCGTTTTTCCAGATGTTGCTGATATAGGAGGTACTCACATAATGCTCCAAGCCAAACCTTGAGGAAATGCCCAAAGCCGCAAAAGCAACATATGAATTAACTACCCGTTAAATACGTACCTACCTATACTTACGTAACACAATGTTTTGAATGTGTTGAATATTTTTTATTGCAACTGTCATAACTTGCTTAATATTTATGATAGAACACTGTGTTAATGGTAAATTAAATGAGGGGGCTCTGAAGTGTATTCCTGCAAGTTGCCTCGCAGAACGTTTAATGCATATTTTCGAATGAAACATATTATAGGTACCTACTATCGTACCCACATTCCACTTGCTTCGTTTTTTAGGGTAACTGGGCGCGATGATTATTAAAAAAGAATAGTTTGTAATTTGGCCCCCTGTGTAACAACCCCTAATTTGTTTGGCGAATAATTATGGGTTGAGGTGTGCACACCTACCTACATAATAAGAAAATTGTAAATTTACCTATATAACCCACTTTAAATGAAAAATGCATGCGGACCAACAAAAACGAAGAAGTTTTCAAAGATCATACAAAACAAACTTGTTGGTGCACACTTCGTCGTAAAATACGACACATTTTTCGCATCAACTTCTCGTTATGAATGTTTCCTATGCACCTTTTGTTCAGAAAGTATTATGGGATTACGTCTAATCGTGCTCCAAGTAACATTATGGTGAAAAATCAATAACGTCTGACAATCCCTCTGGCAAGAGTAATACCCATCGCGTTGTCCTACATTTATTTTTAGCGGAACTTTATATAGAAGGAAAGGGCATTAAACTTTTAGTTGTAATTTTGTGTGATAGTGTGCGCCATAAACGCTTGCTTGGTATAAACTTTGCGCTGCTCGGCGTTTCCCGATGTTCTGGCTGTCATTGGCCTCATGACTGAGTTTGCGCTAATACATTGGGTTTATGGAAGGGAAATACGAACGCACAGTTCCCCTGATTATGCAAATACCATTGACGAATTTCTTACCGCCTTTTATTAATGGATTAATTCGGGGGTTGGATCTTGTTTTACGCTACTCACTCATTCTTTTTATACTTGCGTGTTAGGGGCGGTTCAACCCTTACGTACGGTTTCATGTTTCCACGTCTTGTTCTTTTATTTTCCAGATCTACTTACAAAGGGGGTCAAAATAGAACTTCATCTTGAAATAGAGGGAGATACTCTCATTTTTCAATCGCAGGAGTAATTACATATGACTTTTTTGATCAATCGATTTTATTTATTTATGTAGGTACACGTGACCTAAATCAGTGTAATGAGAGCGTAGAGAAACCTGCGAAACTAGTTAGATATATAGAGACAGATAAGGTAAGTTTGTGTCGTTAATTGGCATCCTAAGGTGATATAGTTCGCTTTTTAGAGAAACGAACGAGCTGCGTGTTCTAATGACCAATTAATTAGTGCTTGAGACATTAGCTTCCGGAATCCGGAATATCATCTACCAAGTATAATAATACGATCTGGGTGTTTTTGATAATGACATAAAATTGGTGATGTGGTGAATTCAAAACGAGACACTAACAGAAGACCTAAGTAATTTCTGGTAAAACACGATCTATCGATATTTTTGAGTTTGGACCACTCGCCAAATTCTTCGTCTCCCACAATTTTAAATAGCAAATAATTTATTTTGGTAATTAATTAATATTAATGGATTGCAAATGTTTGTTTGAGTAATTCGAAGTAATGTGGTAATGCAAATTTGATGATTCGAATACTTTGAGTTTAAATAATTCAACAAAATAATATAGCTGCTATACAGGGCGCAGCATATGTATTGGTATCTAAAAAAAAGTACCAAATTAACCTAATTTTTGATTTGACATGTACCTAATAGGCATACGACGTAATAAAAAGCTAATTTTTTAAATACAGAACAGAATTGCCCTTGATTTTTAAAAATCATGAAGTTTCAATTTTAAGTACATATTTATAACTGACATTTCATGCTGTAAATTCTTATCTTGATGGACACACTGTATATTTTATTGTTCAGTACGCAATAAGCTTTCTTGTTTATAACGTATGCCGTATATACCTAAACGTAAATTTAGTGAGGTTCTAACACTGTTCCCTTATTTCTCCCTTAAAATCAACCGAAATAATTATATTACGATTTACGAGTATCATTTTAATTTGCAAAAATATTTGTTTTAGGCCAGCCAATGAAACAATCATTGCATTCAAATAAAAAAATGTTGTTCTTTATCTATTCGAATATGGATCCATTCTGCTCGAAATGGGGATATGTTAACCAGAAGGTAATTATTAGTACCTAAATGCTGGAAACCTTCCCCATGAAGTTAGATTAAATGATTATATATCAAAGCTACTACATGTTTCGACCGTAGTCATCATCATCAGGTTAAATGAAAAACGTCAAGGAACAAATTGTAAAATATTAACAAGGGTTACAAGTTTTGGGTGGGGGTGGAAATTTATGGAACTTTATTAAAACCAGAGAACATAAACAAAGATTGGTCACATGACCGTAACAACCCACTTAAGGACTTTATCGTGAAACACGGCCCTCCAGTATGCTAGGTACGTTTTCAGGAGGAGCTACTGTGAAAGACTTGAAGGGTTGAACGATGTGTGCCAGGTTTTAAGGTTAACAAACATAAATCAGTGGAAAAATTGACAATTTAATTACCTTCTGGTTCTTTATCTACTTAAAACGTGTGGATTTTCTTTTACAGCTTGCATAACAAGCATTTCATTTACAGCGCTTCCAATCGTTTTTCTCTCCCTAAATATGCTTCAATTTGTCGGTTCTTCCAAATCGTTACTTGAGTCTTTCAAGTGCCAAGCGATATGAATGATCTTCCGCATCTGGAAATGTTTGTACGTAAACTCTGCTTGTCAGTAAATAATTCTCTTCACTGCATGTGCCCAAACATTTTTTGAAAATTAATTTTCAATGTAAATATATTTTGAGTCCTTGGTTGGTTGAGAAAAGAATGAAAAAAATTCGATAAATAGGTATATACGGCCGTTTGAGAAAAATGAAATATAGTTACTTCTGGTTGTGTGTGTGGAGTATTACCACCCTGCAGGATGCTATTGTATATGGTGGTAAGGAGCACAAGAGCTTTTTATGGAAGAGTTTCTAGAATTTCTCCTACTCGAATCCAGGAGCTTTGTGACTATTGGTGAGCTGGATTTGTTGTCGTACTTCAGTTGGTGAGAATGGTTTGGCTGGTAGTGAAAGTTGACATGGTACGTCAAGAAATGATTCAATTTCGTGGTCTGTATGTATTCCTTGAGGTTGTGGTGTAGAGAAGACGTTAGTGAGGTAATCGGCGAATGTATCTGCTTTTTCTTTCTCTGCTCTAGCCCAGGTTCCATCATGCTTTCTAATTGGCGGTGTCATTAAAGTTGGTCTTTTGAATTTTTTTGTTACCTTCCATATTGTGTGGTCATCTGGCGAGAGTTTCGTGATAAACTGTTTAAAATTTTCATTTCGAGCTTCTAGTAATGCGATATGCAACTGGTGAGTTAACCTATTTAAAGTAGTTTTGTCTTCTCTGCTTTTGGTTCTTTGCCACTTTCTCCGTGCCCTACGTTTCGCCGCAACTAAGTCTCGTATATGACGTGGAATGTTAGCTTCTTCCACATAGTTGTTTGTCGAACTAGGTGTCGCTTGCCACGCAGCGTGTTGGATTGCTGTAGTTAGGTAGTAGGTTGCTTCGTCCAAATCTTGAGAGTCTTTAATACGAATAGCAAGATTAACTTCTCTCTCCAATATATAGGATTTGAGCGCTACAAATTTCTGTTTGTTTCGTAATGTGGCATGCCTAGGGTAATTTCTCAAAAATTTGCATTTGCATTTGTCCTGTTATTAAGGTGTACAAATATCACTTTGCGATAAATCTAGTTTTGTCAGATGGCCGATGAATTCTTAATTCCGATAGAGCTTTTTAAAAAAAAGCAGCGTGAAGGTAATACCTAGGTAGTGATGTTTCTTCGGCTCACACACACTTCGTGAGATGAATGACGTCTTAGTTGTTTTTTGGCACAAAATGTTGAGTGATTGCAATATAAGGAGCCATATTTGAAACTCGAACGCTTTTTGAATTATTTAAGTTTCTTCGCAATCTTGGGAGCTTTTAGTTGTATTGCTTACCCTTCAGTAAAGTTTCTGTTCTCGCATTACTTAGATGCAGAGTCTTTTGGTACGCCATTACTTTTCTGACTTCGCGCCTACCTGAAAATAGCTTTAGTGTTCTTGCTTTATCACAATTGTCTTTGAAATAGTTTCTCTTTCTCTCTCTTTATGTCTGTGGCAACTCCATTGAAACGTTTTTATGGATCTAATTTGCATATAAAGAATACGAGGTATGTTAGTATACAGTATTTTTTTAAAACGTGTTTTTAGGGCTTTTACCTTTACTCAATACTCAAGCTTCTCCTGAAGGTTTTTAGTTCTTATCGTTATTTCTTTTGGGTTACTTTTTACGTTTGACATACCTGGGTATGCATTACCCACTCAGTAGGTGGATGATATAGCATTTTTATTTGAACTCGTCATCTTATTGAGGATTGGTTTTGGCGCGTTACGCGATAGATATAATAATATTTATTAGTATTTTAGTGCGGTTCTTGCGAAAGCACTAAAACGAACGTCGTACGATTTACAATAAACAAAATAAGTTTTAAACTAAGGTTTTACAAATTGAGAAATTCGTCCATATTATAAAAACAATTTATTTTATGCTAATAATTCTTTTAAATTTTGTTTATAGTTTATTTTTTTCGGGGACGTATTAATAAAACGTGATAGCGAGTTAAACATTTTCGTTCCGATAGATGAAGTTTCTACATTACGGACTTGGAAAATTCTAACTATACATTGGAGATGTACCTATTTGTTCCTGAATTGTAACTGCAAGTATATTAACGAAACGTTTGGAGATTATTATATTGTTCCGACATACCTGATGCTACGTACTTTGATTTTGTCGAAGTTTTTGTTGTTACCGAAGATTTGATCTTACCGATACCGATCTTGTAAATGAATGAGCAAACTAAAAGTTAAAACAATGCTCATTGTCTTTAACGATAGTCTATCTAAGGAGTTCCCTCCTCAAAGGCAGAGAGTTGACGCTGACTATTACGTGGATGTGCTCACAAAACTTGGAAAAAGGGTCATCAGGACGAGAAAAGACATATCTAAACTACCTAACAAGGCCATCATGACAACCCGCCTTGCCACAACGCGCTGCGAGCTCCCAAGTTTCTAGCCAAACACCAGGTGCCCAAGTAGACTTCTTTTTGTTCCCTCGGATTATGGCAGTCCTGAAATTATTCCGTTTTTCATCCATACAAGAGATCCAATCAGTGATACAGTGACGAAGACGCTACGAGAGCTCTTCGGAGACGCGTTCTAGGGCACGTACCTACCGGTTATGACAGATGCACTAGGAAAAATGAGTAGTGGACCAAGGACATACTTTGAGGAATTTTAAGTGGTTGTGCAAATCTGTTCAATAAATTACTTTCAAAATGAATAATTGCATTATTTTCGGAAGTTAATCAGTTTGAGATTCTGGGCATGATCTTTTGCCACATGTAAATGCAACAAAACGCACTATAAAACAATAAAATCGAAAGTTACGTACTTTATCATTGATAGACTTACGAATATTTGCTATAAAAATGTATTAAACAAACTTTAAAGACTTTATTTTTTCAAAGTGGCTGCCAACATCACAGTCCAACCCATAAATTGTCTTAATACGATTAGTACAGACAACAGTAAATGCATTTATAGGTGGGGGATGAATGTGCTAAAAGGTGCAAATGTGAGAAAATTGCGTTAAACAGAGGGTGAGAATATTCCGAATTGCGGATACCGCACCTCGCCAAAGCTATTAAGATGGTAATGTCGGTCGTAGGGCATTATTTCACCTTTGATTTATGCCTCTTTAACAATACCGAGCGTTAATTAAAACACTTTTCACCGATTTTAATGTTAAAACTGATTCGTAAATCAAGGCAATAAAACATTAATTTTGTGAGGGCGATTACGATTAAAATTGCAAGCTTTCACAAACGTATCCCATCAATTTTACCTACGCAGGTGCAGCACGTAGAATAAGAAACACGCCTGTGATTTTTACAACGAACGAGCGTCTTAACAAGCCCAATTGTCCTTTCTGTAATAACGTAAATCATTTTTAAGGAATAATAAAGGATGTGCATAACTTCGTTTCCCGTACGACGGCGACAGGTCCCATTTTTTCCAAGAAAAACGCCGTCAAGAGCAAAAAATAAAAGGGCGAGAAAATAAAGCTTCAGCTCGATATCACAAGAGAATATGCTTTAGAATTAAATTTCTGGATGGTGCCCAGAAAACCAGTAGTAAAAAACAAGTTTTTTCTTATGAAGTGATGTTAGAGTTCGAGAGTAAATTTCTAAGTACTTTATTATATACGCAGTGAATAAACAAGAACGCCATCATAAATTTGTGAACCTTACGCGTTTTTGTTTTACTTTATATTTTAGATTCGATTTTATGTCGGAAATTTCACTTTCGATTTCCAAACAGAAAACAGTGCTCCCTTACCGCAAGTTTTGCTACTACAGCATGTTTACTAGGTATTGTCGAATAACTTCCCATGCAATTGAAATTTGAGGAACTTTGTTTTATTGTTTATTTATTTTCTTTTCTTTATTATCTCTCTTGTTCTAGGTCCTCAAGAGGCTTGCGCGCCCAATTACAGAGTGACCCGCATAATCCTTTTTAGAGGTGCCTCTGCAGAAGGTCTTAAGTTGTTCTATACTACTCCGGAATTTACCTTACCAATTAGGAAAACTGCAGGAAAACCTAATTCGGAGTAGCTGGCAGAATGCTCGAAATTGGTCTAAGGTAATTCCCATCTCTGCCACAGATGAAAAATTTACCTCAACTCAGGTTCGAACACCGGACCTCTGGATTTATAGTCGAACGCTCTACCACTGAACCATAAAGCCGGTACAATCAACATACTTCGTGATACGTTTGTTACGGTATAGATTAAAGAATGTGACAATATTACCTTCCAAATCCACAATTATATATGAAAAACAGTCTAGTGACTATAAAATATAGCGCTAGAACCAAAATAGAGGGGGCACCCAAAAGGTTCCAAAAATGTTATTTTTGAATCGTGTATACGCTAATTGTCTAAACTTTTCTGCCATTGTTCCAAACTCATCTACTTTAATGTCTGCAAACGCTTCCGCCGTTTTCCTCTTCTTCTCCTCCCCGTCGGCGGAACAATTTCCTCTTCATTCGAGGGAATAAAAAAAAGTTACGAGGATGGCGACTTGTTGTTTGGTTTGAGGGTCGTAACCATAGAACCAAGACTCATATCCCAACTAATAATCTTCCTCTCATCCTGTTATAATGTGGAGGAGGTCCATCTGCTGACATAGATAGTCACAATAGCAAAAAAATCAATAGGCCGTAGTTTTAACTTTTACGTTTACGCCCCCCCCCCCCCCCCCCCCCCCCACTCCGTAGGCTTGGTAAAAACATTACATGCATTTTTTGGTAATTAAATTCCCTACAAATTTAATTCTGATACTTGTTTTCCTACAATAACCGAATTACAGTGTTCTAAAGTTAGAGATTTGACAAATTGTGGAAAATGCGATTTTTTTTAAAAAGTATCTCCGTGTCCTAGAAACAGCCCAAATTTGAAGAAAGTGCCAATTTGTTCGTTTTTTTCAATATGACAGCGGGCGGGGGGATGGGGGGGGGGGATTGTGCAGTTTGCAATCTAAACACTTACTAACTATCCTATAATCATATCAAAAGCTGAGAACTAGCGAACGATTTATAAAGTAACCCCTCCCCCCCAACCACTATTCACCCCCCCACTATTCGCGTGTTAACTATCGAAGCGACCAATTGGTCCAAGTAACAAATTAAAGATTTGTGTGGCAAGTAGTCGATTAAATAAATTAAAATTTGCGGTATTCGAAGCGACGAGAGCACGGTCCATATAAAAAAAATTGCTGTGGCTAGCACAGATACCACCCGCACTTCTTCCCATGCGCGATTCTGCCCTTTTATATCTAAGACTATGTGTACCAAGTTTGGTTTCAATCGGTTAATTCGTTTAGCCGGAAATGAGAGTACAGACGGACCGCCTACGTCATCGAGATTTTGTGTGATTTGGATTCCTGGTGCTTTAAAACGGTTATTTCCGTACAAAAAATGTAGGGGGTTGTTTTTATCCCAGCATTCCTTACTAACGTGCGGGCGCTAATTAATCGTGTTTTTATCGCAGTAGAAAACTGTGTTACGTAATTCCTAGTAAAAGTTGGGAAAAGATTTGTGATAGTCTACCCCTATGGTTAGCCAACACACGTTTACATATGATACGATACGATGATATTCTCTGTATCGTGCTACGTAACCTTGTAACGTCCTTGATATCATAAACTTTAACATGTTATTAGAGTTGCATGTTTCTCCTTTTTCGTAGTCAGTTAAGTAAATGTTTCCTATTGTTGTTATAAGTAACTCTAGATAATTACAATAAAAAAAGTGGTTTGTTTGTAATTATCAAAGACAAGGATCTACCAGGAAAACAACGACGGTTCGTAATCTTTGGAATCCGCCGAACTTTTATCAAAGAAATTCGCCGTCGAAACATCAATTTCTTTTCTAAACATAGAAGTCAAAGTCCCGTTCTAGATTTAGTTGTGAAAATGAAAATATATAGGGTGTTCCATTTAAAAAACCATATCGACCATACACACAACGTTTATAGAACACCATGCATGCCTTTAATTATAAAACTTCTCGTAACTTTGGTGGAATACATTTTTCTCTAATCTGAAAAAATTAAGAATAAAATGTGTGCTGGTTGGAGTAGTTACGAAATTTACTGCAGCTTTGCTTAACTCTCTACTAGTTTGCAACTGTCAGGCCAAAGTTTGGTTTTAAACTTTGGTTCTGTAATCAGTAGGACATTTCCATTCTCTAACACCAGTTCCGGTTTCCGTAGACAATCGGCCCTGAGTTCTGCTGCTTATCCGTGGGTTCGCAGTGGACGGAAAAGTGCAGGGTCAGTGGACGAATAAGAAGTGAGTTGACTTCATCACATCTGACTTCACACTTACCGGACAACATGAACCGGCATACAAAGTCAATAAATGACGAGTCAAAGGATGGAGAATCGGTGACGTCGTCGTTGGCGGTTCTGCCCGTTGGCTTTACTTGTTCAGGGGACGCCGGTAGTGTAGAACGTGGTCAGAAGATGTTGTGTACTCCTAAAAATTGGCAAGTTGTGGGATTCGAACTCGCAAACTGTAAGGTTAGAGTCCGAATCTTAAACCGTTACTGTTATAGTAAGAGTAAGTATCCCTTATAAATGAAAAAAAAACAAATCAAAATATCAAGTACATTGACCCAAACACAAATAACGGGCGGTTTAAAGATGTTTACGAAACTCCTTTTGTCCAGTACGTTGCCCATATTTATAATAGAACACTTTGTTTTTTTTTGCTTACTATAATTTTGATCTTCTTTATATCCGTTATTTCACAAGACGTGGGAAAGCTAGAACGAAACAGATTACCTTGCTACGGTATTCGTTGGTCTGACGAGATTAGGCATGTAATTAACTTGGCCTATTCCGACCCAGTTGGTGGGGTAAGTACTGAGCAAAGGTAAGGGACAAAATAGAAAGCTTTCTACAACCCTTTTTTAACGGGAGTCGATATATTACAATATTAATATGTATAACTTCTAAAAACGAGATATTCAGTAATAAGGGTTCATAAAAATGTAGGTACGTATCCTGAAATGTACCCAACGACGCGACGATGTATCACTTTGTCAGTTTGATAGAACAGCATAAACTGGGAATATCTCATAAGCGCTTTGATAGCTACAACCGTCGTATATAGTTCGATAACAGACGAAAAGCGCCGCATTGTTTATCATTCTATAGGTAAAACGTTGTTCAAACGAATACCCAAACCCCACAAATGATGGATGCCATATCCGTGACAATAAATAATGCCTAGTCTCGACGGAAACTTTTTCATATAGTAGGTAGGTATATATTATTATCTTTATTAAACAATAAACTCTTGCTAGGGTGACGGTATTCATTAAAATTCGATTTGTAAAATACACAGATTTTTAAGGTCGCTTTTCGTACATCGGCAGAAAAATAAATGAAACTCTAATTTTGCCTTTCTTTTCTGAACAAAAAGCAAAGTATCATCCTTGAAAGTTATTGTCCGTCAAAGAAAAACTCGAAAAGAGCAGAACAATGGATGCTCTTAACGGTGTATGGGCATGATGGCTGATGTACGCTACTTTTATGTATTTTACCAATGGGGTATAAAGGAAATGGATTTTTCAAATTATATACGAAAGGTCTGCGTACTTTTTTCGGGGAAAAGTGGAAAATGTTAGATATTGATCTATATGAACAAAACACATAATGTGAATTTGATATTCACTGACTGATTTGTTCCGAAAATAACGTAACAAACCATTTCACGATAGAAATAATGACTGCAAAGGTTAGTATTAAATGCCATGTCAATCTCAACTTATAACTGTCTGACACAGGTTTATAATAGGCTACGGAGAAATTATAAAGTGCTGATTTCGTGTATAGGGTGATTTAACCCCTTCTTGAGTGTAGCTTCCAAGATTGACTATTGTATCGATATTCTAATATTAAAAACGTTTGGCACAGATTTTTCAAGAATTACTTCTCATGAAAGTTAAACATTTGCAATTTTGCATTTTACTCAGGGTTATAACCTTCCTTTTTTTAGCAAAAATCGACTGCACCAAAATTTCTCGGGAAAACACTTTTTCTTATTAACTTTGGTGCGTAGAATCCAAAACAATTCGTACTTTTTCGATCAGACTTCCCAATCAAAAGTTATAGACTAGAAACCAATTTCGAAAGAAAATTCAATGGGCTGTAACTTTTGAACTAGTAGCCCAATCTTGGAACTGTTTGAAATTATGGATTCTACAGGCCACGTTCTATAAGAAATTTTTTTTTCCGGGTCGATTTGAGACAATTTTTTTTGAGGCCCGAAAAAAAAGGAAGGTTATAACCGTGATTTTACCTTTATGAGATTGCATTTTCCAAATCGCGAATATTTTCCTGTGGTCGGAGGAATACCTTTAATTTCACTATCATATGAGATTTGATGTTTCTAGATTTAAACTTCAACAGGAGGGTCCTAAATGAATTAAACACATTGACGTGCATTGTATGAGGTTGCTTCTTCAAATTCGAGAACAGAAAAGTTCTTAATACATTAATTTGTGAGTTTTATGCTGATTTGGGAGTCAATTTCTACGTTTTGTGCGTGAATACGGAAAATGTGATTTTCCATCTGGTTTTATATACATGGTTTATCATTTAGTAAGGAATATATTTCAGATTATTTTGTATGTTTAAGAAACTAAGTTAACAGAATGTGAAATGAAATTGATTTCTAAAATAATGGGAATTCTTATGTCCACCAGTGGTTAACGTAAATGTTTACTAGGCCGTCCATTGTACGACTACAAATGGTTCTTCCAAATTGTGCACAGCATAATAATTATATTAGTTGCGATGACAACTGTATCAGTAGTTGACACAACAAGTCTATGTTTTCCATATATATACAGTAAAATACAATTATTAACGGAACTATATAGATTCAATTTACTTTTTGCTACTAGCTTAATTTCTTAAAGTTTATAAGACTTTAAATTAAGGGTACGGGGGGGGGGGGGGGGGATAATTATTTCTATGGTTTAAACGATATGTATCCTTTTTTATGTCGGAAAGTTTTTTAAGGACTAATTGTTTGCGTTTTGTCTGTCCGTCCGACCGTCCGGATCCAATTCTGCGACTTTCAACTACTTTTAGGGGTATTGTCCTAGAGTCCCGAAATTTTTTGCAATAGGTAGAATAGAAATTCGTGCTACCTGAACTTTGGACCAATAAATAAAAAAAATTTCGAGACCAAACGATAGTCTCGTCGGTGAGACTCATGGTTAGTCTCGTCTCGCCGAGGAGACGAGATGAGACAACAATATAAAAAAAACAAACAGTAAAAAAAAATCATCCAAATCGGAGCTTTTCCGAGGACTTTCAGAACAAAACCTTCATTAACGCGGTTATCAAACGTCCACGTCTTTTTGCGTCAATATTAACGGAGAGACAACATTTGAATGGGTTAAAATAGGTAAACACGGGTGGTTAATATGTATGTAAATAATGCCCCATCGGATTGTGTACAAAAATTTCACTCCGAGGAAATTATCTACCTGGGACTCTTTGCAGATTAAAATAACGATCGAACTTACGTTTTGAATATTTGGAATACACTTTTAAATAGCAATTCTTGGACCTACAACGCAACAATTCTAAAAATTCCAACTCTTCCAACGCGCAAAATTGTTTCGAAGAAGTGGCTTGTATTGGGTGCTTTCCACCATCTCTTTTTAGTATTTCAATAAAAAAAACAAAAAACCTCTGATAATGTTGGCACTCGAAACGTGAGAGTTGGTACAGAAATCAGCAGAAAACGAGCACATTGCACGGTGTAAAATTAAACTTGGTTAATTGAGAATTTTGAGTTTTGCAAATTTTCTTTCATCGACTTTGTGTGACATTGAAAGGTAGGATATATTAAATTAAGGTGTAACGGGAACACAGTTACGGTGAAGGGTGTGTGGTGTCAGCTATTTTTATTTATACATTTATTGTCCCTCTGTTATTTTGGGCCCTCAACAGACTTTTTCGCCCTATTACCGCGTGACCCGCATAGAGGGTGAAATAAAAATCGGGGTAGCAACAAAATTACGTAGCGAGTACAACATTTTAGACAGCAGTCGATCTGACGACGAGTTTGTAGACCTTCTATTTGCGTTGGATCCGTTTGTTTAGTTTAAAAAATTTAAAAGAAATGATAATAAAAAACTGAAAAATAACAATTCTTCTTAAATTCCCTTCAGAACTTGTGAAATTGAGGTTTTAATTTTAGGAACATATTTGAAAATACGTTTCAAAACTAAAAATTCGCGCACTATTTCCGTCTTACTCGTAAAAATTCAAAAATTGCACTCACACTATTGAAAATATGAAAATTACTAAAACGTCAAAACAGATTTTTATTTATATTTATTACTAGCAGACCCCGCGAACTTCGTACCGCCTGTGGAAAATTTCGTTTTCTTTATAAGGAGCATACCTAGGAGCATACGCTCGGTTTTGGCGGCTGTGCCGCCTCACCTCGCACCCCCGGCAAATTATATAATCACCTAGCGGTATGAAATGTACTTTACGACCTATTCACATACCTAACAAATATTTAAAAACTTGATAAAAATCGGTCGATTCGTTTCGAAGTAGTTTCTGTATGTGGGACATAGAACATATCCATCCCTGTCAACAGTAAGCTGTCGTTATCCCTCACTTTGGAGATTTCTACGACATGCGACGGAGGTCGCAAGTTAAAAATTCAAACAGCCACAACAAATGGAATTTTGGTGAATCACGTATATAAAACTTTGCATTATTCATCAAAGTCCTTGCCCTTGGGTTAAGAGTTGATTAAGTAGCTAGAATTGGCTATTCCAAATAACAAATAAAGTGGTGACTATTTTGGAATAAAGAAGCCAGAGGTGTCGCATCACATTTAAATTAGTTCATTTCCAAAACAAAAGTCGTGGCGTTCGGTATACCTCGAAGGCCTCGAGTGATGGTTCGACGAGCATCGTGGTTTAGTTGAAACCACTCGTTATACTCTCGGGTTGCGCGATCTCACTTTCAAGGAGCTACGCCGCTGCTGAAAGTAAGAGAATTATTGTATTTTCAACATAAGCTATCGATGAAGGTCAGATTAAATTGTAATCCTTACTTCGACAGGGTAAACTCAAAAATTATAGAAAAAAGAAATTCAATATTGCGGTTATGAATAGAAACTTTCTGTTATTAAATGGACATCATATTGTATTTTTACGTGATTGAAGGAAGCTATTTTGATGTCTTTTTAACCGTACATGATGAAAGAATTTCTGAAAAGTTATTCCATTTAGGCTTAATTAATTTAATAATTAATTTGATTATTAATTTATTGGCATTCTTTGGTAAATCATAGATTATTATCTTTCATCGTTAAAAAAGGCTCATTTTCGGTGGCTGCTCGGACGGTAGAAACTTTTGACTTTTAATGAAAGATAATCCTTTTAGAAAGATTTCACTAAGCATACAACTACTTTTTTTACTCACGCTCACACTAACTTTTTCTGAATACGGACAAACCATTTCCAAAACTTTGCACAAATTTCTACAACTTAAATGTTTTATTAAGATTATTGCTTATCTTCTTCAGCACAGCGATAAAACACGTGCGTTAATTAAATTTTACCTGATAAAAACTCCTTATCGCAAACGATCAAATATGGCAAGATATGGCGGAAATAACATGTAAATGCAGTTGCTCACACAAAAATACATACGTACAATTACATGGTCCCAGACGTAAACAACAAAACTTTTATGAGCGCTGAAAATACAATTTACTTACAATTATCTTGTATACGGAATCATAGTTTACGTAACTCGTTTACGATTGTACTTTTCATTCCTATTAGAGTGACCGTTTTGGGAACCAAACTAATGGATTCATTTGAAGTCATATATTATATGGTGTTATTAGAAATGGACGAGCCTATATTTCAATTAAACTGTATTTTATGAAATTATATCTTCACTTTAGCCATCAATTTAATATTTTTTAGAGACAAACTTCAAACTAATTAAGTAATATGTGGTATGTGGTTGATCCACTCTGTTATTTGGAACGTTATTTGTCTTTTTCATTTCACCTAACTGTCTTTCAAACAATTACATATATATTTTGATAGCCATATTATATTTTTATATAGGTAGGTATATAAGCCAGAAACGAAAGGAGTAAAATAAATCTGAGAAAGACAATTATTAATTATGTAAAACTTGGCAAAGCTTTCCAACATCCACATATTTACGTTAACAAAACAATGCTTGTTTATTTTTAAGGAATGATATTATTTTAAGATTTACAAATAAATAATGCATAATAATAATGTCTTCAGTAAATGCGTGTAATGTTTTTAAATTGGCAGTAACGGTTTTATTACATGCAGACGAAGTAAACGGTACAATATTTTACCTACATCATCTCATGTTGTTTGATTTTTAGGTGGACAATTCTCTCAGATTGCCGCATATTGCGAGGGGTAAATGTATAATTGGTCACTGATGGCATAGAAAAACCAGATGCAGGAAAAACGTACCCAAGCTATTTTCTCGTAAAAATACTATAATCGAAACTAAAAAAACGATTCCAGCTCTGAAAAGCTACATAACATCATAGAAAACCAAACTACATTCTCCGAGAGTCCGAGATGTTAGTTTAATTTTTAATGGATGTCAAGAAATGTGGAATTTTTAGTAGAAATAGAGCTAGGTATGTTCACAATTTGATTTTGATCGATCAAATTCGGTTTTCGAATCGGGCACTGGCTTGACCAGTATTAAATCTATTCTGATGTACATACCTATACTGAATTCGAAAACAATTCACTCGTTAGTACTGCGTGGCACCAATTGTATCACACTGTATGAAATGTCCAAAACATATGTCTAACAGAAACTAACAATTTTATAAATAAACTGAATTTTATGTTACGTCATCTTAATTAATTAGGTGTAGTTATTTAAATAGTGAAAAGGCAATCATTATTCTTTTAAAAGGCGCAAAAAAGGAAACAAAGACATATTTTTAAAAAGACAACAACGAAATTCATGCTTACGTAAAACAAAACACATTATTAGAACATCTGTTTAATTCATTTCCTTTTTAAATCCCGATGTGCAAGCAGCTTCCGTTTAATTTATATATTAGCGTGTGCCTAGTCATATAAGGTACCTACTAAATCATAATTCATGCTTGAAATTAAACATACAACCCGAATCTAAAGAAAAATGCAAACCCCGCAGTTACATTCTAATTTAAAAAATTTTTTTAAAGGCGGAAATCTAATGTGTAAGCTTTAATGCGTTACTGTAATCGTTTTCTTTTACACCCGTTGTCGCTTCTTGTTTGACATAAAAAGGGTATTATAGGGTGCGTTAAGTGGTATAACAGGCTTCTGTATAATCATTCTAACAGATCTTTTGATATTTAACTAGTGTTAGATAGTGAACCTATCTCACCATGCACGAAAAAAATATTACAATAAAGTTCAACATTATACAAGCTAAGCTACTCGTATTTAAAAACTTATCATTTTGTGATTTGTGTACTAAGTCCTTCAGTTTAAGCTTTTTTGTTGTGATTTCTTTGTTATACGGTGTATAATACAGCCCAGAGATCAGAACGACAAAAGGTTATTTGTGATTGGTCACTTCCTTCCCGAGTTATTACTGAATCTATGCGGGGAAAATGCGCTTTTGTCGGTCACGAGTGACGTTATTAACTTGTTTTATTTTTAAATACTACAATAAAAACCAGCAATAGCAAAGTTCCTGCTTTAATAATAGAATCTGAAGGATTCTAATTCGATTCTATCGAAAAAAACAGGGTGGCACAACCAAAACGAAACAGACTGAATAACTCGTAAGAAAATTTTTTTGGAAAAATGCAAAAAACGGGTCGATTTTAGTTGAAAGGGGGACATTTTATACTCCTAGGGTCAACCCCCTAAGCAATCCCTTCAATGATTTTAAATTTAACGTCGTGTCGAGTGACACATCATTGGAAAGGACTCTTAACTTTCTACACGTTTTCAAATTCAAGCAACTCTGTAATAAAATCCCGAGTCCTTTCGAAGAGTACAGGGTCTAAAATGGCAAATAATTCAAATGGATATTCAAGTTTCTACGTCAATTAACAACAGTCCTGAAGAACATAAACCATGAGAAATCACTCATAAAACCTGCTACAGTTATCCCTATTGTGAGCGGACGTCAGATGTTTTGTCTTGTCGTACCCTGGGATTTCTCCGACGAAAAAAGTTATGACCTAGGTACGGGGATCCCTAGTTACATAACTACGAAATGACCTTCTTTGGTGTTGCAATGTCGGACCCTGGGGTTTCCCCGGCAAAAAATGGCCTTGGTGAGCGAGATTTCACGTAGAAGACTTCACTCCAAATATAAGTTCGCTTAATTCCAATTCATCATATCTGATCTGATCGGATATCAAAATCGGATGAATACTTTAGGGAATAGCGTTGGGATGTCAAAATGAATAGTTAAAGAGTGAAACTTCTGATTGGTTCTGTACTTACATATAGATCAGCCAAATCTTTATTTTTTCAGATTAAGGGGATATTTTTTTTCATTGGGAATAATTACAAAAATTATCTTTTCATTTTGATATAACCGCAAGAAATTTTTTAAATGGAAGATCATTAATTTTCGTTGACGCCGCGGTCCATTTTTTTGAAATAAAGATTTGATCTGTCACCGCACAAAGCAATTGACAAAAGGATTAAATGTATGTCAATGCCAATACTACTACCCGCGTCTGCAATGACTTCAAATGTTGAAATACTATTTTCCCCGAATTTTCTTCTAAGTAGGTATGACTGGTGATTCGCTAAGAATAATTTCAACGGATATTTTCTTCCTCTTCCTTCGTCGATGTTCTTCATCGCAAAAGGAAAGTTAGTTATCCATCAAAAACAATTATCGCATGTTTGCCAACATTGTTTAATGCATAAGATATACCGTGTGTCCCAGGTTGAACGCACCATAGGCAAACAGAAGTAATGTATTTTTTCAAGAAAGATCCACGAGACCTTTGATAGTATTTGAAGTTCAACGTACGTTATTGCACTTGCCTGATGCTAGAAAGAGATTGGAGTAGTACGTTGAACGCTAATTTCAAAGGCCTCGTGGATCCTTCGCGAAAAAATACATTACCGATATGGTGCTTTCTACCTGGGACACACTGTATATATAGTATTGCCACTTGTGCAAAAGTATACAGTTTTGGCCATATAACTCGATGTAGCAGGCATCCTCCATCAATAACATACGTGCTTTCGCTTATACTTATTGCTGCAACTTTTATCCGTGCTCTTAAGCTGGCTTTATTTACTTTTCTCATAAAGCAAAGATGGCGGAGAAGGTCCTAACTCAAAGCAAAAATAGTTTCAAGTCTTTTCATCATCATTTTTTTTTCAGACAAATTATCCTATTACACAGGGTGTTTAATTAAACACGCGGCAGAAATTAAAAAAGGTAATTTTCTGGTCTATTTTAAGCATACCTAATATTTATCCTTTGATGATTTCTGAAAAAGTGCTTTTACGGAGATACAGGAAGAAACATTTTTCAACACTAATACCAATTTATGATTAAGAATTGTTCAAAATGGCTATCTGCAGCTCGGATGCAACTATCCTTCTTCTTCTCATCGACTCCCGGAGTCTTTCAAAAACAAAAACAAAACAAACAAAATAATCAATCAAAGGAATCGCTGAATGTTGCTAAGATAACAACTGTTATTTCGCCCTGTATCTTCACAACAAAGCAGATTTTCAAAAATCATCAAAGGCTAAAATGCCTTTATAATTGCCCAAAGAATAATTTCTTTAATTTGGCCGCATGTTTGACAAACACCCTGTATAACTGATGTGAGTTATGAATCATAGTAACATTATAGTATCATCACGCAATTTTACTGCTTTACTTGTTGATACTAATGGCTTTACTTTATTTTTTTTTAATGCAGTTCAAGTCTAATAAAATATATGAAATTGACAAAAATAGACGGCGGAATTTAAGCGACCGTGCATAAAGTATAGTAATAATTCATTTAAAAAAAACGCGAGCGGCCTTGTTTTTTTAAATTGTGACTAACTCGCTTCTGATTTTTTGGGGTTTCTAGATTTGTATTCTATTATAAAAGATCTATCGTTTTCAACAAAAAAATAAATGTCCGCAAAGACTTCACAATTAAACCATATGTTTTTAGCGTCTTTTTTAAGAATTAAAAAAATGTGCTATTGTTTGCGTTTTCCGTCCGTTCGTCCGTCTGTCCGGACCCACTTCTACCGTTTTGAACTACTTCTAGGGGAATGGTCCTAGAGTCCTGGAATTTTTTGCAGTAGGTAGGCTAAACCTGGAAGGTGTGCCAGACGGCCATCAAATTTCGCTGTCTAAAAGGGGGGCCCCCCACGAATTATTTCCTGAGATGCTGTTTTTGAAAGTAAAAGAGTGGAACTAGTTTTATCCTTCATGGTACTCTAATGAAAGGTCACAACGAAAGGAATTAATTTCTACCAACCATAGCCCTCCTGCTCGACCTCTTATCGTGATCGGGTATGTTCCCTTATAGGGTATTCACAAAGGGCGATTGAGACATCTGCAAGAAATATATCCATTGGTGATGTCAAAACAAAAGCTATTTCGGTTTAAAAAAATGCGCTTTATCTGCACAAGATTTGCGCACAATTTATACAGTGTTTTTTATACATTTATACAGTCCCGTAAACTTGTAGGAGATAATGAAAGTCTGATAAAAAGACTAACAGGTATTTTTTTTACAATGACAATTAGGAACATGAATCTTTAAACGGATTCGAATGAGCGGTTCTTGTCTTGGCTAAAGTAAAATTGGTTCATGTCCTAGCTTCGTTGCAAGTACCTATAACCATATACATTTTTAGAAACGCATTCGAAAAATCAAGTTATCCTTGCAATTGATTGGTTCTTGTCTTGGTCGAAGAAAAATGGGTTCCTGCCCTAGCTTCGTGTATTCTGTATCTTGGATAAAGTGAAATGGACCTAACGTTTGCCAGGAAGAAAATTTAACAGGGGCAATAATTCGCTCACCCTCCGATCACACAATCTTTGGAGGGTAAAGTGGACGACAATGAAGACATGGTGTTGGATGAAGCAAATTTGCACTTTCAACAAGATGGGGCTACGGCACATTATGCTATGGCTGTTAAACCTTTGCCTCGATTGACGGTGTTCTGGATCTGATGAATGGTAGGGGTGTCATCAGGGGCGGACTGGGTACTTAAGGGCCAGATGGAATAGCGTACGGGGGGGGGGGGTAGTAGCTCTGAGGTTCCTTTCTCGAAAATCAATTACCATACAGTTTTTTTTTAAATTGCAGCTGATAATTAAAAGTAACAAAATATACAATCCACACGAGGTGCGTCGCCTATCATTGTATTTCAGCACTTTCATGCTACGACAAAAAATGATAAATTCATTGTAAAACACTTCAATTAAAACAGAATTTTTTAACAACCTAACATCAACCCCAATTAGAGAAACGTGTTCATAATTTTGAGCCCCGAAAAAAAATTGACTCAGATCGACCCGGAAAAAAAAATTTTCTTATAGAATGTAGCCTGTAGAATCCATAATTTCAAACAGTTCCAAGATTGGTCTACTAGTTCAAAAGTTACAGCCCTTTGAATTTTTTTTCGAAATTGGTTTCTAGCCTATAACTTTTGATTGAGAAGTCTGATCGAAAAAGTACGAATTGATTTGGATTCTACGCACCCAAATTAATAAGAAAAAGTGTTTTCCCGAGAAATTTTGGTGTAGTCGATTTTTGGTAAAAAAAAAGGAAGGTAATACACTGCCTTTTTTTGAGCCCCGAAGAAAAAATTGTCTCAGATCGACCCGGGAAAAAGAGTTTTCTTATAGAAAATTACCATACAGTTTTTTTTTTAATTGCAGCTGATAATTAAAAGTAGGTAACAAAATATACAATCCACACCAGGGGCGTCGCCTATCATTTTATTTCAGCACTGAAGCTATGACAAAAAATGATAAATTCATTGTAAAACACACTTGGACTTTAATTTCATTGGGGATAAAATAGTAGTGTATAAAACTTCACATGACCAATATTTAAGATCTATAGACACAGAATAACCCATGAATGTACAGAAATTATTTTATGTTTTCAAAAGGGCCTGCGGGGTTAAACGCTAAAACTAAGGTAAATTTCCCCTTAACTATCTAAATGGGCATGTTTTTGCAATGTTGTTTTTTTTTTCAAAATTATAAATCCTTTTTGAAATGAAAACCCTGTACCTATATTGTAATAAAAAGCAACGTGCACATTTCAAAACTCACTCATAGTTCACAATCACAAGCTGAAAATTTTGCTATCAAAATGCAGATAAAATTGTTCACGTAATTCCATTATCACTGTGCAGACTAACAAATGAATTATGGTAATAACGCATAACGCACAAGTGTAATAGTAAATACCAAGAAAGCGACATTAAACGAATGATGTGATGCCTAATCAACTTAATAAGCTAAACATATTACAGGATGTAAAGCAATTTTCATGAAGTAAAGAGGGAGACTCGTTTCAACTATACCGACAGGCTAGTGGCCTTTTCATTTCTTTTTCGACAGAGTTACAAATATCAAACCTTAATTACTAATTAGTGGCAGCTGTCTTAAATCTATGAAATGTGATTTGGTTATGATATCAGGTAATTGCCTGGCAATTCCGAAATTTACGCACACGCAACTGCCACCGTCCAGCTCCATTGATTAGTTACGTGATCTTTCACTGAAATAATTTCCGTTTTATAATAATGCCCAAATTTTTTTATTGTTGTAGTTTTTGCCGACATAAACCGTCAATAGTCACGCAAGTGTATGACCTCTCAAGTCGATGAATTATAGAAAGTTGTAGTCGGGTTTTAATTACCCACAATTGTATAATAGAGAGTTGTTACTTGTTATCCCAATCGTACCGACCTAGTTAATTGTGACAAATACAATAACTATATAGATTTCACCTACCTGTATCGTGGTAGGTTATTAAATCATTAGATATCCTATTTTTTGCAAATTTTCTATTTTTCACTGAACCAACTCAAGTACCATCCAATAAATTAAACTATTCCAGATTAGAACAGAAATTTCAAAATGTAAATTTTGGATCAAGAATTGGTAATAATTGACACAAGAGAAAAATAACTGCGTGTAATCCAAATTTTTCAAACCATGCACTCAAGTATCCCAATTTCCATGAAAATATAGAAAAATGTGTAGTAAGAAATTCCAAGTTTCGTTACAAACTTTTCGATTGTGTATGAGAAAATGCATCTCTAAGGCAACGATTGAGACGTTTAAAGGTAAAAAGAAGTACGCAACTTTATTTTATCTTAAAACAAATGTAAGAAAAATTCAATTTCGCAGTAGTATACGAGAAACTTTTTAATCCAACTTTTCTCTTTTATTATAAGCTTGCATGTGAATGAGTGTGCTATACGCAGGATTCTGTAAATAGTTCAAATACATCCTCTTGTACTATCTACCAGGTCCAGCCCATCTTTTTGTTGTCTTGATATTTTTAATTACAATTTCCTAACCACGGATTATTTTTAACAAAAATAATGATAATTATATTGATGATTTATACGCATGAAAAGCTAAACGTTAGAGGCATACTACAGAGGCAAATTGCACTACCTTTTTCAAGGAGACTGAATAATGTACAAAGAACATAAGAAAATGATAAAAAACTTTCATATGCTTTTCAGAAAAGCTGTGGACGACTATTGATAGAATTTCGCGATTTCGCTGTTTGCTAAAGACAATTAATCAGAGAAACATAAGATACGACCTTAAAAAATTGCAAGAAACTATTTTATTATTATTCGGTTAGCAAGTGGTATCTACCAAGACAAAAATAGTAATTATATTTATAAAAAAATTGGGAACACTCTTGTAGTCCTCCAGTTTGAAAAACAAAGCATTCTTTTTTTAAATTGTTTATTTAATTAATCAATTACTATGTAACCTACGGTGATCGGGTTTGTCACGGATTTTCCAATAATAATAAATATTAATATAATAAATAATAACAAACTGTTAATTTTAGAGATTAATTTTTCACATTTTTCCATAAAAAACAATAACAATTGAAAATGAATCTTATAGAAAATTTTATTCTAAACAAGTTCATTTCTATTCATTTTTTCCCTCAGAGCAATAGTTAACGAGATATTCGAAGTCAAATGCGAAAAAACACGACATTTTGTCGTTTTTTCTTCGTTTGTTGTTAATAACAATATGTTCCGGCCGTTTCCGGCCAGGGGGACTATCATTTTCGGATTTAGCGGATTTTTTTACAGAGGATGCGCTTGGTTTCGTTAAGTGAAGTGACAACATCCAGCCTAAACCGTAATTTAACTGGACTATAAGGGTGTCCGGCTGTATAGCCGCACTCGTAATTAAGTTTACCTGTTTTTAAATTTCGGTAGACGCTTCACTCCTGTAATTAATGTAATGTTTTAGTTGGGTTATAACGTAAAAACTTACTTAATTTGTCTGATCACGTTTAAAGTTAGTTATAAAAAGAAATTGTCTCTGAAACTACCTCTGCCGGTTTTGATACTGGACAAGGGATTAATAAAAGACAGTACATTTTACAACCACTATATATTTTACGCATTCCTACACGCATTTTTATCACTGATTAATACACTCCATTAATATGCGACCAATCGGCTTGGTGATTGTTTCAAATTCTAACCAATCAGATGATTTTTTATCTGATTAAAAGCCTTTAATCAGCGATAAAAAGGCGCGTAAGAATGCGTAAAATATAATAGTAGTTGTAAAATTTACGGTCTTTTATTAATCTCCCTAAAATACACTCGATCTTGGTTTTAAATCAGGATAATTTTATTTTTAATTTAATCAAATTTGGTTGCTTCCTGGAAAAAACTCGATCAATAGTTATTTACATAATAAGTCATGAAAGCGGTCGTTTACATGACGCGGAGGCTTATTGAAAAGTACGAGGACGCGCAACGTCCGAGTATCTCTTTAATGCCTCCAAGTCATGTGGACTCACTTTCATGACATATTATGTATAAAATTTTACCTGAAACCGCGACATGCAGATAACTTTTCCAAATTAAATTATTCATGTGTGAAATTTTGATACCTAATCACGCATGCTAAAATCACTATATAATTGTTTCCATAGAGATTTCAAAATAATTAAAACAATCAGTGTCATTTTTAATGCAGTTTGCAGTTTATGCTTTGTGCTTTTCAACTATACAGTCTTTATAACTAGGTACAAAAGTGAAGAAGAGTACCTACGCGAGACGTTTTTATAATATAGCTGAAGCTGCGGCCGCCGTAGTGCAATATTCGCTCCCCACAAAGTCAAGAAAGAGGTACGAAAAGGCGTACAAACCTTTTAATGACTGGTGCAAAACTAAAGGAATAATTACTTCCATGCATATTCCATTAATTGTTAGTAATTAAAAAACCATTATCTTTTGTGTAGGTATATTAATATTTAAAAATATCCACATAGTCTGCATTATAATTATCCAATCGATCTAATTGTTATTTTGCATGTACTAGGACTGTAATGGGAGTCAGGCAAAAATATTACAGTACTAGTCAGGTAAAGATCAACTTTCTAATGTCAAAATAGCCCTGAAATTTAGATTTTCTTGACGGTTTCAGGTAAAAGCACATGATAAAATTTTATCACACGTTTGATCTCTAGTTTTTTTCCGTAGCAACAAAACTTTCGTGTAAAAATAAAATTATTCGATTAAAAAGCAAGCTCTTGTGTATTTACCCTCGATAAATAAAACGACAAGGTAGGTCAAGGAGCCGTTCTGTCAAAGCTTCCGTTGGGTCGCATTCAACCATAAAATTTCGTTTCGGTACAATTGTGAGCTTTAGTTAATTAATTAAGTATCTCCGACCTGGATCTCCGATATGGAGCTACTCAGAACAGCTCCCAGTGTTTCTGAACGAAGACAACGCCATCATGCACAGGTTGTCTTGACGAACAGGAGGTTGGGTAGAAGGGAGGTTTTATATGTTCTTAGGTTACGAAGAGGCTAAGGATAGCCTGTAACCACTAGGACCGTTACACATTAAAATATTACCTAGTTTTAAAATGTTACATAATTGAGGAGTCTCTTTGTGTTTCAGAAGGATAATATAGCAGCTGTTAACGCGTTGAGGTTTACTTACCAATTGTTGGTCTATTTGTTGTTATTTACTATACCATATTTACGTACTATGCCACCCTTATCTATTGTTTAATAGACACAAAGGTTGAAATACATTATAATGATTATTATTATCTCCGTCTCCATATACCTAAGGAGTCAGTTAACTATACCGACAATCAATTATGTTTTAATGCATTTTGGATTGTGCCGTTCAAATTCTCGAAAACAGTCTTGCTATACACTATATTTGCAGAAATTAAATCTCAGGAACAAATTTGACTCGTAAACGCGGTTTATTACCCTATTGCAGCACTTTATTTGGAGTTTCTTCTCTACTAAGCACTGCCTTTAGTTACCACTAAGTACTTTTATATTCAGGAGCGATTGACTGTAATGGTGGGCTCATAAATCATATCATTATCATTAGTTCAAGCTCAGGATGGTTCTGTTCGTTAGCAATATAAACCTTTGTTTCTATTGGCTATTTCTTGATGATTTTTGATAGTGAACTAATGATATTGATTGTATAAACCAACCATAAACGCTTTCACGAAACACCTTACCCACACACTGGAAAACTTTTATGGCATAATAATGGAGACCGAGTTTTACAGGTTACAACAGCTCCTTCTGTACTTTTTCTATCTCATTCAACGAACCCTGATGAAGTTTCAATGGGGTTGTTCTCTCATAAGTAAAAATGAATGAAGAGTGATTAAATTTTATCAATAATGTTGCACATGTGAGTTAAATAAAACTGTATTTCACAATAAACTGCGGAAATGCCAATCCATACGCCATTCTAATTTTAATCCAAGAGATTATTTTTACTTAATCGCTTCCAATCCGCTATTCTCATTTTGTTAATATTTGCGGATCATTTCCGGGTATCGCCAAATAATTCGCTATGAAGTTCTAACGTTAACAAAACGTTGACACTGAATCGGAAGTGATTAAGAAGTACATACACGGCAGTTTCCGGTATCAAATGTAAAAGCTTTTCTGTGTTTTCGAATTCGATTCCTTTGCACAGAATTAAGGGAAAGATGTAGGCATTTTCTGGTTTCTAGTGAAGACGGTTACTAAAACGGTGCCTGACGCAAACTTGGACAGGGACACACCTAAATTTCAACGATAAGGGTAGTCGCAGTTCTCAGTTAATGGGAGCTAATTAGGATCGCATAATTCCTAAAAGGACCAAACCGCCTTTGTTTTGTCCCAATTCAAAAGGCTTTGTTACACAAACTACTCCGTTATCAAAACGTGAGAGGTCAGGATTTATAAACACGCAAATGTACCCAATGTTGCAATTGTTACACTGTCAGAAAATATTATTTGTAAGGGATTCACAAATGTCTCAGTAATAAATATTAATAGTGTCATTTCGTCGTTTCAAGTTATATTGGCGGTTTCTCAATAAGTGCACATGAGCACGTGCGCACTCCCAAAAATCCGAGCAAAAATCATTTTAAAAAAACGAAAACAATAACAATTCTATTTATGTATTTAACATTCTTGCACGAGATACGAAATCTCGCAATAAAAATAGTTCACTTATCTTATCTGAAATGCAAAACCTAACGGGTACACTGACACACCGCTGAACGTGTATTAAGAATTATTCCCATTCCGCCTTCCTGTGCAGTGCACGATTAGCTACGATCTCTGATTCGTTCAAACGCTACGTCGCCTTTCCCCGTGCGCCCCGCGAAGGTCAAAGTTGTAAAGTATAGCAAGAGCACACTCTCATTGTGAACCAGTATTCGCCGGACTACGAAGTAGGGTTTGTTGATCATTTCGGTTTTAACAAGTAACGTTGCGACGTTACCGTTCATTATTTAAAGACAATTATTAAATTTAATTTACTAAAATTAGAAGATCAAATTAAAATAAAAAATGCGGGTCGCCCAAAACCGAGTTTGGAAATATCGAAAATCAATGAAGGAAGTCGGGATTATAAACGATCGTTTAAAATAGACATGTATGAAAAACCTGACTGGTTATGCGGTTGTACCTTTAAAAATAGTCTATTGTTTTCCGTGTTTGTTGTTTGGTGATGAGCTCGGTGATGAGGCATCAGAATGGACAAAGAATGGCGTTACAGACTTAGTGCATTTATCCGAAAATATTAAAATATATCAATCTTCAAAGGCACATCATATATCTGCTAAATTGAGAAATTTATTAGGTAAGCAAGATATAAGGCAGCAGTTAAATAGTGCATACCGTTTGAGTATCGAAAAACGTATAATGAGGAAGTAAAAAAGAACAGGTATGTTTTATCCAAAATTATAGACCGTATAAAATTTTGTGGTGCTTTGGAACTTGCTCGCCGCAGCCATTGACAAATCGAGAAAATTCAATAAACCCTGGAGTATTTAGAGGTCTCATCAATACGCTTTTTTATGCCATTTAATAGGCCCAAAAAACTTCGTGTTGCGGTGACACTCAAAAAATTTTCGCCTCCGGCTTTTTGCCCGTGGCCCCATTTTTAAATTGTGCACCCCCAAGACACATCACTACGCGCCGCCACTGCCACCCGCCTCAATTTTTAATTGTTACTCCAAAAAAAATTATGCGCTTGCCTTCATACTGAAGGTACTTGTTAAAAAAAAAGGTCTTCTCTGTATTATAATTAATAATTCGATATGGTTAAATAAGAGTGACTGTGAGCTCCATCAAGTTAGCCCCCGTGAAAAATGTGAAATGAAAATCATTAAATAGTGGTATACTAAATTGTGCTGATCCAATTTTAATTTGTGCTGATCTAGAAAATCAGATTCGTCGAATTGAAACACAGGGGTCAATTTGACTCTCGGCCCCCCACTTTTTTTACAGATATGGAATTGTGTCGTTCAAATTTTCGACAATAGTCTTACGGTATACGACAGTTCCTGTACTAAAATATAGGGGGCCTACTTGACTCCTAGCCCCTACATCTTATACAGACATGGAATAAGCAATCATTGCCATCACTTGTGCCCGATTCATACTGCAAACTTTTGAAAATAGTTTTACGATGGTCCATATTTCCTGCACGTAGATTCACTCATCTGCGTCTACAGCCACGAACGAGAAATAAAATGAATATATTGCTGTGTGCACTGATCCGTAGGCCAGAAAGACCACAGGACACCACTGTAATTTTTTTTCTTCCCGGAACAAATCCTCACCCCAACACAAAGGGATAATTCGACTCAGCTATCTTACTAACTCCTGACAAATAGTGGGTCACTTCAAAATTCCAAACTGGATTTTATTAAATTTAGTTCAAAATTAAGATGGGCCTTTGGCCAGAAACCAAAAAAAATACTAATGAGTAATGATTTAACAATAAAATTCATCGATATTAACAATAAAAATGCGTTGGTTGTTGATAATGAAAACAACACAGAAATTCTTGAAAAAATGCCTTTTATTTCTACACACACACGAAATAGAAATGGTGCAGGAGGCTCAAACAAATTCTACAAAAAGCTCTTACGATTACTTACAGTTTTTTGTGCTCTACTTGAAATATCAGTACAAAAGAGTTATGGTTATCCGTCCTTTTGTCTGGCCGTTGGTCTGTGTTCGCTATAATAGATGGAGAGCTGGCTATGGAAAAAAGTGATTTATCGCTACATGGCTGATTGTTTGTGTAAAGTATACTGATACATAGTAAAGTAGAAAAAGTCATGTCTGCCAGCGAGATCCCGTGGCTTAAGGTTGGGAGGAGAGATCAAATATGTCAAATTTTAATAATAATGCCGATTTTCCGACTATATTTACCTCTGGCGTCTTTATTTTGAATCCGATGCCAAAAATGTTACAAGATATAAAAATATATAGGGCTGTCCATAAGAAATCTAACATACGAATATGAAGTGTAACCTATATAGAAAACACTGTAAATAAAGTTTTAAATATTTGATAGAGAGATCTGATTTTAAATAAATCTGAAATAAATGAAGCCTGAAATCAAAATTTGAAAAGTAATTTAAGCAAGGGCGACTTTTCTATAATTCGAATTTTTTTAACTATAACTTTTTTGTTGGTTTTACATGTATGAAAAAAGAAATGGGATTTCATGTAGAATTAGAGTCTGGAACCAAACACAGGATGTTCAATTTAAACAAATATAGTTTTTGACCACATACTTGCTAGCCGCACTCTGTATAACTTAAAATATTTTTAAAATATACAGAATATTCTACCATATTATAATACAATACTTAGCACAATTTTGACAAAGCGTTCATTATAGTCACAGCGCAAGCGTTGACTCATCCTGTAGATCCAAAATTTGTGAAAATGATGCTTAAAAACAAGAAGTGGCAGAGGTTTTCTATGACCTAGGTCGTCCATAGACAACCCTTACAACAACTAAAACTAACTCACTTCCCTTTTAACAGAAGTTTTAGCCATAACTCAGATTAAAATCCTGATTTATACTAATGACCAATGAGCAAATGATAACAATGAAGGTGGTATCTTGAATAAATTGCTTCTTTAATGTGTAAGTAATACACAGTGTAAAGTGTAAAACGATAGGTGTACAACTGTACATATACAATGCCGACAAATTTTTATGTAACTTCCTCTCTAAATTGCATTCGTATATAATAAATTGTGTAATAGGGCCACTATAATACTAAGCAATTAATTCAATAATTTTGGATCTTTGCCAATTTAATTGTATACATACACACGAGTTTCCTGACACTACCAGATGTGTTGTATACGTAACATCGAGATGAAATATCTACAACATACATGAAAGCTTTTTGCTCGTCCTGCAATAATTATTAAAACGAGTAATTGCTAGGTATGGTATTAAAAACGGCGAAGTAAATTAAAACGTATAGGCAAAACGTTCTGTTGAAGTGCTTATGATTAAGTATTCACAAGCGTAGAATTTTCATCCGGAATTTTAAGGGTACGATGTCAATCGCATATCTATTAAAAGAAATTGAAGAGAGGCTATGCCATCGAGTTTCGCTTACTCAAAACGTTTTAGACAGATAAATGGAAATATTTTGAGTGGTTCAGATGGGGCGATTTTAGAAATTATAGGACGAAATCGAAAGTTTTCTTTTTGTAGTTGAAATGGTATCGGGGGAAATACATCCGACAATTTTTCACGACGAAAGCCTATATCCACTATCTAGCCTAGCATATACAGATTTTGTAAATGCATATATATTTTTATCGGATATACGTGTTTCCATTACAGTTGTTAATGTACGCGTCTGCTGCGTTTGAATTTGAACTGCAAACTGACATATATTATGTAGCCACTAACATGATTAACCCTATTCGTACTTAGATGTTTACAACCCTTCTCTTCTTTACTTGTACCTTTTATTCTAGTGCGCCATTAAATTGTGCGAATAGTACTGCAAATTAATTGTTTATTATTGAAGCACGGGGTGAAATTGTTCCTCCGTATATTGTCATATTGAAGAAAGTTTTTCTCATACAATCTTCCATGTCTTGGTACAACGTATGTCATAAATTATGATGACGTACCCAACAAGGAGTCGATTATTATATATCAGTAACTAATACCAATAGATTTACTAAATTGTTTCGTATAATCAGACAGCTGCTTGTTTTAGTTGTACACAAAAACTAATAAAAAGACAATTGGCATTGGCATATCTGCAATGTTTAAGACCGCCGGAACGCATCAAAAACAGACCATCGCCATTCCAACAATCCTGCTTTTATTTAACAAAATTACAGTTACATATTAGCTGATATTGATCTAGAAGGTTCAGTGTTGAACCTAATATACTTTGTTTGTTGATATATTGCACCATTTTGTCGTAATTGTTGGAATTGCGAGATACAAAATACAATGAAGCGCAGACACACACCCATGTCCATTAATTGTAAAATTTTATCAGTCCGTACTGTTTCGTAGTTCAGCCACTATATGAAAGATGGCATTATTATCGCGTTATATTTTTACTATTCGTATTTTGTAATTGCCGCCTCGAATGAAAAATAATTTAATTCATATTGTTCTTCAGTAAACAATAAGCGTTTTGTAGTAGGTAGTAGGTAAATGTTTTAGAAACAAATGCATGCGTTGGAAAATCTAAAATTTTCGCAAGTAAGAATTACACGCAAGTGCATCATAATAATACATTTTTTGAAAGCATGTTGTCTAAAAACTACATGAGCTATTTTCATATTTTGACCAAGGGCTCGTGCTTGAAACAAAATATGGAAATAACCAAATGCAGTCTTTTACTTAACACTTGCTTGCATAAAAAATTATCAGGTTTATTTTAAAGAACGAGTCTAATTCGGCACAATATTTCTAGAATCTTTGATTTATTTCAAATTAGCATAAACCTCATTAGCACAGAAAGCACTCGTTGAAATTATTTTCCCTTGTTACTATAGACACGGGGCCTATAAGAAATTATTGCCGGGATCTTTCACATAGAGGGAAATTATCACTGTAATTGAGCGATAATTGCCCGCTTCATATGGGATTTATTACGCATGAGGCGCTCTTCAGTTTTTTAGCGCATTTTTTAAGAATTAAAAAAAATGTGCCATGTATGCGTTTTGTCCGTCCGTCCTGGAATTTTTTGCAGTAGGTAGCTTATACCTTGAAGGTGTGCCAGATGGACATCAAATTTCGCTGTATAAAAGGGGGGGCCCCGCACGAATTATTTCCTGAGATGCTGTTTTTGAAAGTAAAACGGCAATAGCTTTTACATACGACAACAAATTGGTCTCAGATTTTGCATACGAATGCCTTTAATGGCGCCAAGTTATACTTTAGAAAATGGGGGGGGGGGGGGGGTAAACACATGTTCTACCTTTCATGGTATTATAATGAAAGGTCTCATCGAAATAAATTGATTTGTACAAACTATATAACTTTCCCGTGCGACTCTTTTTCGAGATCAATGAGCGAAGGGGCCTGAGGGGGGTGGGGGGGTTAAAAATTAATTTCATCTCTCATTGAATTCTAATTAAAGGCCTCAACGAAAGGAACAAACTACTGCCCTTCTTTCTGTCCTCTTATCAAACTACGGAGTGGAGGGGGAAGGGGGAGGAGTGGAACTAGTTTTCCTTCACGGTACTCTAATGAAAGGTCTCAACGAAAGGAATTAATTTATACTAACGATAGTCATCCTCCTCGATCCCTTGTCGTGATCGGTTATAATTCCTTATATCTTAAGAGTGAATTGTCAAAGGAAAGTACCTACAAAGGGCGATTGGGACGTTTGGAAGAAATATAACCATTAGGCATTTAATTTAAATAAAATTTGATACATATCCACTTGGAATAAAACTAAATTTAACGCGAGTTTCAAAATTTGGTTTTGCGCATGCGCAGTGCTTTCTTATTCATGGAGGCATTTAAATGAAATTTGATACATAGCCACTTGGGATAAAAGAAAATTTAACACCAGTTTCAAATTTTTTTCTTATTTATGGAGGGAGTTAAATGAAATTTGATACATAGCCACTTGGAATAAAGCAAATGTAGCGTCATTTTTCAAATTTTGTTTTGTGTAGGATGTACAGTGCCAACTTTCTTATTTATGGAAGAAATTTACGTAGGGGTGTTTTAAAAAAAATGCGCTTTACCAAGGGTTGTGCACAATTTGTACTTGTTAAACCTTAAATTTCATGTTTTCTTTCGGCCTAGCAAACTTTCGCGGTTCGCAGGATCTCGATTAGGGAATCGTTTGCAATACAGATGCACGGTTTTTATTGTACGCGAGGTACACTTGCAGCATATCAGTTAATTGAGTGAAATCCATTAAAAAAATTAAGCCAGCAACCACAGTAAAGTTTCTCACGATTTCTGTTACATTCGATGCATAAAGAAGATTGTTTCCATGACATGCTACAAAATTTTGAAAAACTAGCTTCTTTAATTTTCTGTGTGAAAAATTCCAATCAAATACGAAATTCAATTAACAAAACATAAGCATGACATTTAAAATATTTAAGTCAAGCCCCGATAATAATAATTTAAAACCTAGTTTAAAACATTTTTGTTGCATTGAATTCGGACAAAAACTGTAGGCGCTACAGGTTGAAGCGTTTTTTAAACTACCCCCTGTATTGTATCCAGACGTGAGACGATCCATTTTGCCTTTGTGGATGCTCTCCTCCCAGATATCCCAATCGCCCTTTGTTGAGTGCCCTCGTCCGATACTACGCTCTTACGATAGTGGTAGTTGACAGGGAACAGTTCCTTTCGTTGAGACCTTTAATCAGATTACCTTGAAAGGTAAAAACATTTCCGCCCCCCTCCCCCCAACTCCGTCTTCCCACGTCACTCTTATCTCTAAAAGCAGTCGCGGAGGAAAGTGGTAGAAGCCAATCCCTTTCGTTGAAACCTTTCATTAGACTACCATGAACGGTAAAAAGTGTGATTACCCCACTTCCCATTTTCAAAAATTTTTTTTGCCAGGCGTATACAAAATCTGACACAAAAAGACGCAAATGAATATTATGCACCTTTTGCTTCCAAACCGCATCTCGGAAAACAATTCATGGGTGGAGGGGGACAATAAAATTTGAAGACTCTCTGCAAAAACCCAGCACAATTACTAATTTAATTATTCTAATTTTGTCATAGTCAGTATGCAGTTAATTTTGACCTATAAAAGGTGGCGTAAAAGTATTTATTGTTTTAAATGGTCCATTTGGCTCCAAAAAACATGTATTTGGAGAGTGCACACCATTTTTTTCCCGGCACAACTTTTGGCAGCCAAAAAAACCTCAAAATGTTTGGAGTTCTTTCAGTTTTTCGCTTAAACCTCGAAAACGGTCCATATTTAATGAATAACACTTATTTAGTGAAAAAGAAAACAAAATTCTGCGGTGATCAAAAGATGAACAAACAAAATCGGTCCGATAGAAAAATTTTTACAAGTGATCAAAGAACACCGATTTTTTCCAACTTTTCTAAAAAAAACTGAGTTAACCTTTTTTTAATGCGTTGTGGCTCCTTGCTTGTTTGTTTGTTCATCTTTTCACTTTTGATCGACGCAGAATTGTGTTTTCTTTAATATACTTACTAAAGAAGTTTTCTTCATATAAAATATGGACCGTTTTCGAGTTTTAAGCGAAAAACTGAAAAAAATCCGAACATTTTGAGGTTTTTTGGCTGTCAAAAATTATGCCAGGAGAAAATGGGTGTGTACTCTTCAAATACATGTTATTTGGACCCAAATGGACAATTTAAAACGATAAAATCGTTTACACCACCTTTTGCAGGAATCGCCCCTTCTGACTGCTCGGGCCGTAGCCAGATCAGTTACTAAGAGCGGGCAGGAAAAATATTAATAATTTTCTGTGTTCTGGTGAAGGAATTCGTTTTTAACGCAATCCACGAAAGTGGCGCGCTGATGACTTCACATTTCTGTCCGTCTGCTTGTCGTTCCGTACTATAGCTCAGTCGCTAGACCTCGTATCGACTATCAAACATTAACTTTGGCATTCATCACGTGTTATAGCTCTGAATTGTTCAAAATTGTTATTTATGCACCAATTTTGTTGGGAAAACGATCAAACTCGATTGCTCGATGACCAAGAAATGATACATGCCTATTTTTGGCGACCAAAATATTTTTATCGTTATTTATGCATCGATTCTCTTGGGAAATTCAATTGCGCAATGTCCAAGAAGTGATCCATGTGTATTTTTGTTCACAAAAAATGTCAAAATCGTTATTTATGTACCGATTTTCTTGGGAAGACTTCTAGTTTTCGCTATAAGAAAGCTTATGGTTCCAGATGGACAACTATCAAGAATTAATTTTAGTAGCAATCACTTTATTACCCAATATCGATCTAAATCCTTATTTAATCACCAATTTTTTTGGGAAAAAGACCAAACTCGATGCCCAAGAAATGTGTGTAAGTGTATCGTATCGACTTAAAAAGTTGGAGGTAATTTGTAGATCTCTCCTCGGATCTCTCTTATGCCTGTACTACGTATTGCAGGTGGTAACAAAGATGATAAAATGATAATAATACAGGGTGAGTTTTTTTCATTGTCACCATGGGGATCTCGTACGAGATGCAAAGTCGCTTAAATGGGCAAAGTTACGCACGCATACTAGACTATAATAAAAAATGCTTTATTTTTGATAATGTGATTAGCTGAAACACACCATGTTCTTGTATTAGAATACCATGAAGGGTAGAACATGGGTTCCCCTCTCCTATTCTAAAGTTTAACTTGGCACCACTATGCATGCGTATGCAAAATCTGAGACCAATTGGTTGTCGTATGTAAAAGTTATGCACGTTTTACTTTCAAACCAGCATCTCAGGAAATAATTCGTGGGCGGCCCCCCTTTTAGACAGCGAAATTTGATGACCGTCTGGCACACCTTCAAGTTATAGGCATACTGCAAAAAATTCCAGGACTCTAGGAGCATTCCCCCCAGTAGTTCAAAACGGCAGAAGTGGGTCCGGACGGACGGACGGACGGACGGACAAAACCCAAACCATAGCAAATTTTTTTTAATTTTTAAAAAATGCGCTAAAAATGGTTTTTGTACACTGTTTTTACCACCCGTACATTAGTAAGGGAGTTATTGCATCGGGGTAAAAAATGACCCCCCACTTTTTTGACGGAAATGCATGTTTTGAAGCACCGGGAATCTGAATCAAACAAAATATCGATGATGTCTGTCTGTCGGTCCGTCTGTACTCTCATTTCCGAGTTATAAATAGGGTTTCTGGACTATAGCCCAACGCGCCACTTTCAAGGGAGCGGCAAGATGTGCTAAATTATATTTTTTGCATTATTTGCAATTCCCCGCCTCTGTGGTTCTTGGTGAATTTTTTTTCAAAATCAATACAGATAAATAACCGTCTGAAACTTGGTCACTAAGTAAACAATTTTACTAATACAAACATTACGGGGGCCGTCGAGCTAAATATAGCCCAGGGGCCAGGGCGCTAAAAACATAGCCCGGGGTCTGACTGTTGTACAGATTATTGAGCATGAAGTAAACATGCAATGCGTTCTTTACCTTTAATTTTAACACTGAATAAAGAATCTGAACTTTATTCAATAACCGGCATAATAAATTAATAATTTAGCACCTGAGTAAGTAGCGTTTTTTCATGTGAGGAACAGTTTTGGTTTAACCAAATTTTAACATCGTTGATTAGTTCGATTAGTTGATTGATTAGCAAAGGCGATCGGGAAGCAAATATATTTTGCTTGGTCTAACAAAAAAGTGTAGTACAATTTTTTAAATATTGCAATCAACCAAATGCGCTTTATAACATGCCAATCGTTATCATTATATAAAAAATAATCGCGTACAAGAACCTGCAGAACAAGCATGCCGCTAAAAAATCATTCCGAAATATAGATCCATAATGATATTTGTCCCTTTGATAGTTTATAAATTCGAGGATAAATAAATTACCACTGCATGAGTGTTCACATAATATGCTCATTCGTGCAGACGTAGACGGCGAGTTGAATTTCATTTTTACAATCGTTATAAATAGGTATAATTTGCTATCAGCATTGAGTGCAGCTATCAGCTTTCAAGATAAATTTATTCAATGTTATCTTTTACGAAGCGCCAAAAGCGGCATCTAGTTTTGTATAACCATGGTATAACCCAAATATTTAACATTTTACTTCGCAACTGCCATCTGTATATGTATAGTACAATCTTAATGTTTAGGGTAATTTTCCACGCTTAGCAAGAAACACGAGGGATCGGGACCGCGGTCTTAAAAGTGTCCAATAGCAGTACGATAAAAAAATTTCTAATTATCACAACAATAGACATATTTCTGCTATTATTTACGGCACAGTTACTGACGCAACAAATACCTGTACATACATTCTTTGGTATTTCGTAAAAATTGCATAATCATGCAAAATGTACGCATGTCACCATAATAAGTAAATTACAAAATTCCTAACTTCTGATTAAAAAAAATGAATAGGATTTTTATTACAATAATATAATAGTATTTACTCCATTTACTGCTTTCTCTAAATATAAACAAGTATAAATTGTGCACAACTCTTTTTTTTAACTGAAATAGCTTTTGTTTTGACATCACTAATGGATATATTTCTTGCAGACGTCTCAATCGCCCTTTGTGAGTACCCTCTTCCGACAATCCGTTCTTGAGGTACTTACTTGTTTTTTATTCTCAAAAAATGCGCTAAAAAGTTATGGTCGTTTTGCATTTTCAAACCGTTCATCTAATACAAAATGGAAACAATTAATGTGTGTAAATTACCATTATTAGTATCTTTTTTGTTTATTGTAGCGCATATCTTTCTTTTATTTTTTGTAATTGCTTGTCTTGTATACATTCCCATACTTATGCTTACGTTACGTCTAATTTGTTGTTCTCATACTTATACTTTTGTTAAGTGATTTGTTTTAGTATTCGATGTGCCTGATAGTTTACATTATCACATTTTTAAGTTAATTTCAGTTTAGAAGCTTGTAGAGGGGGGAGTAATGGCCTTTCGGCTTTTCCTTTATGTCCCTAAATAAAGATCGTTATTATTATTATTATTAGTAATATGTGGAATCTTACTAACTAATGATCAATGAATCCAGAGATGCCTAGTATGATTTTACTCCAACAGTAGGTATTTCCGATTGTACGTAAGTACAACTTTGAATAAATTGCATTATTGTACTACAGACAGGTTAGTTAGTTGGAGCCAGACGTAACAATAGAGAGTTTAGCTATTTACAGAGAGGCGCTGGCGCAGATTATACAGACTGATTAGCTTATAGAGTGTTAACAATTATTTATGTTCATTGCTGACGTTACGTCAAGGCTTTTACTTATTCATTTAAGTTTTACCATAATTTTCATGCTAAATATTGTAAGAACATTTCCAATCGAGGGCTTAAGATTTGTTAGTACATACCTACTATCCATTTTTTTCATAGATCGGTTGGCCTTTTTTCCAGTACACTCATAGTCACTAGTCAGTGCAATTGCTTTATGAATATAAGAATTGCTATCTGTTGCCGAAAACAGAATTCGAAAATTTGTTCTTGAGTTACTGCACAGAAGAACGGGCTAACGCCCCTACAAAGCCACTAACAATATATTAAATACAATGTCAATAGTATGGTAATCACCGCATACTATTAAGGACATCTTTAGTAAATGAAATACGTATCACAATTCAAAATATAGGTACCTACAACATAGAAAATGTATTTACTGTAATGGTCATCCCTTGGAAAATCTTTCGTTTGATTAGGTATGTCTGTATATTAGAACTCTTTATATCGTTCCTTAGCCGTTTGTGGATGATGAATAGATTTCGAAGAGAAAAATAGGCTTCCATTCCCAAAATAATTAATTAAGTAAACGAAAAAATTCCTAACAATCATCGGAACTATGAAAAGCACTTTAAATCAACAAATCTAAAGATCTAAACTTCTTGTTTTATTTATTATAGGTTTACCGATATCTTGTGGATAATTTCGGAGATACAATATTCACTGAAAGTGCGAGTTGGGATTAAATGCACAGAATTAAATTACCAAATATTATTCAGCACCTCATCTCATGTAATTCACTTACCTAACAAAAAGTTCATGTGAGGGTGGGTATCTAAGGATAACGTGAGAGGAATCGCAAATAGCACTAGAGACGGCTAAGAAATCCCTAGCGGCTGCATTACATGCAATACGCGAATAAAAGCAAATATGTTCTTACAAGAACTGTATAACAGGTAATGTCGTAAGGAAATGTTATTTTTCGTTTTAAATTAGTTCACAGTTTGTAGCTTTGCACTATATGCGAACACCGAAAATATTTGTTCTAACTTTTGTACATAGAATGAGAGTTTTCGGGAGTATTCTTAAATCATATACAGGGTGTTAAATAAGTATGTCAACAAAAATTTGGTGGAAGACGGGATCAGGACAAGCACTTTTTCCAAATAAACCGAGGGTCCAGTGTGTTTCGTTTTGGAGCCACCCTCAAAAAGTGGCTACTTGTCAAGTAGTACACCACAGCAAATTTCGTGGAATTCGCTCCATTTTCGTAGTCCGGTTAATAATTGCAGTGGAATTATTTTTTTTCGAATGTTCAAAAACCAGTTTCAGATTCGCGATTTCCATGTTCAAAAATACCCAGATGCCACATTTCTTCAAAATCAGAATCAGAATTCGTGGAAGGAATTTTGAACTTTTTTTGCAAAATCGGAAAGGACATACCACAAAACCTATTCCAAGACGTGCCACCAGTCTTTCTACCTCTTATTGTTGTTGAGAAAAAAATTAAAGAAGAAATGCAAATTTCACCACTTTTTTTAGGGTGGTTTCCTAGGTGGCTCCCAAAGGAAACACGTTGGACTCTTGGTTTCTTTGGAAAAAGTGCCTTTTTTGATCGCCTCTACCACCCAATATATACTTATATGTAACACCCTGTATCTCCCATAGATATAGCGTTCAGCCATTAAATCTGTGCCAGCATATGTGAGAGAGATAATTATACAGTAGAATACCGAACATGTGCACTAATTTATCTGTCCAATTGACATTCCCGGCGTTTCAGTGGCGTGTTATTTCCGGCATTTTATGTGATTTTACGGTGTTGTAGATCGCATTACTAGCGTCATCTGTCGGTGGGATTTTCCGCGCAGACCTCAATGCGTATTCTTTGTTTTTCAACTTCCTCTTCCGGGATCTTTCTAAGACCACCACGCTCTAGTTTGGCACATTGGTTATCTGGCGATTGACCCTGTCGTTGTACTAGTTTCGATATAATCTGGAAGCGAGATTAGGCATGTATCTCCGATGTAGAGGACTTTTTTAATTTGTGAATGCGGTCAGTGTATTTTCCAGGTTTGGATTTCAGTCCATCGTTGCGGTGCCAGGTCGACCTTCAGTCAACCTATGATCTCGACGCGTGGGCGTAGATAAGAAACATTTCATCTACTCGAATTAAAATAAGTAGTAATGAATTACATACTTCCTCTTCAAGGAACATTATAGCGATTGCTTTCGTAAAAATTTAGATCAGTGTTTACTTGCAATTCATAATTTTATATTGTTACTTGTACTTTCATTATCGATGCGAATTTTGAACGAGATATTATTCTACTTTTTGGAAATCATTGTGAAATTCATCACACTAATTTTCTCCATCATCATTGAGTTAGGGGATTTATTTGGGTTCAAATTCAATTTCAGCGTGATAGATTTGATGTATTTATGGATTTATTTTGCACGCACAGGGAAAGTGCAATTTAAATTTTATTGAGCCATTTAATTGATTTTGATTATCATTGAAGAAGAATATATCAATATTTCCTTGTCGGATTTCATTGTTACTTATTGTTTTTTCCCAGTGTTATACAGAGAGAGTTAAACATTTAAAAAATCTGGGAGGCGCTCAATTCTATGGTAAGTTGCAGGGAGGTTACGAAGATGTATGCCCAGTCGAATTAACCGCTTTGAAGAATTTCAAGCCTTTTTTTATTTGCAACTCTGAACGAGCTGGCCGTCTATGCGTCGGGTTTGAGTTAACTGCGAGTTAAGCCAGCCTAGCCCACTGTTATAAGGTGACACTATAAGATGGTACATGAACTTGACGTGACAAAATGGCCGCAATAGAGTAGGTAAGTATAGGAAAAAATTCTCCTCGTATTAAGGGTAACTTATACTGCTATTAGAAAGCATTCAGTTAGTTTAAGTACCTCATGTATAAAAATAGGTATCAGATCAAATGCCGTTTTAATAAAGTTTTATTCTACAATAATTACTCTAGTACATAATACCTTTATGCTAAAAATAACGCAAAGTAAACATTTATCTCAAACTTTTCCTTCGCGCGTCGTCAACAGCAATTAGCATTTAAATGAAAAAACGCACGTTGTCCATGACAACAACAAAACAAGCAAAAGTTAGTGAAGTTTCACTTACAAAAAATTAATTGGTGTAATTTAGCGTTATGTCGTTACTTTTCTACTTAAAAATGTATTTTACCTTCAAAATGTACAAAAATAAGCCCAAAATTGCATTGAAAGTTGCACTTTACACCTGCTAATTTCTTTACACGTGTTGTTTGAAAGTAGAACTAGAATAGATTAATCTAAATGTTCAATAATAGGATTGTTATTTAAAAATTATATTTTGTGTAATATTTGTAGTTGACTTAATTTAATAGCGATTATACTTCTTATAGGATTTCTGTAAGTGTATCATCTTCTTTTTTCTATCTCATAACATAAACTACCACGACATGGTTGAATTATATTATAATAGTTTCCGCATTATATACACTGCGCCCTAAAAAGTTTGATACAAATGGACAAAAAGCTTACATTGCACAAAAAAGTATTCTTGATAAAAAGCTCTGCATGACTTGTAGATCTCAGTCTCAGACTTATGAGTAGGTACGGAAAATATCTAAATAAAAAATTAACACTTACGTTCTTAAAATATTCACATTTAATAATGTAGTACATAAAGTCACACTAAAATTGAGCAATGAATCGAAATATGCAATAATATACAGGGGGTTCCATTTAAAAAATTCAAACTTTGATATAAATCGCCATATATAAGAATCGCAATGTTGTTGAAAATATCTTTATATTATGTTATAGGCTTAAGAGTTCTTCGTAATGAATTCTAAAATGCGTTAATAAACCTACAATCTTCCACTCACGCACTGAAAGCCACCCTGTATACGGTACCGATTGAATTCGTCACATCGCACGATACCGATGTATAAAGCAAAGCGATGCATTAATTGTGTAAGTTGCATAATCCTCATCCTTAATATTGGTATTTTTTATGCATAAAAAGAAAGTAAGGAAAAAAATGAGAATGCTGTAGGGAAATAAAAAAGACATGTAAGGAACAAACCTAATTTAAATTCAATTCGTATTGACAAAATCTAAATGAAAAAGTCGACGTATTTTGCTTTTGAGCCAAAATTAAATTATAACATTTCGAACGTGTTCAAACAAAAACATCAAATTGCAAAGGTGTTATATTAAATACGGTTCTATATGGTTGCTCGGAGAGATTGATGTAAAACAATATCGTATAAATGATCAATATCTTCCAAGGAGTCGGCCAAGCACAATCCCGGGTAATGTGCTTTCCGAATCGAAATGTTACACCAAAGTACCGTAGTACATCAAGGGTTTAATTTAACAGACTGTTAACTTGACGTCACACAAATCCCTTATAGATAAAGCTCACTTGTGCTTAAAGTTTGAGGGAATTTTCACCGTTGACCGTTGTTACGTCACCCTTGTCATCTCACGTTTTGCCAAATAAAAACCAGGATTTTAATTTGGGCGAAAGTATTGGTTCGATATAAAGCGTGAGGCGGCGAAGGATTTAACAACCCTTTAGAAATTTCCATTTGACGTACTAAAAAGCAATTAACTTCAATGTAAGAAAATCACAAAAAAGAAGGTAGAGAAGTAATTAATTCGGAGACGTTTTTAAGCACAGCGTTTTCGTGTTTTTCGGACTTTATTATGTTGTAGGCTCTTTAATATTTAAATGCGTCGGTATTAAACTTTAATTAACGAGTCGTGCTTTTTTCCAACTCTATCTGTTTGTTAATTACGCGGCGTATATTATAATTCGTTATAAATCGTACCGGAGAATTTAATATAAATTGTAATTATCTCGGTTACGCTTGCACAGTTGGTGAAAATTTACACTAACAAAATTGATGAAAATTAATTTAAAGTGTATTAGGTAGATCTGAAGATTAATGAAAGCGCGGGTAATCCAACTAAATGAAGGCAGGCAGCAAAAGAGAGTCCGCGTTATAAAATTTATATGGATATGTAAGGGTTTATGTCAGTATGCGAGTATGTTTTCGGGAGGCTCAACATTATTTAAATGTAGACATCTTTTATCTTTTAGAGCATTATGTAAATGTAAGTATATGAAAACCCTTAACGATTATTATCCCCATCTTCAATGTTAAGAGAGAGGTACTTGTATACCGCGCGTTTTCTCTCACTAATTCGATTTGAAACTAATTAAAAAGAACTTAATACATTACTTGATATTAAGTGCATGGTACTTAATTACTTGGTATGGGTAAATAATACTCCCAACTACGAAATTAAACTGTAATAACGTACAAAAATCCGCCTTATTATTAACCCTAGCGTGAATTCCAAGTAGGTACTCATATTATACGAGTCTGATCCACGACAAGGGCGACAAAACCAAAGGATTGATCCTGACATAGTTGTAGGATAGTGTCCCTGCTGGAACTAGCCCACCGCCTCCTCCGAAAAAAAAGGAAATTTACTGTAATCAACACCGGAACTGATCCTCCCCACAGCCATGTTCTTTCCATGACTACCTTGATCTACTACGCCTATGTTGATCTGATTATGACCGATGACGAATCATATCTAGGTTTAGAAACATAAGATACGGTACATGCCAAAATCAATACTACCATAAATGCTTTCATCGAAATAAACAAGGTTTTAAAAGTCACCTTCATTCTTTTAGATAAATCAACAACTACCCTCGCTCTTCAAGCAGCAAATAAGGACCAGGATGTAAAAGGTAAAATATGCATGTCCACATATTTAGCACCCATCGACACTTTCGTCTAGGAAAGAAACTAAATATCTATTTTAGCTCTTTCTTTATAGAAAACCAGTGGGAGAGCCATCATTTAATAACGAGAATATTCATTTCAATTGTCTTTATTAGCGTACAGGTTACATTCATTCATCACCTACTATAATGATGGGTCACCCTGTATTTTAATTTTACTTAAACCTAAATGTGGTCGTTAAATTGAGATTGAACCCAATTTTCATCATGGTATTTGAATTTGAAGTCAATGTGATTTTGTTTAAGAATTATTTGTTGCTTAATTTTTTCAAAATTGCGGAAGAGATGCAAAAAATGTATTCATTATTGCATCCTTATTTGCAAAATCATAAAAATACATATATGAAATTCTGCAGAGATCGCTGGAAAATTGTTACTCGGGGATTTTTGGGGACATAGATATACCCTCAAAATTACTCGGGGATACTCAGACGTGGCGCTACGGAGTGTCGTAGGATGCAGTGGGGTTAGAAATTAACCGTACCGAGAAATTTCTCAAACCTCGTTACTTGTGCATTTTCGCGGTCGGTGAGTTCAGATCTGGCCCCGAAATTGTCTGGAGATGTACAGGGGTGGCGATACGGCGATGGTTGGATGGTGTGAAAACGTAACCGTGTCGAGAAATTTCTTGGAAAGCGTTACTTGGAGTTTGTTGGGTGTATTATTACAAAAAAATTCAAAAAACACGCCCGCTTCCTCAGTATCGCCACCCCGGGGCATTCTCTGAGGATACGGAGTGCAGATCTGAACTCTGTGACCGCGAAAACCCTCGGGTGACAATTTCATAGCAATTTTTCGGCACGGTTAATTTTTCATTTCATTGTACCCCCGGCACTCCGTAGCACAACGTGTAAATATCCCAATTTTGAGGGTATATTTGTATTTGGCGACCACGAAATCCTCCGACTTCCAAGCGATTTCTCCACCTTTTTATATCTGCACCCCTTGCGAAATTTTCAAAAAATGGCCCACCCAGTATTGAACAACATTTTTCTTCGTACTTTTCTGAACAACTTTTTTCCTTATTTCCCTGGTCTAATAGGGCCAAGGAGATGACCAACAAATTATCTAGGATACTAGCCAATAAGAAGGGGCCATGAGCCAGCAAGAAGAGGCTACTAGCCAAGGCGGTAGATAATATGGTCCTCTACGTGGCGGAGGCGTGGGAGGAGGCGCTTAAATAGGAAATAGTTAACAAATTGTACTACCAGGTACAGAGGCCACCTGGCGATTAAGATCTGCAGTGCATACAGGACGGTGGCGACTGAGAATCTAATTGTAGTGGCAGACCTCCCCCCCCCCCCCTAACTGCTAATTAGACAAAGATTATACAAGTAGGGCGAGGACAAGTTACACTGGAATATAACCAACAGTACACGGGAGGAAGAAGGTAAATTTATTCCGAAACAGAAAAAATGGAAATAAACACAAAATTCCTAAAAAAACACAAACTTGATGATAAAATCAGCCCGGTCGTTTAGGATGAGTTCATTCACAAACAATGCGCAATTTCAAAGATTCTAAAAGGAAAATAACGCCACAGAAATACAAAGTCAAATGAAATAAACCTAATTTCGCATGTAGCTAGTTGAAAATGTCGCAAATAACAAAAAAATAACGATTTAAGTTGATTTATTTATTTATTTATGAGTGTAATTTTGTTCCTTAACTCATCTAGTATGTACACAACAAATTTCCTGTAATTCTCTCCATTTTCGTTATCGCGCCAAGAACTGCAATGAAACAAACCCGAAGACCTACACAGTGCAAAGTATTTGTCCATAAGCATCTTCAGGAGTATACCAACCTTTCAGATGTTATGTATTTCTTTTTATGCTCCAACAGGTAGTCGCTTAGCCAGTTACAAAAATTTTGTTTACCGCTTCACAGCGCACATAAGAAAGTATATCTGGCGATAGATAACAAGTGATAACAAGAAACGTATTGGGGAAGGTTTACTATTCGTTTAAAAAGGTACGCTAGTCGAGGTTATTGCGTTCAGAAAATGGGTTCCGTTTCAGAACGTCTAACGGGAGAGATTTGAATAGCGAGAGAAGTGGAAGAGCGATCACGTACTGATTTGGGTACGCTAATTATTATTATTCTTGGTTTATTTTAAGTAAAAATGAAAGATTTTTGTTTAATTTCAAGAGCGACCACGTACAAATACCAGTGTGTAAAAAAAATGATTCGCGGACGACATTTTTAGCGGAGTTGCGAGAAATACCTTCATATATCTGTGAAGATTTGCGGTTGCGTGAGTGAAATCAATCCGGATAGTAGTAAAGAATTAGCAGTTTAACTTCGAGTATTAAGTGGCGGGCATTCCTAAATCTCGGGACGAAGGAAAACTTCTTAACAGCCAGATTCGAAGGAAGGCTTTTTATTTACGAATGGTAAAATATAGGCGAAGGAACATTTTCGAGTCGAAGACCCGCTTTTCAAATAAAAATGGAAAGAAAAGCTTTTTCGGATCGCTATCAGTAACAGCTGGTTAAGATCAGATTTCTTAGTCGGTGACTTTTGATAGGTGTAGGAAAAATGGCATTGAACTGATTTTTTCTGTGGGGGTATTCCGTACCTCCCAATGTTACGATATGATTGACAACGTTCAGTCCTAAGGACTTTCCTGACGAAGATTACGTACCCCACATACTCCTGTATAGTGTAAGTGCTAAGGCCACGATACGTTGCCGGCAAGAATGTTTCGCCGGGGGGTTGGGGGACTAAAATTGCACGGGCAACATTCAGTACAGGTATTATAGACACCAATATTTCAGCTTCATTGTGCAAACATCCTAAATCGTATTGGTGCGAGAAGTCCCCAATACTCTTGGCATTCCCGAGAAATGGAGGCTTTCTATTTGTTAGTTTGTTTAATATGGATAATTTAAATTTCCTTGGACAGAAACGTTCTTAAATTTAAGTGATCACATAGAAAAGGACGCAAATATGTCGTACTTGTTATTCTGTACTTCTCCACCTTTCCACTTCGAAGCACATAACCGTTTGAGCAATTCAATTAAAGAGAGATGCCCTAAATGATATTCTGTTCATTTTCTAATTTTGTCACACTCCAATTTAATACTCTTGCATTAACGAATTATGGTTCGTCATACGTGGACAAACACCAATGCATGCTTTTATAATTTTATTTACTCAAAGAATAAAATGTATAAACGAAATAATATTCAAAAAAGAAATTAATTAATGGAAATTAATTATGAATAAATCAGTGAGTTTTTCCAAAGGGTGAAGCTTATTTTTCACGATAAAAAACGCGACTTTGTTAAGCTTGCTCGTGTGTTAAGCTCGTCGATACAAAGCTCCCACTCGTTTATTCTAAAGCGAATGGTGTTGCGCTGAAATCTTATTTCGCTAATAAATCTTGCTAGATTTATGGAACAATGGTTGTATATAAACTGAAAAATGTGGAAAAAACATACAATAGTCGACGGTTTTACAACTTTGCCACCGCCACAAATTTATGACGTATCGTTAGAGGCTTCTAGCAACCACCATATTTTCTCTTTATTTCGAGCTTTATGTTTATTACTTTTTAAAATTTATCCCGATGCAATTTATAAATGAAAAGGGTCTGTTCATTATTATTTATTCATTTTCTATAGTCGATGGCCGTATTTGCATTTACAAAGTAGGAATAAAAAGAACGTTGTTAGACGTGACTACGAATCGTAATCAAGAGCAAATGCCGAGAAGCGTTCGAACATGCATCTCGAAAATTGAGAAAATAATTTGGTTCAAAAACCGCATTATCGCACTTTGTAAAATGTAGATGTGCTCGCATCTAAATTCATGAATACATGTTAGATTTATGTGTGTACACATTATATACTTACAATTTAAGTAATTATATTTACGTTGCTTCATGCATGAAAACGAGCAATACTCGTAATTACTATTTACCAAGAGTTATAGACTTATTGGCGTGGAATACACCACCTTTCATAACATAAGTAAATTACATAGATATTACTTGCAGATTTTATGGTCTCAGTTATTGCACAGAAGCTAAATTTTAAGATGAGGGGAAATATACAGTAATATTAATTACAACTGGTATTCAAAGGTAATGATATAGTGATCTGATATGGACATGTGCAGTGTATGTTGATATTTCATTATTCCCAAGGCAATTAATCTTATGTGCAAATAAACCAATTAATTTTGTATTTTTACCAAAAACAAATTCTTTATTCTGTATCATACTTCACAATATCAACGAATTTGTCACAATTTGCACATTTACAAGAAGATCGCTCTAGCGCTGTAACGAATACGACATTGCTCGAAATGATAATGAAATAGTCGCAGTATTTTAACTGTGCGTGATAATTAGTTTGTTAATTATAGAAACTTGAATCAATGATTTGAGGAACTCAAAAGGAGTCTGAATTGCTTTGTAGGTGCTACAAACTCATTTACAATTAGAACTTTTAGACATAGTATTAAGTTACTGCACCTAGAATACCTACCACACAGTTAACATTTCAATTATTGGTACAAATTTAGTTGTGGTGTACCTACCGATCACTTTCTTTTTTAATGGTTATAATGTACTTCCAATAGATAATTAGAGGTTTATGGCAAGTTATCTGTCACGACGATGTCAAATAGTGCGCGATAAGGATCGGTAATCAACATCTACATCATTTAATAAATGGAAATGGGAGGGTATTTCTTCATTGAGAATGTTTGTATTTGCGTATTATCTTTTCGTTTTAATTTTATTGCGGTTGTAAATTGTTTATATAGATTTGTGTATTTAATTGTAATTGAAATTGAAATTACGTGTGAAAATATAGGGACATTTGGATCGTTTGCGAGAAGGACCAAATTTAACTAACGCACGTGTTCTTATCGCTGTTAATGCATAACGTGTGTCGAAGAGTTGCGCGTTATTTCGGCGTAAGTGAGGGAATTTTGTGCGTTCGTTCGAAGCTCGCGGTATCACGTACAAGCCGAATATGGGAATTTATTATCCACATCAGGTAACTTTGTATGCAAAATCGGGTCCATTTTCAAGAGTACTTGTGATTTTTTAAAATGATTTTTACGAAAGCAAAAAATAGGTAACACCGAAAAGATGTCTTTAAACGTACTTTTTTTTCAAGCTTGGCCCATGGCGCTCGTGAAAAATGTTATTTTGGCCCACTGGAAAGAAAGGTGGCCCATGCCCGCTGTAGAGTATCGAATACTTTTCGGAAAAGGAAGATTCTAACGTTCTTTCCCGCAGATGTGTCTTTAAGGCTGAACGCTTTAATGAGGGGCTGCCTGGGGCATGAAATACCCCATACGGAATACGTAGATTCGATTAAACAGGGTTAGCACTAAACGTTTGTGGGCAAAACGCAGTACCGGAAGGTCCGGGAGGTATGGAATACTCCGCAAGAATACTTTGCAGCATACGAGAACGCGACACCTCATCCCCTCTCCAGGGGTAATATTCGGGAAGAATGAACTGAATCTACCTCATACCCTCCAGCCCCCCACCCCCGATGCTACGTTCCCCTACAGTATTTACGGCAATCAACATGCTCATGTTTATTTTCTGGGGACCGCCGTAAAATTGTCATTATTCGGGAAATATTCCCTATACGTGAATTCTAAGGGTTTAACGTTTTGAAAGAAAACGTAGCACCGGGAAAGAAAATTCGGTGGCCCTTTTTCGAAAACTTTCATGAGATAACCTGAGCACTTTCTACCTTGTATGGGGAAACGTAGCGCCGATGGGAATACTCCCAAAAAATTAAAATTTGGCGATGAAAATGCATCAGTCCTTAAAAACTTCTCTGAAACTTTATTAGGCTTAAAGAGTGCTTTTTGTAATTCTTAGGTCTCTTATTTAATTAACAGCCGTAAGAGGTTTCAAAGATATTTAGGAATCTTTAAAGATTTATTCATCTGCATACAACTTCAAAACCTCTACTATATAGACATTTAGTTTTTAATAGTATATTAAGATACAAGTGTATAATCAAGTCTTTAAAGCACGCGCAACGAGTTTAAGGGCACGACGCAAAGCGGAGTGCTTTTAACGTTGCAAGTGCTTTAAAGACCAATTATACACGTGTATCTTATAGTATTTTTTATTATACCTGCAGTATAATTTAAAAATAGGAAATACAATGAAGTCATATTGACGTTATACTCGAATACATGTCTAATTAAGTGGGCTGGGTGTTCGTAATTTCACGATTGCCATGGAAATGTCACTTGACGTTTGCTTATAAAAATCATTGTCTTTGTGAATAAAACGATTTCCGTTGAAAAAGATAATACACCGTCCGTTAAATCGCTTGTAAAATCTAAACAAACGTTGGAAGGTGTAAAAGCCAAATCCAGTAAAGCCTATTATAAGCAATATGAAAAGTTGTTTCCATGGATGAATAGGAAGTTACTTACGAATAAAGTCTTAAATGCATCGATAATGCTGGCATATTATGAAGGAAATGTCAAAGGTATTTAAATCTTCTATATTTTGGTGCATTCATTCAAAACTTTAAAGCAATGCTGCGATTAAAAAGTGGAACAGATTTGGTAGCATACCCTAAATTACGCGCGTTTGTGAAAGCTTCAACCAAAGGACAGGTACAAAAGCCAAAGAAATGTTCTGCATTTACAGAAAGCGACCTAAGAGGATTTTTTATTTCATCCAGATGACAGTTTCAAAAGTCATACTTGAAGGATCGTTACTTAGCAACTTTAAAGCACGTGTGTTTTAAAGGCCCTTTTTCGCACGCATTTGAGTGTTTAAAACGGAGATTGTGATTCAGGTATAATAAAATAGTTATTTGTGTACCAAGGCCGTAAAAGTGATCTTTTTTGGCCGAAGCTGCTGTTTGCGGCCGAGGCGGTAGCCGAGGCCGCAATTCAGATGAGGCCTAACAAATCACTTTTGGCCAAGGTGCACACAACATTTTTTAGGCGATCATCAAAAAAGAATTCAAAAATTTGCTCAAACATATTTTTTCTGAAAATCATAGTTTACTTAGACAATTAAAAACAAAGCATTTCCTGTCGTACCTATGCAATTTATAATTAGCATCTTTGCGTGTGTATCAAAATGGGTGATAGCGACAGTTCAGATACCCCAAATGAAATTTTGGAAGCTGCAAGCGTTGCGACCCTAAGTCATATATGATATAAGAGTAGGGCGTTTGAGAGTTAAAGTACAATCGCAACTTCCTCCGTTGCACAAGATTTTAACAATGTCAAATGCAATAGGTCCTTCGCTTCCAAGACCTTATAGTTAACATGCTGTACAATTATTAGAAACCTGATGATTACGTACTTTGATGGTAGGTATAGGTAGCTACTTGTGTTTTCGGTTAATTGCTGGTGATTCGTCGTATAATAATGTAAGCAATAACATCTTTCTCATGATTTGGTTCTACACTTCAAAAAGGTCTGCAAGCAGCAAAGATTGAAACGTCAAACTATAATTTTAAATGTGAACATTGTGATTATGCAAAATAGTGTGAAACATTCCTACTAGTCCGAAAATGAAAAAAACGCACGTGGATGGCCCAATCCTTGATGGGGCGAGACCAGATAGACGCTTTGTATCTCGCTTTGTGTCAAACAGATTACTGTTTCTCACACATCAGTTTCAAATAAGTACAGTTTGACAGATGTGTACAATAAAGTAAAGTTTGACAGAAGCGTACAATAAAGTGAAACTTTATGGCCGCGAAAGCGACCACAAAATCAACGTTTTTGTGATGATAGCCTAAAAAAGCCTTTTAAAGGGTTTCTGAAATGATTAGGTGCTTCTAAGACTCTTTAAGAGAGCTTTACGGGCATTTAAGGATTTTTATGAGTATTTAAAGACTATTGAGATTTTTGAATACTATTAAGGTCCTTAGAACCGTTCCAGTTCCTTAACGTCTCTGTTGTTTTTGAAGTATGTTGGGTCTTTAGGAGTCCTTGACGTCCTCAAAGGCGTGCCTGGATGGTACGAGACTAATACCGAAAACGGGCCTTGTGGTATTCCACAGACAAGATCTTGATCTAAGAAAACGCAAATTTCGATAGATGAAACGCTCATAAAAGATATATTATTGCAACCTTTATGAGAGCTTCCACTAAATGGTCCTATAAAATGGATATGATTCTTATTTATTTTGCGGTACTCGATCTTCATTTCTCATTACTACAATTATTACAATGATCGATTCTACCTCTTCATCATGATTTTCAGCGCAAGTATTGCAGAGGTTTTGTTTTAATTGTTTCATGTGTTCCGGAATAAGTCTCTGTCATTTCATTATCAAAGAATTGTGTATTTATTCGAATTCTTTATGCATCTTCATGTCAGATTTTGTTTTTTGTTTTAGGTGTTAATCAAAATTTATGTAATAAATTCTTTGGAATCTTGTGAAGTGGGCCGAAGCTACCGAGTCTCTTTGTGCACCAGGAGAGATTATAAAATTCATAAAGTTTCAATTTTAAATTGATTTAGCTAACTAGGCAGAGGTGTTTTGTGGATGGTGTAGTGACCGCACGCCATTGCGTCCCCAAACGTTAATTTCATTTCCGAATATTGGTACACATTTTTTTAATTTAAGATGTAGCGATGATTAAAAGGTACATCTCGTACACACATCATGGAGGTTAATATTCTAACAGCGTAGGCACGCAGATGTTTGTATATGTATTTAGTAAAAAATATTAATTTCGTTATAAAACGAAGTATAATTTACGAGCGCTTACCGTTTCATCAGGTTGGGAATGGGCGCACTTACCTGAAACAAAATAAAATATTAATAGGATACCTCACTCAAGCGTCTAAGTACGCACGTTTTCCTCGTTGTGGAGGATATAATTGAATTTGGTGAATACGTAAGTACGCAGCAATTACATCATAACCACATGATACTTTGCGCGTTTAAGACTTTTCGTTTTAATATGGAGTTTGAACTAATTAACTTCTAAACAGTTGGCGTATTATTATTATTTAACCCTCGTATTAATCGGAAGTATGTGTTTGACGGGAATTTAACATGTAATTTCTTTACAGGATTTTAGTTTCAAGTCCGTATCCAATTTCAACTTATTAATTTTAATTACAAGCATATATAGATGTGTAACAAAGGGCAGCATCTTACTTGCAGTAAATAACGCTTAGAGCGAAGATACCGAAATTGGGTCAATTATGTTAACATTTCTTTTCTGGATTCAATCAAGCTTGTGATTAGTGTGTAATTCCACTTCAAGACATTATATCAATGCTAATTTTCTTTAAGCGTTAAAAGTCGTTTATTAGTAATTACTAATTAACTTCTATTGATATAATGATCGATTCGATTTTGTTATGAATTCTCGTAAGCTTTTGACAAAATTCGACGCTCAGGCAGTGCTTCACATCCCCCAGGTGCTTCACCTCGAACTATTCTGTCAGAAGTTCTCCGATTTCGGAGATCTTATTTCAATCCCTCGACGCGATCAAGATGTCGTTCACGTACATTGTAATTAATGTCACATCTCTACTGTCGCCAATACGAAAAATGCAGGGGCCCTATTCGTTGTAGGGTTTGGCACAGATTATTGTACCAGCTTCTATCGGCATGTCGTAATCCATAGAGCACCTTCTTCAGCAGTCACGCCTTGTCGCCTTTATCAATTTCGCGAAGTATTTCGCATTTTCCGACCGGGCTTCCATACTTGACCTTGATGATGTCTCGCAGCGCTTCGTCAAATCGCTTTGGGGGTTCCATAAAAATTTCTTATCTTAAAAAATTAAATTAATTTAATTAAATAATCTAAAACGAGTATAAATTTTTGTATAGGAGAAAAAATCAGCACTGAACGTAAAAACAATGGCTTTTGTTTGAATTCGATACGAGCAAGTTACAACGGAAAATCCTCATTTTCTCCGATTCGAAAAATGCCTCGAAGTTGAGGATTGGTGCAAAACGAGCGCAATACTTTAATAAGTTTAACAAAGCTGGTCTATCGATGCAAGAGTGTCACATTAACTCACCCGAATTAAGATCAAGTGTACAAAAACGTAAAAAATATAAATAATCCCCGTTAGGGAAGTTAGAAGTAATCGGAGGCGTAGGTATTAGACGTGTCTACTCCGGGAGCTAGTGCGGGGGGAGTAATAAATTTTTCGATATGTTTTAAAAGAGTTTTTTCTATAAAATTCACTATATCATTTTACGCGCTGGAGGAGGCTATAGGTTATCCACAGAATAGAAACCTACACAAAGGTTTGAATATTTAGGTGCACACGAGTTCGTTTAATTTAAGGAAACGTGTGGAAACCGTTTATAATGAATAACAACGATAGTATCTGAATACAGATAACATCTTTCATAAAATAAATGGACTCCATTTAACATTGAGTGTACCAGATTTGAATAATAATTAGCTTCAGAATTTCTACCACGCTTCCAAGTTGCAATCTTAGCACTTCGTACTCTTTTCAATTTATATTTTTAACTTTTATGGAAACTAATCGTATACCCAGCAAGTTCGATATAAGCTACAATATTTGGTGTTTTGTTTGCCGTAGGTTTCTAACTCTAGCTCTACTATTGGGTAACAGCACAGTTGTACACCTGTGGTAATTGTTTAATACTTACTGAAACTACAGATAAAGTGTTCTCTGGTGCGAATTGTAGCACCGGCTTGGTCAAGTAAACCGACCAAACCCCTTATAATAACGCTCTAAAATTACAATGTCTTTGAAATTTTGTGTTTGGGTTCAGTTTCTTTATCGTTCATTCAACTAAGTTCCGAAAACCGCTATAATCAATCCACGCCTGACACGATTGTTATATTGCGTGAGCTTTCCCTATACGTTTTCTACCATTATATAGTACTTTTGCAAAGCAATCAAGCGATGAATTTATCTAACCACCTCTAAGAGAAAAAGTTAGTTACGTTTCCATATAGGTACAGACTTCAATTTCCGCTTTACTATACTCCTACCTTGAGTGCGTAATAAATAAGGTTGCTATATTTGTAACTTATCATTTACTTTAATTAGTAACGAAACTTTTACAACACCAAATTTAGAAACGCTACATTTGGCGAAGGGAGAAGAGAAAACGACAAGACAAATGTAATCAAGTTTCCATGATCTCATAAATTAAGAGTTAAAGTAGATATTTTGTATGATACTGCAATGCAAGTATTTTAGTATAAATTAACGCAATATTAATGATCGCCGCTACAGAATAAATTCCACAGCAATAGACTTTCAACTTTTGCACAGATAAATTTGGTGTTTTATCTGTGGCTTTAGTAATACAAATTAAATAATAAACTTTTATTTCTTGACTATAAGACTACGTGATTTTTTTTATTAAGATAAAAAATTGCCCTTACGTTTCAACTACGCAAGTGGAAAGTCTTAGTCCCGTATGCAGTTGCAACAAGAACATAATTTACTTGGTAAAGTTCCAAATTAAATATTAGCCAATAGGCTCTTTCCCATTTTCACTACACATGACTTAATCTCAAATGCATATATTATATTTTATGATTGTAATTTGTAATTTTGATAAAAATCAAACATTGTGAAAAGAAACCTTCATTTGCATAGCTAAAATTCAAAAGTTAAATTGAAGGTAAAAGATGGACGCTTTGCCGTTTCAAAAATTTGGATTGAATTTTGTATTTTGTGCAACATAGGAAATTTCCACCGCTTCATAGCGAACGTGAACAAAAGTATGTCTGGCGATAACAAGAAACGTATTGGGGAAAGCGAACGCGGTTGCCACGATACTCATATCTTCAGACTTAAAAGTTGCGTGCATTCTATGAGTCGGCTGAAAAAGCCGGAATGCGGGTTTGTTGGTTGTTAAAGTTCGCTAGTCTAGGCCATTGTTCAGAAAGAAAGACTCGTTTCGGTTTTTCTAACGGGTAAGATTTAAAAAGCGAGGACTAATACCACATACCAATTTGGTTACGCTAATTACGCTAAGTATTATATTCTTGGTTTATTTCAAGTGAAAAACCAAAGGTTTGCGTTTAACTACCCGTGTGTGAAACAAAAAATTGAGAGAGAAGAGAGAAGTACCCTCACGTATCTGTGAAGATTTGCGGTTGGAATTCAGCAACCGAAACGTGCAATTGGTGAATGAAATCAATCTGAATAGTAGTACAGAATTAGCAGTTTAACTTAGGGTAAAAACATTAAAGTAGTAGGTACATCTGATTTCATTTCTAACATGGGCTCTTATGGAATAACGTCCTAGCCTGGCGCAAACGGGTCAAAACGGGTCAACTTCACTACCAAATTGTAATTTAAAAATTAATATGAATGGTTTAAGCTCGTTATTTTTGTACATTGAACCTTTCTTAAATGATTTAAATATTATATAAAACACACCTTAATTTTATTTTGCGAGTTTTGAATAAAATAAGTGAGAATTCGTGATCGGTATGGACATTCACTCCCAAAATCAGATGTACTACTTTCAGTAGCGAGAATTCCTAAATTTCGACTACATTGTGGAAGTGGAAGTATAAATTGTGCACAACTCTTGATAAACTCAGATAAAGCGCATTTTTTAAAACCGAAATAGCTTAGTAAATGGTTGCGTTATAAGGTAGTAGCGTGGTATATTTATCGATGTTTTCGTTTTTGGTAGATGATTAATGGAGAGACTTCACCAATAATAAATTAATCTCGTCCAGACAATTCATTTTGCCTTTGTGGGTACTTGTCTCCGTTAAATAGTTTTTGAGATATTCGCTCGTACAGTTTTAACATCACCAATAGATATATTTCTTCCAGACCTCCCAATCTCCCTTTGTACCATACTCCGACAATCCACCTACTGCTCTTAAAAAGGAGCCGCGCAGGAAAGATATAGTTTGCACAAACCAATTCATTTCGGTGAGACCTTTCGTTAGAATACCATGAAAGGTAGAACATGTGTTCACCCTCGTCCCCATTTTCAACAATTTTACTTGGCACCACTGAAACTAGTTGGTTGTTGCATGTAAAACTTTTTTTAAATTTGATATTTTTGTGAAGAGAATTTTATGACCTTTACAAGGATGTCACTCGATGAGGGGTTGATATTTTAATTTTAAAGTGGAGTAGCTGGAGATGCGAAGGCGAATGCTAAAACTAATAGCTATCTAAATAGATGTTTCCTTAAGCAAAAGAGAGAAGCCTGCGGAGTTGTGGTTGAGGCAGCTTTAGCTTGAGTGAATGTAGTGGTTCGCAATGTAGGGTAATGTTTTCTTCATTTTTTCATTGTAAATTTATCATTGGATGGGTAGAGTGTAGGGTAATTGTTTGTGGCACTAGCTGTCGATTTGGCGAGTGTTTAATATTATAAATTTGAACTGGCAGGGCCATTATGTAAAATGGCGCAATATTTTGTGTAAATGTGTACAAAACGCTGCGCATGTCTGAAGCATTTTTATAGAAATTTATTTAAAATCAATTACGATTTTTGTGATCGGCTTGTGCGATGAGTCGGGGTGTATTGCTTGTTTTAGGTGGGGTCGTAATATATTTGTTGAATTTGTTTGCAGTAGTGTTTTTCTACTATCTAATTCTGCATAAATGCCAAATGTGATTATTTTTCATGACTCCTGAATATTTACGATATTTTAATACTGATGGATCTCGAAACTATGGTTTGACAGGTAATCGAAATATCGATAATTATCGACCTCGATCATCGATATTCATCGATAATGTTCCGTAGCCCTAAGCGGAATGTATATATAGTGAAAAATTCTTCTTATGCGAATCTCCTTTTACAAGAATTTACCCTTCTTGCCACATGTGGTCATTTTCATAATAACAATCGACAATGTGGATAATTGACAATATCTATAATCAGCAATATCGATAATATCTATAGCCGATAATATCGATAATCGATATGGAATTTCTATTATAATGAGATAGGTTATGTCCTAGCAAAATGCAGGCGCCTGAGCTCTACCAATTTATATATTATGTGTATTCTTCGCTTTTGGTGTGAGTGTCGGGTTCTGTTACATAACAGTCGTAATAAATACATTCATTTCCGAAGATGGCGGCAGAGTATTTTAAATATCAATGTACAATGATGATGATGTTATCGTACAGGTTGAGGACTTTTATAGTGCAATTGTAAATTGAAAAAGAAATAGGAACATTATTCAAAATAGGTACATTTCCTGGAAGGTTTTCAGTAGCTCCTTTTTCTTCCTTGTAATAAATTAATTCCCTAGAACTACTATCGTGGTAATTAGAGGGCCACTCTGGTTTGTATTTTGAATTTGAAATGAATCTAACGTTTATTGAAATTTCACGTTCTCCCATTTGTGGTGTTGTATTTATATTGGTTTAATCCATCTTTACACATATCTTCGAGTAACTCGTTTCACAACACAACGTAAGTGAGGTAGACAGGTTTATTACTTGACGACCGTAGGCCATGGATTTCAGGTAGTTTTGGCGGGAGTTTGATTTTTGGCTTTGAGTTGCGCGGTCGTTTCTCGGACATGGCAAGGCATTTGTCCACCAATGTGAACGTCTACCTTTTGAAGATTTTAGTTTATTACTGTTTCTTTTGTCCTGTTTGTCCGTTTAGAAAAATGATATTGATGGATTTTGAACAGTTGGACAATTAGGTAATAAACTAACGGCCGGTATTATAAAGCATACTTAACTATGTTGTCAGGCTAACAATGTTGTTAAGGTATGTGATTGATAACAACTTAACAACATCGTTAGCCTGACAACATAGTTAAGTACCTATGCTTTATAATACCGGCCGTATGAGTGCATTTGTATCTTGAATGTGTAATATTTTTGAAACTAAACCATGAAATCTACAAAAATGTAGTCTACATTTAAGAACCATTCACCAGAAGTGATAAATTGTGTGAGAAGATAGTGGTACCTCCTTCGCATGACGAGAGAAGAGAAATCTATGCTTGTTACTGTAAGGGAACTATAGTACATTATTATTAACGCGTGTTTTGCCTTTAATTAATGTACCTATCTCATTTTCCATTCGTTGCCAAATATACCTACGTAAATGAATAAACTATCTAATTACGTTTGCTGATACGGGTGAATGGTATTTGTTTTCAATTACACGTATTCAGGTAGAATATGATCCACTCTTCGCTGTGAGTCGTTCTTATTAATATTTACCAAATAAGCCTTCGCTTCGCAATACAATACTCTTAAGTTTCAGAAGATCTAAAAAGCGTCAGACGCTTCCAACGTAAAAGCAATATTATGTTGTATTGCGCTGCAGTTAATCAATCTTCCGAGGGTGGTTAAAAAGGAATTATAGAAGTGACGCGCGCTAAAAAGAGACTGCTTCGTCTACATCCTAACCTTATACAAATAAACGAACGATATAAATTAATTGCGTATACAAAATCAGCATACCTTACTCAGTTTTTTTGGTACATAAACGTAGAAAAATGCGCAAAATGTTGGTTCGGTATTACAGACGACGTTTCCGAACTTTTAGTTCTGCCAACTTGTCAAATCCACACTTTATAATCTTTACAATTTGTTCGTTATAATACAGACGTTATAGATGTTATCAGATGTTTTCTTTAAAAAACTGCATTTGGAAATTTGCCGATAATGAATTCTGCTGGTAATGGTCTACTTCAAAGTCAAACTCTTTATTATAATAGGATCGATTTTGGTGTTTTTTACTGGCATATGGAAATTTAACTTTCAAGAAACTGCTTGTCGTACACTCCATTTAAAGACTTTGCTACTGTTTAGTTTAGGTGGAGAAAATCCTCAGTAAACACATGCACAAAATGATTTCAAAGACGAATTGAACTAAGTTTATTGTTGAAATTATCGATCGTTTTAGTTACAAATTCGCCACTCTTATGCACTACTCAATGAAACTTATCTCGCGGTTTAGGTAATACGCCACGAAACCTACATACAGTTTTTCAATAACGCGTAATGTGGAATTCGTTCGGTGAGCACTTTTACTTTCGTATTCGGTTAATAATTCGATGAAAAATTTTACACTACAACTTTATTTTTTCCGAACTGCCGCCCTTATGATTCAAAAACTATCGTTCCGAAACTAAAACAACTAATTCCAATTTTTCACATCGAAAATCTAAATTCCCTTATAATTGAAATCTTGCGATCTCTCCTCTATTGCTGAGAGACTTTACCCTATCTCGTTTTTTATACTCTTTTTAATTACTGCGTACATTTTTCACACCCAAAAGGAGTGAATTATTTTCAAAATGGCGATGTCTAATTTCTCATTGATTAGTGCCTTTCTTACTATCAATCTCGAACAATTTTTTGTCTTCCCACTCAAGTTCAGCAACTTTCACGTTGACTTAATTTCATGATGAGTTACTAATTAGTTGGATGTAATACTATATTATTATCCCTATTACAATGAGGTAAACTGAGCCCTAACTCATACTGCCGGACGCGAGTGACGAATAGAGTTAATTTAAAAAAAAACAAAGAGGCATTGATAAATAACGCGCAAAAATATCCACGAGTTCATGATACTACAGTTGCCCAGTTTTTCCAATTGTGACACAAAGCAAATAGTCGAGCTGTGAATTGTAGGCACGGAGAAATGGTGAAATATGCGCATATCTATGCAGAAAATGAGGACAAAAGACGCTGTGCAGTGCTGATATATATGCAGACATATGCAAAACTATATCTTGCATAATTTGCAACAAAAAAAGGAATTACGGTAAACAGTAACAATAAGATGTTCCTCTAAATTTTCTGCAAGAAATGATTGCTTCTGTTGCTAAGAATTAATTTATAAGCACCAGAGAAACTTCTCTACATTAACAGAAGTAATATGTGCATTAGAAAGAGCCCACAAAATATTGGGAGCAATTTCTAAACCTTCCACCCATCAAGACCATAGAGGAACTTTTTAAAATTTACAAGTATCATTTAGTTGTTTTTTAAATACACTTGCCAAATTTGGCTCCATTAACCTAGCCCCCCCCCCACAATCAAATTTTCAATTTTTTATTTTGCGAAAGTTTAGTGCTAATTATGTGCTGGTTTGTGCCGCGAAGAAAAAGTTTTGTGCTATTACCGTTTATGGGGTATTAATTTTTTAAGATAGGGGGCTAGGTTAATGATAGCCCCCCCACATTACATATTAAAATATTTTTTTATGCAATAGGTTTGTGCTAGTTATGTGCTCGTTTGTGCCGTAAAAAAAAGTTTTGTGCTATTACCGTTAATGAGGTATTAATTTTTCAAGATAGGGGGGCTAGGTTAATGATAGTCCCCCCACATTACATATTGAAATATTTTTTTATACGATATGTTTGTGCTATTTACGTGCTCGTTTGTGCCGCAAAGAAAAGGTTTTGTGCTATTACCGTTAAATATGGGAACAGTATAATGACTTATTAAATACAGTGTTGCCTTGTTCGATATCATACTGTTTTCGTCACAACCACCTTTGGGAACAGTATAATGACTTATTAAATACAGTGTTGCCTTGTTCGCAAAATAAAATTGTACGGGTACACATGCTTATATTTTCCCAATAATCTTGTATATATGTTAATCCTTTTTATAAATATTTTTGTGTTTAATAAAATGCTTATGTTCGCACCATATTTTGAAGTTTGCATCCGGTAGTAAAATCTAAAAGTTCTTATAAGTTTATCGATGTTTCGCATAACAAATCACTAGTAGCGTTGATTGAAAATAAGACGTCTAGATCAAGAGTTTATCTATCCGCCCAGCCATCCACCCAGGCACAGTGAAATGTAAAGCTTCTTTTTGTTACTAAAAAATACGTTATAATATTAATGTTAATTTGAGGGTAGATATCATTAACTTAGCTCCTTCATCTTAAAAAATTAATATCTCATTAATGGTAACAGCACAAAACTTTTTCTTTACGGCACAAACCAGCACGTAACTAGCACAAACATATCGTATAAAAAAATATTTCAATATGCACAAACCTACTGCATAAAAAAATTATTGAAAATTTAATGTGGGGAGGCTCATTAACCTAGCCCCCCTATCTTGAAAAATTAATATCTCATTAACGGTAGTAGCACAAAACTTTTTCTTTGCGGCACAAACGAGCACGTAACTAGCACAAACATATCGTATAAAAAAATATTTCAATATGTAATGTGGAGGGGCTATCATTAACCTAGCCCCCCTATCTTGAAAAATTAATACCTCATTAACGGTAATAGCACAAAACTTTTTTTTTACGGCACAATCGAGCACATAACTAGCACAAACCTATTGCATAAAAAAATATTTTAATATGTAATGTGGGGGGGCTATCATTAACCTAGCCCCCCTATCTTAAAAAATTAATACCCCATAAACGGTAATAGCACAAAACTTTTTCTTTGCGGCACAAACCAGCACATAATTAGCACTAAACTTTCGCAAAATAAAAAATTGAAAATTTGATTGTGGGGGGGGGGGCTAGGTTAATGGAGCCGCCAATTTACCCTTTAAACTATTCATAGTCAACTAACAGTTCCAAAGATAGTTTGGAAATCAAGAAATTAAACATCAATTAAATCAATAAATCTTCCTTCAACCCATTGCAGTTTGTTTATTAAAATCGATTAAAACTAGAAAAAAATTGCAAAAATTACCTAACAATTCAAATACATCTTAAAATATGTAAGTTTATAATTTAAATTCAAAAAATATCAAAATATGCAAGATATGCAAAAATAAATTGGGTTTAATCGTTTCAAAATATTGCAAATTGTAATTGCACAAAATCTCATACGAGTACAACAAAAAGTAAACGATATGCATTTTGCATATATTCACAGCTTTACTAGTGAGTCATCTCTCATAAATGCGATAATTGTTAAACTAGCAAGATAATTCCGCTTTACTTATTTCTGAGGGAGAAACTTCCAAAATTTTAATCCAAACCTAAATGCCCTCGTTACACCGAAGAGCTTTAATAACACCCAATAAGGTCATCAACCCTGCCAACTATTGTTGTTTTAAACTTTAAATCAATGTTAAACCAAATTATTTATATTTATTTATAAACAATCGTCAACAATAACACAAAATAATTAATACAAGTATCACATTAAGTAATATAAATAGGTTCGCGTATAAAGAATATTTTGGAATAATTTTCGAGTCGGTTTCATACCTATCGCTGACATTTTAGAAAGCAAAACACATTTTGTAACGGCGCAGTGTCATTTGGGCTTTATCTCTACTTTTTTTACATCTTTCTTTCCCGCAAATTTATTCTTTATACTCATCCAAATGTAATTATGTAAGGTTTCCATACTTTATTAAGATAAGAACGAGGACGAGCAAGGTATATGTGCAACTATATAGATAGAGTACAGTAGCATAAAGAAATAAATGAAGATGGCGCTAATAAAAATGAACGTAAAATAATAAATTTTCCTAAAACAGCTACGGTTGGAGCAGTGATTTGAAATGCAGCCTATATATCACCCCCTTATGTATTATTCATAACTTACAAGACATCCTGTGCATCCCTCTACAGTGTTTGACTAAACTATTCGATTAATTTCTGTCTACATAGAACCAGAGATTTTTTTCTTAGCTATATTAATTTATCGTATGTTTATTACGTGATGATAAAATGGATAGGTGGACATCATTGCCTCAAAAGACAAACTTGAGAGAAATAAGTAAATTTACAAGGTGCTGAAAGTCAATATTCAGCAAGTTAGCGGCTAAGAGCAACGCGAGAAAACGATTTCACCATAATTCACAACTAATTATTTCTTTTCGTGGCGAAATCGACGTTATATGGAAACGTAGGAAATAGGTAAAGCTTACGTACCTAACCATCAAGTTTACATTTATCGTCTACTTAAAAACTGTCAGTATTAACACCCTTGCTTCGTAGTATTTTATGCTGTGGAAAAACACTATAGTCATGTCTCGAGTGATGAATTTCCTACGGGAACCTCATCGCGTAGGTATAGAATTTTATTCAAGTGGCTGATATAAATGTCATCGCAAGTTCGATTTGTTGTTTTACTGAATTAATTATTTACGTAATGTGGCGGCGCTATTAATCCGTAAACGGGTGCGAGAACATGAGAAAGTTCTTGAGAATAATGGAAAGAGGAGTGGTAATAGCTTCCGTTGGTTCTAACTTCGCAAACATGCCAAGAATCTGTGAAAGGCAATAAATAAAAATTGAATACGAAGGAAAACGTTAACAAAATTGAAAGAGTGATTTATAGTTGAAAAATAGTTACTCTTTTGGTAGCAAAGCTATAGGGAAATTTCCTATGAGAGTTAAGCAGGGATTGCTCTTTTTCCTCATTAAAGCATCTATACGGATAGTCGGGTAAAGTAAAAAGCAATATAAAGATATTGTTACCAGATGATGGAATAAAAGGGGATGCGCGCATTACATTTAAACTGCAGTGGTGCATTGAAAACTTTACACAAACCTTAAAATTGAAAGGAACTGAATTACTTAATGCGCGTAGAAGTTTCTTAATTACGCCAACTTCGTGATACGTTTTTTACGATGCCGTTATTCATCTCGTACTTGGAATTGTTTACAAGACCATCACAAGAACTACACCACTTCTAACTTCTACTTACAACTACTAATGCAATCTCGTTAGTGAACTAAAATGCTATCTTCCGAATTCAAACTTTACACGTAAACCGCGAGCACGAAACTGTATAGAAGTTTAATAAAAATAACGAAGAAACGGACAGTACTATTTTAGATCGGCCTATTTATATATCCACGGATAGTAAAAGCAGCACTGTTTCTGTATTCTGAGGATATCTCTTTAATATGTCTAGACTAGCGCTGTAATTTTTTATCAAAATAGACGATATCGTTGTCATCTATTGTGTACCGAAAATAAATGCAAAACATAAACTGGAAGCATAGAAGAAAAATCCGGATTCTCTACCTATACGCAGGAAATTTATACACGAATTCGGTTTATTAAATGGTAACCCAACAGAAAATATGTAAATTGGGATACATATACATACATAAAAGCAAGAAAGTTTGGATTTAATAAAATCGGTAGCGGAAGAGCTGCATTTGCGTTGGCGTTTTCGCATTTGAGCTGATAAAATTATGAATTTTTCCAATTTAGTTCCTTTTTCGAGCTAAAAAAACTGAATGGAGTATAAAATGATGGCGAAGAGAGGGAGAAGGTCGTTAGTATAATATTGTAACGTTATTTATTAATTCGGGTTCGATTTATATCAATATTTATTAAACAGAACTAAAACACTATAAAATCCGTACAATTGATATCGATTATTTATATCACTCACACTTCGCAATTTATATTTCCGCGCTCGATGTTTACGTACTCGTTCGGTAGTAGACTCCCCCGATGTTCGGTCCGCAACCATTTATACACGCAAGCAATGTAAGTCCAGTACATTCTCGAATGTTCCTACTATCGCGCGCGTAGAAAATTCCAGAGCGCCAAAGGCGACGTCATGTCTGGAGCATTTCCGTTACACTGCCCCCTTCTTAATTCTGGACGTCTCGTTCAGAAACTGCGTTAGTATTACTTTTTAATGCCTCGTGTCGGAATCTGCAGTCAGAGCCTGCTCGACAAACACCTTTCTTGAAAAAGTAACAGTCCACAGTTTTGCGGAGGGTCGTCCCCTGTGGGTTGAAGCAGCATACTGTAATTCGAACGCTAGTGTTTCTAAAAATCACTTCGATCATGGTTCGCACTATTTTCCAGTCCAACCCATCTAAACCACATCCAATCTTCGGGATCGCCAAGCTATTTATGTCATAGTATGCCATGAGTTTCTTTAAGTTTTTTAAAGCAGACCAGAGGTTTTCATAGGTGGGTTTGCCTTCTGACGTTTTCTTTGAAACCAAGTAGAACAAAGAGCGTTGATTATCTTCCAAGCGCAGTACTTTACCCACTCGTGGTCTTTGCTTTAACAACTCGTCTATTCTTCCAAATCTTTTCCGGAATACGGAAGCTATACCTCTACCCATGCGAAGGTCTTCGGCGACACAATGGGCGATGGAAACGTTAACCGGAAGCTCCAAAATATTTTGACAAATTTCCTGAGTAACGCCAAATCGAGCTTTCTTCCGCTGGGCGTAATTTGACATAAAATCGTTAAAGTTTGGCTCGATCCCAAAGCTGCGTTCCTCTTCTCGAATACCTCTAACTTCTTCGTTGTTGTTGGATCCGGCATATCGTGCGAGTCGATTAATGTGGACAACTTTCGGTTTCCGGTGGTTCATTCTGATACGATATATCACGTCATTTATTTTCTTGATCACCTCATACGGACCTTCCCATTGCCTTTGTAGCTTGGGAGAAAGACCTCTTCGTCTCTGTGGATTGTGCAGCCATACCAGATCTCCAGCTTCAAGTTTCATTGGCCGAGCGGAGGTTGTATTGATTTTTCATGCGGTCGCTGGCAATCTGAATATGACTTCTAGCCAAGTCGTGAATGTCGTTCATCTTCGCCTTTAGTTGGTCAACATAATTTTCACCTGCGACATATTCTTCATGGGGTTTACGCCCAAACTCGAGATCACATGGAAGGCGTAGTTCACGACCCAACATAAGGCAGGCAGGAGTCTGACCCGTGGTCTCGTTGACGGCTGATCGATATGCCATAAGGAACAGGTGGAGGTACTGGTCCCAATTTTTCTGATGTTCTGCCACGACTTTTGAAAGATATTTACCCATCGTTCGATTCATTCTCTTCACCATTCCATCTGACTGAGGATGCAAAGGTGTTGTTCTGGTTTTATTGGCTCCTACCAATCGACAAACATCTTGGAACAAAGCCGATTCAAAGTTCCTTCCTTGGTCTGAATACACCAAAACGTGTAAAGAACTCCTTTACCAACACTTCTGCAACTGTTGCTGCCTCTTGGTTTGGAATGGCGTAAGCTTCAGTCCACTTTGTGAAATAATCCATAGCGACTAGGATATATTTATTTCCGCCATCTGTCTCGGGAAACGGTCCTGCGATATCGATAGCAACTCGTTCCATCGGACTACCAACGTTATACTGCCTCATGGGTGCCTTCTTCTTGGAAACTGGTCCGTTTCCAGTAGCACATAACTCGCATTTTTGACACCATCGCCGGACATCTTCTTTACGGTTGACCCAATAGAATCGCTCACGTACCCTTTGCAACGTTTTCGTAATACTAAAGTGTCCTCCGGAAGCGCCGTCATGCAATTTTCGCAATACTTCCGACACTTTGCTTCTAGGTACTACTAATTGCAGCGTCGATTCGGTGCCATCTTCACTTTCAAGGGTCCTATACAACAGGTTGTCTTTCAGAGTCAGGCTATTCCATTGGCCCCAATAACTCTTTACTTCAGGACTTGTGGCACTAATGTCTTGCCAGCCTGGTCTTTGTCCGTGGCGCATCCAATTCAGAACAGTTTTTATACTTGGGTCGTTTTCTTGGGCCGTTTTGATTTCGCTTGGTTTCCATTCCTCACTCTCTACAGTTGTTCGTCGCAGATGGCCAATCTTGTCTTCTATTTTAGAACAATGTGTGCAGTTGTCCTTGCACGGTGTTCTTGACAAAGCGTCTGCATTATTGTGAACTTTTCCAGACGACGAAATGTTTACAGTGAAGATCGGGGCTTTGTTTCTGCAGGTCGACGATAGCCCCTTCCTGTCGACCTTTCTTAGTTTTTCGACTGCTGCAATGGTTTTTGGCAGTTGCGGCGAACGTGTCCAATTTCGCCGTGGTTCACGTTTCTTTGCCAGTGACTGTATTGCTTTATTGATCTTTTCTTCCATTACTTTACTGACCTTTTCTTCCTCTTCTTTACTGAGCTTTTCTTCAAAACTTTCAGAGCCACCTTCCTCTTCGATGGTTCTTACCCGGCTGTCACTGCGAGGTTCCACCATACGTACTCGCGCACTTCATGACTAGCTTTCTTGGCGGCTTCGAATTCTAACGCATGGGCCAAAGCTTTCTCAATTTTGTCGTGCCTAGCCAGTCTCAAAGCCTGCTGGGCATCTCCATCACGAACGGCATCGATAAATGTTTGTACAGCCAGTTGATCAAGAAAGCTTCTCCGGTGCCGTAGGGTATGCCAATCGAATCAGTCTAGCGATGTCCGCTTCAAGTTCCTGCAAACTTTCTCCAGGTTTCTGCATTCGGTTCTTGACCTGGGCATAGTAAACTTGCTGAAGGTGTTTATCGCCATATCGCATTTCGAGTCGCGCTACTATTTGTTGGAAGTTCTGTTGATCCTCGGGGATGGTCCGCAACACATCCAGAGCATCTCCTCTCAGAGCAAGAATCAGGGCTGTAGTTTTTGTCTTGAAGAGTCCATTTATTTGCCGCAGCCGCTGCTTCAAACTGTCGAACGTACGTGGTCCAAGGAACTTTACCATCAAAAGTAGGTGGCTTTACTCGGGCTTGCTGAACGTCGCCTTCTACTCTTGTATTTGTTTCTGGGGCACTACTAGTACGCTCTTTCGTAGTCAGTCGCAAGAATTGCTCGCGCAGCTCTTCATACTTGTGCTCAATCTCGACGAATGTTGCTTTAAATGTTTTGGAAACTTCCGTAATTCTATCTTCAACTTTTTCTTCAATTGATGTAGAGACTTCTTCGATAATCTTTCTAGAATTTTCTTCCAACTTCTCGAACTTCTCTTGAATATTTCTAGAATTTTCTTCATTAATCCTTCTAGAATTTTCTTCCAACTTCTCGAACTTCTCTTGAATATTTCTAGAATTTTCTTCATTAATCTTTCTAGAATTTTCTTCCATTTTCTCGAACTTCTCTTGAAAATTTCTAGAATTTTCTTCCAACTTCTCTTGAATATTTCTAGAATTTTCTTGGGTGCTTTTCATTTCTTGTTGCAACACCTGTTGGCCATTTTGGATTTGCTGGAGCAAATTGAGCATCGTTTCTTCCATTTTAGCGGCATAAGATCTTGTTACAGGCATACACAAGCACAAGCACTTAATTTAATCTTACTTTTAATTAATTTAATTAATCCCACTTCTGACACCAATGTAACGTTATTTATTAATTCGGGTTCGATTTATATCAATATTTATTAAACAGAACTAACACACTATAAAATCCGTACAATTGATATCGATTATTTATATCACTCACACTTCGCAACTTATATTTCCGCGCTCGATGTTTACGTACTCGTTCGGTAGTAGACTCCCCCGATGTTCGGTCCGCAACCATTTATACACGCAAGCAATGTAAGTCCAGTACATTCTCGAATGTTCCTACTATCGCGCGCGTAGAAAATTCCAGAGCGCCAAAGGCGACGTCATGTCTGGAGCATTTCCGTTACAATATGCAAATTGTCTAAAATAGACAAGAAAACTGTGAAATAGTTGAAACTTGGTATAGACGTCTGTCGCATAAATAGGCGTAGAGTTGCAGAATTTTATGTAGATTAAGTTTCCCTTTCAGAGTTTCTTCTAACTGTAGAAATAAGGAAGTTATGGTAAAAAAACTGAAAAATTTAATTTTCGAAAAAGCGCTGGCGTTCATTTAGTTTCAAAGATATCAAAATAGTATATTAAGAAACAAGTGAATAATCAAGTCTTTAAAGCACGCGCAACGAGTTTAAGGGCGCGACGCGTAGCGGAGTGCCTTTAAACGTTGCAAGTGCTTTAAAGACCAATTATACACGCGTTTTTTATAGTATTTTTTATTATACCTGCAATAGCATTTAAAAATAAGGGAAATAAAATGAAATCATATTAACGTTATACTGGAATACATTTCTAATTAAGTAGGCTGATTATTTGTCATTCCACGATTGCCATGGAAATGCCACTTGGTGTTCGCGTATAATAAAAATCACCGTTTTTGTAAAATGACTTCGGTTGAAGAAGACAATAAATCATTCAGTGACTTATTGCTGCAGCAGAAGAACCTGTAAAATCCAAATGCAAAAGCATAGGAAGCATCTTTCAAACAAGATCTTAAATGCATAGTTCATTTAAATCTTCTATCTTTCGGTGCATTCATTCAAAACTTCAATCAATATTGCGATTAGAAAGTGGAACAGATTTAGCAGCATACCTACTCTAAACCACGTGCGTTTGTGAAAGCTTCCCACACAGGATACGAGCCAATTTGCAAAATGCGATCCGAGCGGATATTTTATTTCAATCCCGTATTACAAATATAGTTCCATATGTCGTATTTGAAGTAACGTTACTTAGCAACCTTTAAAGCTCGGCGTGTTTTAACTCGCCTTTTTACGCACAGAAATCTGTTTCATTAATTTGTGTTTAACAAATGATTCAGTTCTTGTCGGATGCTCTGTATATTTGTAGCAAATCATTTAGCGTGTTTAAACAACAGCAGGATGCGACAGAGTAATAAATACAATATGTTTTGGTGCAATTTTGTAAATCACTTACACAAACGGACGACATTTTATGACAGGGGGTTAGAATTTCCATCTAAAGCTAGAATTGATACGTTGGAAATGTTCGAGAAACGACACAATATTAGATTCTCGTTTCAAAATGTACAATGATATTACGCGAGTGTTGCGGAAAGGTTGTATTGCAATTATAGTCAGTAATTCAGATACAACCACTTGCAAGTGCTTATCTATCAACCGCATTATAGAGCTTGTGCAGTTGAAAACTGACTTTGGCAGCTTAATAAAGGCTGTCACTTTGCTTGACATTAAAATTGTAACAGATCGCTAGTGCTCTTGAGATGTTCTTAGCGCAAGTAGTCAACTACAATAATTGAAGTAAGAAATTCTGTACTATAAATTGCATACTGAGTAAAAACGTTTGTAAGGCGTTCCCAATTCGTTCTATTGTGTACGATACTACAAATCCTCATTCTCTTCCAGCATTGGATTTTATACAAGTTTTTGTAGTCACACTGTTTATAAAATTAATGCACTTATTCAGCCCTATTTCACTCAATTTGAGCCGTTAGTCCCTGATCATAGCACGTATTTAGGTAACTATTTTTGGCGTGATTTTTTCATTTGAATATGCTAACACTAGAACATGTACGAATTAAAGCCTGGCGATACATAGTCAAAAGTGCCAAAGCGGTTACCGTGCATTCGATATGGTACTGGCTATGCCATTTCATGCAATTCGGTTCATAAATGGCCGAGATAACGAAAATGAAAAGTCCTCGTGTGAGTCGAAGATACTTCATCCTTCAGCGCATTTTTATGTGGCAGATTAGTACTCCAGTATTAGCTAGTTTTGACTCCAACATCAATAAGATCTTGTCGGGGGCTACCATATGCTCTTTGTCGGTACCCACTTCCGACGTCCCGCTCAACTGCAATTCGCCTTTGAAGTTTTTATAGACAAATTTGCAAAAATGCGCTAAGAAGGCGCTGGGAATGTTGAATCGATTAGGCTCAACTTTTGACACCGCTAAAGCTACGCCCAGTTTGAATTTCATGTAATTCGGTTCATAACTAACGGAGATTTAGCTTTGTTTATTTTGTACCCTACATTGCCAATTCATGAATTCCGGTCTACAGATTTAATAAAGAATCCACCATTATTTAGGTTTGCAACTTTAAACTTGAAGAATTTGTGTTACTTGTACGGTTTAATTTAAAATAGTACTCCCTGGTGTATATTAAAACGCAACTTTACTAAACACTGCTCCGTTGAATAACTTGTAAAATTTACACAATAACTTTACATTTCCCAAATTCTCCATGTTCAAAGTTATCGTTCGAGAAACTAATTCCAATTTTTTACACCGAAAATCTAAATTTCCGTTTAATTGAAACCTTTCGACCTCTCCCCGATTGCTTGCCTATCTTTACCTCGTCAACTCTTTAATTATTGAGTAAATTTTTACACCTACAAATGGCAGATTATCACTTAAAATGGCAATGCCTAATTTCCCATTGGTTAGTATCTTTTTTACTACCAATCACAAATGGTTTTAAGGTTGTTAATCGATCCTATCTCTTTCCCAGAATAAACTGACTCCAAAATGACAACTTTGACTTTAACCCATGCTTACTAAGAAATGTAACTTTATATACGTAATTCCACTCACCACGCGGACTTCGAGGCATTTCAAGTCATTAACGGACCGTCTACCGCCTCAGGTCATATAAAAAATCGCGAACTTTTGATAACTCCGTAAAAAACAATTCTTAGTCGGTTTTTCACGAACTTTCTAGAGATCTAACTAAGTTACGGTTGGATGAATGAAGCTGATTTTTAGCGCATTTTTTAAGAATTAAAAAAAATGTGCTATTGTTTGCGTTAAAAATGAATTTTATCTCTCATTGTATTCTAATTAAAGGTCTCAACGAAAGGAACCGTTTTCTAACAACTACTGCCCTTCTTTCTGTCCTCTTATCAAAGTACAGGGTGGAGGGGGGGAGTGGAACTAGTTTTTCCCTTCATGGTACTCTAATGAAAGGTCTCAATCTAGTCTGTCCGTCTGTTCCTCGTCTAACTCGATAACGAAAAGAGACAGCGATGTCAAACCTTCGCCAATCGATTTTTACAAGTTCAAGGATCAGTGCTATTGAATATGAGCCGAATTAAAAGTCTGGTTTCCGAATATGAGCCAAGTGGCAAAAAAATTCCCCTACTGAAAATCGTATGCGATTCTTCGTATCTTGTTCGTATCAACTTACATACAAAGTACCCGCCATGAAATAGACGTGTGAAATCTGTGATAAGGTTCTTTAAATCTGACCTTCTGATTAAATCATGCAGAAACCAATTACAGGTCGCGTTCGATAAGAAGTAGTTCTCAAACTGGTGAAATTATTCTTTTATTTTTCTAAACGAGGCACCTTAATCGGTGATAAACCACGGTAAAGTCTCATCAACTAATGTATTCCCATTAGACATGAAACACGCAACGTTAGCGAAAAGCACGGGAAAATGAATTTGATTTTTTGTTACGGTTTATATAGTGGCGGGTATAAATGCTATACAATTCGTACTCCACTAAAATATATACTTTAAATTGCAATGCTCCCGTTAGAGAACGGATCTTGTATGTAGGTAATGATTTTTTGTTAGACCAAGTTTTTACGAAGTTTAGGTACAGTTGCCCTATAAAAAGAATTTATTTCGTAATGGCAAAACTTTGTACTCTAGAAACTACCTCATTTGAAAAACGAAATTCGAAAGTTCTTCGTGTGTAAAACGAATTTGTGGAAAACCTGCTTGTTGTGCGCAATTTTTTATGAATTGATTTTGGTACAGACCAGAGAAAACAAATGTTAAAGCTTTATGTCAATCTTTTAAGCTTTGGTTGAAATAACGTTTTTCGTTAACCTCCTTACAAATAATTGCTTCTCATGCCAATACCAAATCGATTGTTCTTGTAAAGAATTGCTGCTATTAGGTCGCATGTTAAGAATTTACAGAATAGAATTTTTTGACGCCGTATTAATTTTTCTGTTTAGTCCAAATCATTTACGTCCAAGAGTAAACAAGTTTCTCGAAGTCATTTACTATGCGTTAACAAGGTGTTATTGCCATTATAATTTATAAGGTACCTATCTTTACATGACAAAAAAGATGAATCCCTTTTTCTTATGATTCATAAATGTTATCGCTGTGTAGAACGGATGGTGTATAAACCAGTTCTGTATTGGAGGGTATACGCCGGTATACGTCATATACCTATGTTCAAAAGTAGTTTTTATTTAGCGTAGGTACCTACATATACATTATACAGGCTTTCAAAATCTACATAAAAATCTACGTCGTTTGATACCACATTTTCCTATATCCAGCATCAAAGGTTTTCAAGTTATTCAAGATTTTTCAAAATTTTTTACGTTTGACTGCTTTTCTTTAAAGCTCTGTACCTATGACTACGTTGAATTGAAATTCAGAAAGTCTTCCAAAATCAACAATACTGACGTGAAGAGTGTATTTAAATAATATTAACCGCAATTCGAGGGTTTAGTGCAACACAAACGTAACTACAAATATTAAGTTTTGAGATATCAACGATAAAAGAGTTTTACTACACTTCTTATTTAATTTTTGGGGCAATGTTAATTTTAGCAAAGTAAAGCGCTTGCTTAATTGAAGTATCAATACGTAACATAAACCCTTATGACATATATTATTAATTAAAAATTATTTCAAGGCATTGGTATAATTTTTTTTTCAAAAAACACACGAGTTACGTTTGTATTGCCCTTACCACAATTATCATTTTCAGTATATACGTTCATGTTTAAAAAAAATTAGTAAAAAAAATTTATTTTTAAGTAATAAAAATCATAATACATATCCATTCTGATTCATCTTCACTGTCAACTGAAAAAAGTTTATTGTAAAAGTCGTGGTACTGCTGAGGTATGGTCTCATCGTTGCACAATTCTTGAAGATTTTTTTAGTTTTAAAGGTTTAATAGGTAATGGTTCGTTGTAAATAGGTTTCAACAATTCCAGACCGCTCATTAATTCTTTCGCCATACGCTTTCTTTGATTTCGCCTTAACGTTTCAAATTTTCGAAATTCTTCATTTAAATCATATTCAAAGTAAATATGCTGCAAGTCATTTTTTCTGTACCGTTAAGCCATTGTATACTATTCCCATCGGTGTCAATGTTCTTATTTTTTACAAATTGCTGTTGAATTAACCCAAAATCAAAAAATTTAGATTGCCCCATCTCTATCACCTCATACTTCTTACGTCGGGAAGCCATCTGTATAACGTCATTTTTACACATAAAAGACACGGTTTCTATTCACTACCACTAACAACGACGTATTGGCGCGAAACACTCAAATAACCGTTTTTCGTTAAACCAGATTGCTTACTTATCAAAAATTTGTAAATCAACACAAACGGATGTCAAGTACGAAGATAAGTCGCGTTGTTTCATTGTAAGAGCAATACAAACGTATCTCTATTTACGCTTCTTTTGCTCTAAACAAATTAATATTTTATGACATACGTTAGACGCTATTTTCCTCTATACTTAAGTTTTAGTTAAAACCTGTATTGCACGACATGAAAGTGACCCTAACAAAGCGCAAAACCAACCTACCTCAAAAATGTCAAATTTGTAGTTACGCTTGTATTGCACTAAACCCTCGAATTATCTCTGTTACATCTACTTAATTAGAAAGTTAGGGCAAAGTAAGTAAATCGGGATAAGAAACGAAAGATTAAATAAATTGACATCGGATTCATGCTACGCATTTAATGGACCACGGGGTGTTTTAAGCGAATAGCACAAAGTTCACTAATTACACTGGTAATATATTGCACGTACATCCCTTGTTAAGTTGAAGGCCTTAATCGTTCTCATCTCATACACCTTGCATCTTTAATCTTCGTCTTGTGCATTTCTTGTGATATACACTCGATTTTCCTTTTTTCTTTTTTACTTTTACCACTAATAGGAAATTTCTCGTTGAATACTCGAAAGTCCCCTCAGTAGTGAACTGGCATTAAAGTATTGTCGCTCGAGTTGTCAGCTGAAATTATTTTAGAAATTTAATTTAGTATGAAAGCATTCCATTCTCTAATAAGCCCTGAGATCGTCACCTGAATAAATTTTGCACGGGGTCCAATCGGAGCGGAAATCTCATCGACTCTTTTATATGGTTTGATTTGGGTTGTTTTAATTAGCTGTAAGCTTAAGTAAATGTAGGCTTTAGAATTTCATTTCGTTTTACCGTCGGCCGTCGCGGGATTGCTACTGTTAAGTGAGCCAATCCCAATTTGGATTAGGCAGCTAAATCACCCTTTATGCGTTTCGCCGGTTTTATACGCAGTTTGGTTAGAATTTTGAGACAGTCTTTGTACAGGCGGTAGGTACCGAGCGCCATAAATATGACAACCATTGCGAATGCGTGCCTCGCTTAATATGGAGATTTTTAGGCAATTTTACTGTTTTAGTTCAACATGCAAAAGTAAATGAGTACAGCCCTTCATTTAAATTGGGACGCCATTACAATTAATTTACTTTTATAAAGTAAGGTTAAACGGTACAAAATGTATCTCGTTTGAAATATTATACACTGAAATCCGCAGCTTTTAGTGCCTACCTTTCACCTTTATTTGAAAACCATACAGAGTTTTCCCAGAGTCATGTTACCTCTTATCACAATATTGGAATCTACTCCTATAGTTTAAATTACTTTGATGCGGTTTCTTTTGTATTACCTATTTTACTAGGCACCGTAGTCGTTGTGTCTTTTAATACCTACTTCTATAATTATTGTTCATCGTCTATCAATGTACTGCCTACTGGGTTACCTTTTACATTTAACCACGGCCAGTGTTGTCGGAATTTAGTACATAGAGGATTTTATGCATTTTATTTTAAGGGCCAACAATGCAGCTTTTCATGTGGGTCAAAATTCAAAAACTGCAAAATAATGCCTACAATAATTCCCTAAACTATTCACTTTTACGCAGAGATATAGTTTAACCACAGATTTAAATATTTAAATCTGTGGTTTAACCAATAAATCTACTTACTCATTTCATTTTTACCGTCTGTATACTTACGTCATAATTTCTGCGTACCTACCACCCCATCTTTTTCGGTTACACTAGATTAAGCATTAAGCAAGCCTATCAATCGACAGCATCGCATATCTTTAACAAGGAATCAAGACGTTCAGAATGTCACAAAATTTGGGGCCAACCGACGCAAAGTTGGAATAAAGCCCGTTGCATAAACGATATTTTTCGGTCGGTTGAAGAACCGACGCGACGGTTGGTTTTAGATTCCTATGGTTGGCTACATTGACGTTCTGGTACTAGCCAATTAGCTTTCAGTATTTTGGAAGCGCGCGTTGTTTCACTCCGCATATCCCGTGCGCCAGTCGTGTTTATGTTTTGTTTTTCCTGGTGTTTTATGACTGAAATATCCTTGCTAGTGTCCAATAAATAATGGGTTCTAATTACCTATGTTTTCCAAATTTATTACTGAGCTGTTTGCACTCAAAGTCTAAGAAATAAGCGATATATTTTTGAAGTAGATATGTATTAATTCACACAATAGTATATGACGTAGTGTTTATGCAGAGAATAACGAATTTGATGATGGAAAGTCATAAAACTGTTATTTCTGAGTGACATCAATTTATAAGGCCTGGTTGTACAATGTCAGTTTAAACTTCAGATTAGGTTTAACTGACAGATTTCAGAAACACTACTGGTCAACTTGTAAAATATTATCCAATCAAATGCTTTAACCGATAACTTATGTTATAAACAGATGAAGTTTAAACTGACATTGTACAACGGGGCCTTAAGACGTTATGTTATTTTTCGTCGATTTTTTTTTGCAGATATTTTTAATACACGTTCATGTGTAAATTATTTACAGATGAACATGATTTTATCCATGCTTTGTAATTAAAATGTTTTCCAATATAAAACATGACATAGGTACGTTTCAACTGGTTTTATTAAGAACTCAAGAGAACTCGAGCTTGAAATACTAACATAGTATAAATGGCGGATTTTGCTTACTTAGTATTTATTGTGTGGTTCTGATAAGAACTGTGTTGGTATTTTATTTTCTCAATACGGAAAAGGCGTTCGATACAGAAAAGGCGACCTATGGAATATGCGAGAGGTGCCCCTTCCCCTCTCGGATGTAAAAGGCGGTCGATGCGAAAAATGCGGTTCATGGAAAATACAAGAGGTTGCCCCATTCCCTCTTGGATGTATAAGATGGTTGATACGGAAAGGGCATAATATAACCCTCTCTACGACGTTTTTTTTCTCTAAGGCGTTCTAGTGCGCTTCCAGAAATGGTTTTATTAAAGTTTATTCACTTGGAAATGTCGCTTATTTTGTGTATAAGTCAAAGTAAACCTACAATTCTATTGTGTATTATACGTATTACACTACCCCAGTGGCGGCGCGTAGTGGTGAGTCTTGGAGGTGCACAATTTAAAAAAAAGGGGAAAAATGGGGCCACGGGCAAAACGCCGAAGGCGAAAATTTTTTGAGTGTCACCGCAACACGAAGTTTTTTGGGCCTATTAAATGGTATGAAAAAGCTTATTGATGAGACCTCTAAATACTCCAGGGTGTATACTATACTTTTCAACTTGGACCTTCGCGGGGCGCACGGGGAAAGGCGATGTAGCGTTTGAACAAATCAGAGATCGTAGTGCACGGGAAGGCGGAATGAGAATACAGATTCAGCGGTGTCTCAGTGTACCCTTTAGGTTTTGCATTTCAGATAAGATAAGTGAACTATTTTTATTGCGAGATACGAAGGTTCAAGAATGTTAAATACATAAATAGAATTGTTATTGTTTTCGTTTTTTTAAAACGATTTTTGGGAGTGCAGTGGGTTTTTTTAAAATGCGAACATACGCTTTTGTATGCAATGTAATTTCCCTATATTCGATTTAAAAAAACGCATCAATCTATGTGGTGTGCGAGTGCGCGGTTCACATTCCCACCAGCGAAACGCGCAACTTGCGTGACTATGAACAGCAACGGTTTCCATAGTCTTTATGTTGAAGACTATGAAGAGCACTCGATAAGATTTTTTTTAAAGAAGCCATGTGAGGCCATAATAACTTTAAGATACATCTTTCTTAATCTTAAACTTACGATAAGTTGACCTCGCAGGGCACTCGCTGTCATCACAATTCATTGTGAACCAACCTTCAATTATTTGTAGGTCATGCACCTGGTAGTCTATTAGTTTGATCTATTCAATACATAAATGAAGAAAATAAGAAAATAAATAACGAAAACAACTACAATAAATGTTCAAAGTGTCCTTCTTGGCATTCTGAGCAATCACTTAACCGATTTCGAAATTAAATTGCACGGCGGTATTTTTAAAAATATGACATCTGTCAATTGTATCTACTACTCATTTGAACGACTCAATAGATTGATGTGTTTTTTTAAATCGAACATAGGGAAATTACATTGCATGCAATCTCCTATGTTCGCATTTAAAAAAAATTCACTGTATATCTAAAGTAACTTATAAAAAAGGGGGAAGTAGTGTGCGCATGACAAATGCGTAACGTAGTTTTTAGAGTATATTAATGACAAGGGGTAAAAACGAATAAATTACAATCTTAAATGTGGTTTTTAGTTAGCAACAACCCGCGTAAACAATAATAAAACAATTTTAACGTGTGAAATAACTTTCACGAAACGGTTAGTTTCCCTGTATCGTCGTGTATAAATACAAAACTTTATAGCATTCTGAAAGTAATTTTGACGTCAAAAATAGCAAAATTAGATTCTTCCGTCGTTTCCATGGAAACATTATTTTCTGTTCTCAACCTCATTCTATTTCGTGATCCGCGTCTCATTTTTAATAAGAACATTTGTGTCACTTTATCTACCCATACGGGTCAAGAGATCACTTTACCAACTCTTACTGCTAAAGAGAGACTTGGCCTACTCATTTAAACCTATTAAAATGTAATATATAAACATGCGTACATACTTTTTTGTAATTATGTATATCATAAAGATTAGTGCTTGTAAAATTTTATTGAAAAAGCGCGCATTGGTGTATATATTTCGTATTTTGCTAAAGTTGAAAGAAAATTGTGAAATTACGAACATGTACGTAGAAATAGTTGCGTATTAAATCACGCTTACAAATCGGTTGAGTAGCTCGTTCTAAAGTCGGTGTCATTTTACCCCAATACCAGTGTAGATCATACATGAGTAACTCCATTTGTAAAACAATACCACATTCGTGTCTTACAAAATCCTTATAAATGTTATAAAGGAGTCTCAGTCATTTCACATGCAAATTACCATCCTAGTGTATTTTTCAGTTGGCGTAAACAATGTTTACCAATCCAATAAACCTTTGAAATTGAACTCGCTCAAAAGAAAAATTGTTATAAAGTACATTTCATATTTTTTTTAAATATCTTAAGAAATCTTCTCCAATAATTCAATATGTCCGAAACTACGAGTGTATATTTAAAGAGTGCCAGCGATGAATGGCCTAATTAATTCTGTGGATTATACAAAATTAATTAACATGCTATATGCCTCAGTTGAATAGCCTACTTTAAAACTCTTTAGTAGGGTCTCGCATGCAACTTCCCTCAAAACTTGGCGTTAATACGCGCATTGATCACATCTCGAGACCAATTCCCGCCCCTTCGCGAAGGGGGATTATATAATTTAATCTCATAAATTGTAATATAAATATTAAATATGTGTATATGCTTATAATGTATCAGAATTCTAACCATGGATCTCATCAGAACAATGTTGTCGTCAAAAGAATAATCCCCGGAACATTATTCCTAACGCGTCTATTTACTCTTTTCCGGAGTCTATATCTGTCCTCTAAGATTATTCCATACACGCCCGCTGAATACCGATGCTTCTTATTATAAACCACAATAGTGTTAGTTTTTTTTTCAATGTCCGTTGGTTTTCATCCAGAACCTTTCGCAGTGTAACATAAACCGTGATGATTTATAGAGAAACTTCTATTCTAACTTAACGCAACAAGGGTGCTGCCACATAAATTTGACCTAATTCATATTTTTGTTGTCGAAAGCAAATCGTACAATCAAGTTTTACTTATATGTCCAAACTAGCTCCTAGTTCTACTAGTTTTCTCATTTGCAATTTGACTTTATACGGGATTTTGGTGTCAGTTTTTTAATTTACGCAGTAGCACTACGGATAGTGCGTAAAATATTTGTGAAATCCTCTGAATTCGCAAGTTATTTATAAGTACGAGCAATGTCTATTAACTGAATTCCGATACTATCACGAATTGTGGGAACTTTGACAATGGAATTTATAAACGTTCCTTGGCGGCATTTTATGTCACAAAACGATGTGCACAAAAAAATCGCTCGTAACTTTCACTAAGGGTAGCGAAAACGCAAACACTGACGTGATGATAATCTAACATGGTAACTTGGACTCCTTTAAATACAAACTTTTCCACTTGGGCAAATAACAAACTCCAGATGGCCATTGGACACCAACGGTCACTGGTCACTTTGAATGGGACTATTTTCTTAGCTTGAAGCTCTGTAAATCCCGAACGCTGGATTTAATTACTGGAACTCTAAAGGCCGCTATACTAAAACGCCGTACTGGCTAAAACGCTCAGCTCTTGTATTGACTCTTCGGATGCCAAAACTCTCGCTTGCCTTGACTGGCAAAGCCAGAATCTAACTAGCACTATGGCTCAAACCAGAAACTTCCTTGTTGACCACTCAAACCAGAATGAATAATTTTATGCAAAGCTCGTCTCTCTTTTCTACACTAAGTCGACTTAACGCGCCTATTTCATGATTGAAAGCAATTACGTATCTCTCTCTCGAAGGAACTTAACTCGCAGCGTAAGATTTGAAACTATATATGACCTCTTTTTATCGCGTAAAACGAGACTATTTCCAGGACATGGGACGAAAGATACAATTTAAAACAAAGAGGTCTCTGATCATGACGAAGACAACAAATTAAGCTCGACGGATTCCAATCGTCAAAATAAAAACTTGTACGTGACATTACGAATATTTATTTGTTTGGTGGAATATAACTGTAATCTTGACTGTTTGTAAATTTTCATTCCACATATTTTGAATTGGATAACAATACAACAATGTACGTAAAAATGCCCTATCGTTACAGAACTGAGGGCTTGCAGGAAACACAAACTCATTAATTACAAAAGTTCAGTGTGAAATGCAGAAATTTTTGAAAGGTGACTACTTCCAAGGGCTTTGGGTTCGCAGAGATATTCTTTATTTACCTACCCCTCGAATTCTCATATAAGTTTTGCCGCCGCCGGCAATCATTTACTTTAAATGCCGGTTTTCCGAAATCACTGGTCCGTATCTCAAGTTCCACTTTACCTAACACGACAATGAGAGGAATGACAAATGGGGAAGAGATGACAAGCGACGTCTAAGTAATTGTCAGTTTAGGGTCAACGATTGGTATCCATGGTATCCATGGAATTGATTGTGATAGTAAGGTTATTGAGAGGTAGAAAAACCGGGCCTTATAGTCACAGAGAAAGCTTCAAAGCACGATAAATGTTACAGGAAATTGTTGCCAAAAAAACGAAAGAGGAAAAGTATCACGTCTAGGCGCCCCCCATCAAGTGACGTAACATCTACGACGGAAACAATTTATAATTATCGAGAAAATAGCAACGATTGCCAATTCTTATTGCGAGAATTAATAATCCAGATCGAGAGTTATCTTCCGCATAAAAGTACAATAAAACTTTAAAGGAAAGTAGGTACGGAGATGACATAATTAGTATAGAAAGCTATTTAAAAAAAACTACCATTATCTGTTCCCGAAATTTGAGTGATAACTGGCACATTTCAAGAAAAGTCGAAGAACCACTCCGGATCACTCAAAAAGTGCGAAGAACTTTGGGGTAGTTCGCGCAAAAATGACTAAGAAAATTAAACAATGAAATTAGTGAAATTAAAATTAGGATTTAATTATCGGAAACAAAATTAAATTACAACAAATTTGGGTTTACAGCAAACGAGCGGAAGTGTAGCGCCCTGTGCCGGTCACAGGGATGTGGCGTTGGCGGAACATACGGACGGGCGGACTCGAGCGCCACTAGAAGATTAAAGCGTTGCTTCTGGTCAAGGTCGGCGTTTTCCGAACGATCTCGGAGTTTTGGAAAAATCGGTTACCACAGGCAGTCAATAAAAAAAGACACAGTCGGCCGGCGGTTAGGTCGAGCGATAGATAGATATAGATAGATATTACTCAAGTGCCACTTTCGATTGTTTTAAATAGTAACAATTGTTATTTTTGATAAAAAGGCACAGGCACACGCGATTCAAACATTTATACAGTGCGTTCGAGCTTAGAGATTCACCTCAATATCTCTTTTATTTGGCGAGATACGAAAAGTTTGTCAAATATAATTTTATATATAACATTACGAATTACGATCCATCCAATCACTTCCGCCTCAACCGGAAATCAATGCAACTTTTTTTTCAAATGCAATGCCTATGCATATGCATATGGTTGGTATCCAAAAAAATGGAGAAATTCGTGATTCAATATTTAGCACGCTTATGAAGTGTAGCATGCCATGTGGCATCGCACAGAAAAAAACCCACATCAACGATACGATATGCCCTGTAACATAACAGACAGCGCGCATCTTGACAGCACACGGGATGCTAGATTTCATAAAGTTTGCCAAATATTGAATCACGAATTTCTCCATTTTTCTTATATCAACCATATGCATATTCATAGGTATTGCATTTGAAAAACAAAGTTGCATCGATTGAGCCGGAAGTTTCAATATGTGATCGGTTAAATCGTAATGGTTATATATAAAATTATATTGGACAAACTTTTCGTATCTCGCCAATTAAAAGAGATATTGAGGTGACCCTCTTATCTCGCACGCACTGTATATTTACTTAAAAATTTTGCTTCTTCAACATGAGGTGTATCAAAACGAGAATTAAAGTAAAGCAACGACTAATAAATATAATTCACGTTGAGAAAACGAACTTTTTCTCCTTTGTTTTAGAGATATGTTGTCTACAACCTAGTTGCACTCCTTGATTAGGAGAGTCTTTGTTATGAAACATGGCATGGCAGATCTTACAAAAATTATGGAAGTTATAGAAATCCTCTAAAAAGAAAGGGAAACTATCATTGAGAATTTAAAGACACTTAAAGATAAAAATATTAAGTATAGAAGTAATGATATTTGAAAAAGACTCAAAGAGGCAGGCAATTTAATTTCGGAACACAATCACGTATGATCAGTTTCATACCGGATTTCCCTTTTCTCTTTCATTTCCATAGCACATCCCCACGAATTTTAGAATTTTTAAACGCGATAATTTATAAAAGTATAAGACCGCATAATACTTTCGTGTTTTGTAACCAGGATTTACATACATTTGGCTCGAGTTTAGTTCCCCGTATTGATCACACTGTTGCTTGCAGCTGCTACAATCCGGGTCATTTGATATCAATATACATATTGTATAACAAACCACACTGGAGAGGTACCTACATAGTTTTCCCAGTCACTTCTTGCTGTCGGGTAATTGACCTGTTGACCTAATGAAAGGATACCAAAACGGGATGTTGAGTACTTGTCTAGAATAGGTACCTACATTAAATGAATGATCAGCATACAAACTACCTTCACAACTACATCTAAATTGTAGTGTTCCATTATAACAATACATTAGTAAAAAATATGAACAAGTAATTTTGTAACAATTCAATTATTGTATTCGATACATTTCAAATTCATGAGAGTTATCTCATAATTCAACGGATCTGGCAGATTAAACATGAATACCTACTGCTAGAATCCACCTCAAATTTTATTAACACAGCATAGTACCATTGAATAATAAATCTGAATTATTCAATGATAGTACGCAATGTTACATATCAAGTAAAACTTGCATCCAATGACGAAAAGATTTACGAAATTATTAACATCCCTAGAAACCTTTAGAAATACTGGTAAACTTACCGGCTTAAATTGATTTTAAATTTCTCCTCTTAGGTCGCATACAGAACCAATTTCATTTAATAAACGACAAAAGTCGTTAATGGCCGTATTTCACACACGCACATAAATCAGATAAGAACCGACCGGCGAATCAAACTAAAGTTGAGAAATCGCTAACGATTAGTCGTCGGTTTAACCAAAAATGAATGGGTTCATGCCGTGCTTACCTGAAACAAATTATACCAAAATTAGTACATGCACACATACACAGATTCATTAGAAATCACAATGTGCATTTACTTCCCAAGAGTAAAACTAATTTTCCAATTAATTTAAATCAATGAAAAACAACTGGGTAACAGGAAATCGTAATTAGTTGTGCACGTCGACTGAATAACCAAAAAGGAATTACACACGTGATTAGTATGCATACGGTTTCATAATATAAAATTGAACAATAAATGAAAAACGCATTCTAATGCACTTTTTTAACGTTATACGTACGTAATTGCGAAAGATGACCAAAGGGGTTTGTTAAATTTAGGTAATTACCTACATTTACCATTGTTCATAATTGGTAACGTTCACAATGAAGGAGCTCTCCCCCTTTATACCCACTACTGTAATGAAGCACCCGTTTTCTTACAGAAATTCGATCAGAATTAATAAACGCCTGGTACATCATGAAAGCTATACCAGCTTTAATGAACATCCAGTACAAGAAGGAACTTGAACAGGTAGTTTCCGGACCTAGGTAAAAGCAATTGCTTTAATTTGTAGCATCGTTTTAGCCCCGAATAAGAGTATCAAGATACATACATGTTTTTCAATGGTCTCACACTGAAGAGATGTATATCTTCCAAAGTCACTTTACAACTTTGCATATGTGCGTGAGTGATTACTTGTTATTATTCATCATTGCTGTTGTTATTCGGTTGCTTTAGTAAGAACTATTTAGAAAAGGTGCATTTTTGGATCTAATTTGCCGAATTCAAAAATAACCACATCCTACCACTGCACAATGCAATTGCATTCGTATGGGAATCGCGCACTATAGATACTCTGCTGATAGTCTGAAACGTAGGTATTTATTATTGGATTAGGTCATACAAATCCAGAACTTTTCGTAGAAAGTACGCATCATCACATCAATATCATTGACTTGATCCCATGCTTGTAATAAATCATTTAAATCCCAATTTCTCTTTATCAATTGCGCTGTTTCTCCAGCTTCATTGTATTCAAATAACACATACCGTAAGTGTAGGTGAAACATTTTTACACATCTTCTAATAAAGCACATGCACACCCGCTAAAAACGTATTTACGATACACTGATTTAAGATGATTACAAAACAATAAGACGACCGATTCATTATAGATTATAGAGTGTTTACTATAACGGCAAAATTGCACCACAAATTTGCAATTTAACGTTTATGGAGCAATGATAACCTATGACATGTAGAAGTAAGTAGTTTTACCTAATTATTTCGTCGTAAAACGTGTTTCCAAAGTGCAGGTTCGAAGTTATAAATCATAAGCAATAAAATGGCATCATAGCCCATACCGGACAAAGTATTGTAGTTACATTGCAGTAATATTAACCTTAAATATTTGAAATATTGAATTGCATGTAACTCGCTCCATGTCAACCCTTGGATCTGTCCGTCTGGTTAGGCACTACGCATCCTTCACAGAAACATCGTTAAATGCTTTGAATAGTGCCTTTTGTGTGAAAGTGGCGGCAGTGGCGAAGAACGTGAACGTGCGAGAATTATAAAATGTCGTGTACAAAGCTCGAAAAGTTTTCATTTAATAGATACTAGTTATTATTATTATTATTATTATTACCTTATCAAATAAAACGATGGTGCATGTGCAAAGTTATAAATTAGGAAGTGCGACGTTAATAAGTGCTCGCATTTCGTTGGCCCTTGCCGAACATGAAAATGATTATGGAAGTGGTCTGCACTTAAAAGGGATGGGCGCCGATCTAGCGTAGTGGTCTCGGGTCAATTGGCTTAGCGTATGTAACAGTCCATTGCGTTTAAATTACAAATACGCATTTTTCCGGTAGTCATCCGGTGTTCCGAAGTCCTAAGTTACACGTTAAATTAAAAAGAAATGATACAGGAATAGTTTCCGATTGCTGTCCTAAGTCAGTGTTATGCAATCAGTTTCAAGTTATAGAAGAGGTGGCGTTTCTTCAATTTTAAAGTTGTGCCTTCGTTGAAAGTTTATATCCGAGTTGCCAGTTCAATAATGTCAATCGTCATGGAACCAGTGTAGATCTTTTAAAAGATTTAAAAGAAACAAAGTTGTGTACATTGTTGTGCCATTTTTAACACAATTTTGTGAAAAACGTGTGCGTCGTTTATCGCATCTGCACAGGCGAGATCAGACCTTTGAGAGGAATATTTTTTGTAGGTATTTAACCGTTTGTAACGGGGTAAAATGTCTCAATAAGGTACTGTTACCCCTGAGAAGACTTGTTTACCTCTTTAGCAATGTTTATTGTACTTTTTGTATGCCATTGTGTTGCGATAATGTGTGTGATATGTTAATGATGATTTATTTTGTATGAAATAGCAGAAAATGATGTGTCGATTTGAATTTCAGTAAAAATAAACAAAATAAAAATCCAGATAAAGTTTGTTTTTGTTTGTCCAATGAAACTTTCTCTAGTAGCGGCTTAACTGATGGTCATTTGCAGTAAGTCAAAATTTAATAGTGTTGTTTCATTTAAATTACGGATTTCCGGAACTTCAAGATTTTGATAAAGCAGTATACATTAATTCCCTGTATGTATACCTGCAGAAAAAGTTAAACGCGTTCAATGTTTGTGATGTGTTGTGAGAGTAGTTGAGTGTGATTTTCTCTTTCTGGCATGGAAGAAAATATTTCGTTTTGACAGCTACGCCCACAAAACTCTCAAAATCTATTCAATACGGCAACCCTGCAGAAAAGTGGGAAAAAGTATTAATTGCGATCAAATTCCATATCTGAGTGTTTTGCAAGATGATAATAACATAACGAATACAAAATTCTCTCATTTTCTGGGTAACAAAACATTCAGATTATAACATTTTCAGGCTGTACAGGTACACTTCACGCATTTAAGAATAAAACTTTTCTTAGGAAATTTGAAATTTTAAGATTTTGTATTTTCTCATGTAGGTATTAATTATTGTTAGTTCACGATCACTGCATCTATTGTTTGAGATTCGCTGGGATACTTAAATTGTAACTGTCACTGCATTATGGCGTCACCTGTCGGCGGATTTTTCCACACAAGCGACTTTTTAATTATTTTTGGAAATTGATGTATTTTTTTTCATTTCATGTAGCCGATCATTAATGGATTAGAGAATTGATGGGATTTTAACGTAGTAGCTTTCAGATATGGGATATCTTGTATTAATCGGAAAAAATTAATTAAATGTAGGTATTTAATAAGGGCCGGTATTTCCATCTTCGGATAAAGTACTAGATTCGTACCTGCAAAATAACTTATACCGCCCGATATCTTCCGTTTATCTATCTGCGGGTATTTCCATTGGCGTGCGGTATTAGATAGCTACCTAACCATAGCCAATGTTGCCGATTTTAGAAGTCTGTAATAGAAAAAGATAGCGAACGGCAGGGCCATATATTAGAGAAAGATACCTTACTACCTGACAATTTGAACGAATGCTTTTGTTTTTGAAAGAAATTCAGTGACTTATAATATACTTGTCAAACGTAAAATACAGAATACGCCTTACTTATGAGTAGGTACTCTGAACATGAACCAAAATCGTGATGTAAATGCACTGCGTACAAAGAAAAAACTGCTAATTTCAGCACATCTGAAAATCGTGTGCTTGTGGATTTGGTTATCGAGTACAAGGACGTCCTGGAAAATAAACGCAGTGATGGTGTTAATCGGGCAGAAAAAAATAATTGCTGGGAGAATATTGCCCAACAATTTAATGCAAAGTCTGGAATTAATAATCGTACAGCTGAAGCTAATCGTATACAAAGATCACCTCAAATAATTCTTCGTCATCGGATTCGAATAAGTCAAGAAAATCTTGATCCATTTGGAATCTAAAATAGGTTACCTATATCCTTCAAAAAAACATAGTATGTATTTGAGTACTTCTACTTGCATACTTCAATTTCTTTCTTCCTATTTAGTATAGGTACGGTTGGTAATTTCGCAAATTTTTAAAACGTCACCAGTCTATTAGTAATTTTACGCAATATCTAGGAGTTATGTTGATATCTGCAGAAAATCTACCCAATAACTTTATCTAGAGCTTATCCTGCCGATAATATTTAAACGAGGTTCGAAATACCCGAAGCGACGCTAACTGTCGGTTTACCTGGAGGATATCTTATACTTGACTTTATCCCGAGATGGAAATACCGGCCCTAAAAGTGATTTTGATTGTCGTTGATAAACAATGTCAATATTTCCTTATTGTATTTCTGTGTTACCTCCCTTATATCTTCCCAGTTTTATATGAGAGAGTTATCCATTTAAAGATTAAAGAATTGTTAAAAAGAGTTTACGAAGGTTTATGTCCAAACGAATCAACTGCTGTGAAGAATCTCGGGCCATTTTTCTTTTCCAACCCTGAGCTAACTAGTCGTTTATTAATCGAGTTTTCAGATCAGATGAAGTTTCAAGAACGAAATCAGAACCACATAAAGCCCGTAACTCCATGCCCCTATCTGACTTGTAGTCGCACACTAGAACTTCCGTTTCTTCGTTTGATATTGACCTACAAAACGCGGAAGTTGTTGAAGTCTGGGAAAGAAATAGGGGTACGACTTTCGACCCATGTGACATTTTGTACAAGCTATTCGCTTAAGTTAACATACGTTTTAGTTATTTTGAGAGATTTGTGTTGCACCAAATCACACATACCTACCCCACTCGAGTCAGCAGGAAACACGATCGAAAACCTTCGGTTTTGGCACCCAGTTGTAACCCCAAACTAAAAATGGCTTGCCTTTTTCCTAACTCAATCAAGCCTGTGGTATCTGTAGTGAGGCTGCTGCAAGTAGATTATGCATTAGTGTACTCTGTTATGCCCTTTCTTTAAAGGGGGATGAATGATTTCCATTAGAAAAACAATATGTGTTATGACTACGAAATTATAACATGAATGAGAGTTCGGTTGCATTCTGCTATTGTAATCAAGAAATGTAAATTTTAATTTTGCTTATAAGTTTCAGTATTAGGGCGTATTTAGTTTCGGAGAGACTAAAATGAGTTTGAAATTATTGATTATATGTATTAATTTGGTTCATTTCTAACAGTATAAACGATGAAAGATAGGGCGGTCCGATAGTTCAGTTGATAAGACCGCCACTTCCCGATTTTAACGGTCGGTAACGAGGGTTCAAACTCAAACGTGGGTTCGTTAAATTTATGCGAGAACTTTTTGTATTAATAATTTTATATGTCACAATGGAAAAGATAGTAAGAAAGACTTAATTTAAGCAAATCCACACGTGGTTTAGCGGTAAGCGGGAATTTGAGGCGAGGTGGACATATTCATTTGTGTAGAGAAAATAGTATCTCCCAACTCATGCTAAATGCTTCCTATAAAATTCTTCTCTCTAGCCACGTGGCTGGTTAATGAACGGGCTTATAGAAAGTAATTCTTTTTTCGGCGCAAGGTTAATCCAGATATATCAAACGGTGTGGACATATAGGATAAATTTTAAACGTTGTAGATTAAATTAGCAGAATGTACCTAACTAAGCGTTTCGTTATATAATATTGTGTAAACTACGTCATCCGGATGTTTTGTTTGGCTTCAGAGTCTATAATAACGTTGGCTCACCCTATATGTGTGAATTTCAATTTTCTTTCAGAGTAAATGTGATGGTTAATTTGATAATTAACACCATTTCGATCATTTTATTTGAATTTGATTTGCTTGAGAATTAATTGTTGCTGAATTTTGATTATAAAATTGTGTAGTATTTAGATTTTGATTTTATTGTTCATTTAGAAGGATTGGGGACTTATTTCCAAAAGTCCCCAATCCTTGTAAATGAACAATGTTTTGTTAAAGTTATCTCATTTAAATCGGGTGATAAGAAAATTTGTGATCGCTGCGTAAGCTAATTAGTGTGAAGATAAGCAGGTTTCTCCGATAAGAAAAGAACAGGTGCGCAATTAAACTTGATAAGATAGAGGAACGGAACCTCTATATACGATCGAATTTTGATTCACCTTATGTAAGGAACTAGGGATTCGGAAAGGTTCAACACAATTGCAGCTTTGTAATAAAGTTTGTAGAGCGCAATGGCCACTGTCAGGTGGCTATCAATAAAAGATATACATTTTTTAAGTTGTATTATGAAAAGTAAAACATTTTTTGTCAGAGCGGAAAATATTCCTGTATTCGTTTTTCCTTTCGTTACCCTACTTTATTTCATGGTTACCTACCGTACGCTTTCGGTGCCGTCAATGTCATTTCATAAACTCACGCGTTTTCATTCGTACAAATTAGATTTTCTGATAACGAAGCTCCTCTCCTGACAACCGAATATCATATCCGTCAACTTTGTACTCCGAATGCGACCTCAATAATTAAAAAGTTTTTCGTTGCTTGTTTTGTACATAATAACTTGATATCTAAATGTAAAATGCGGAGAATTCGGAAATTCAAGGGAAACTAATTTCCTAATTTGCAGTTTTACCAAACGATAAGAAGTAGGTCAACGTGCTCGTTTTAAAGGGGAAAACTTTAACGGAATGACCTTTCTTATTTTCCCCCGATGCTTATTTTTATTATTTCAATTCAATTTTCAAGTCAAGTTGCGATATGGGGCACTTCTCTGGATTAAGCGGTTTGAAATAAAATTGGTAGGTGCTCATTTGAAATACTTTAGGTATAAAATTTATATTTGACTATACAGTAAGAAAATTAGAAAAGAAAGCAGAGAAATGTCGAGTGAGAACCGATTGGTGTCGCTTGAGCGAAAACAAACGTAACCGTTTTTTTATATATACATATATTCAAATGACTACATAATCTCTGTTGAAAAAGGCATTTCCACAATCCGGAAAAAAGCTAACGAAACATTATTTCTTGTAACCACGATCGTTTATAAAAAAAATCTCTTCATTTATTCATCAGTCTTCCTTTTTTCCAGTTGAATTCACGAAAACTCGGAGATTGAAATCGATCAATTTCGAGGGAACGAAACAAAATAGAAATGGATAAGAAAAAGAAACGACAAAAGAGAAAGGTACACAACTGATGGCGCTTTTAATAATATAAACGACATAACCGTTGCTTTTCATTTTCTTGTGTACCTTACGTGTTAAATCAGTGTGTATCCGTGTTTACTTAACGTTTTCAATTTCTAGAAGAACAACATCGAACTTATACAATTAATTCCCCAAAAAGCAATAACGTTGGTAACACAGCGGAAACCAATTAAATTAAAACTGTCAATTTCTTGCTGCAATAAACATCATGTGGTTATAGGTTTGTTCTTCCAATTCTAGGTAAAATAAATGCGGAAACCTCGCGAATTGCTTGGAAGATTTAGTAGCTCTGTAAAGCTTTGCTGAACTCGATTCTTACTCGAGTTTTTACTTTTTCAGTACATTTTAAGTGACCTTATTATTTTAAATTGAATTGAATGATTGCCGCCCAAGAATTGTGATTGCCGCCAAGCAATTAAAATATGTGCTATCCATTCAATTAACAAAATCTCCAGCAATTGTCCGGCAGTGCTTTAAGTATATAATTTCCTAGTACTAAGCTCTATCACAGAGAAAGGCTCTCTAAACTGGCAATAGAAAAACATTCCTTGCATTAAAAAAATTTTACGTTTATTGAATAACATAAGAGTTCCATCGTACCGTTGGCGTATATACACCGCTTAAATATGTTAAATCTCGAAACAATACAGTTACCTCCCAACATTGTAATAATTTCGATGTGTACAACTTTTAAATGTTAGCTTGGAAGTAGTGTCTTTATTTAGCTTTGCCAATTTTGCATTTTTGTTCAGTTCATGCAAGTTCATTTTTCATTCTGTATTCAGTCAGGGTAGTTGAATTTGTTTTAATTCCATAATTCAATTTTTGTGTTTGTGCTACATATAAAAAAAAAGGTAACGTACTTAGTTTTAGTTGAAATTCATTCAGCAGTTTGTAACGGAGGTGTTAGTGATTCTTGAATTTGGTTTCATTTGCTTTAATGTGAATTTTATTCCTAGTGTGATTTGTTTGAGATTGGATTGATTATCGACTTCAATTCTTTGTGTACGAATCTGCCTTTTTTTTTTAGTGTAATTAACTTTTTCTTCCATACAGAAGTGGATTCCGAAGTGATAAAGATACTTAGCGGCATTCATCTCAAAATACAACTTTAGTTTAAGGTTTCCGTATCCGGCAGGACCTTCAGATACATTCTGGACTGGATAAGGTCCGGCTAATTCACAGTGCATTTCATGTACTTTATGTAGGAGACTTCGGAATGGTATTTATCACAAATGGGAAGGATTGTTAATTTTGTATATTGTAGATGTGATTTTCTTCGGCTCGATCCTTTTGTCCGGTGAGTTCCAGAGGAACGTGGCATTTTTTTACTTTAAGTGTATTCTGTCTAACTTTGTAGGAATTTCGGCATTTTGAACGATTTTACACGTTTGATCAATTATTCAATAAATTCAATAAATTCACTAAATTCTTTGTTACTTTGTCCAAGTTATTTTGTACTACGCGGTAAATATGTAATGGCCAATTGCGCCGACAAAATTAAGTATCGCCTAAAGTTAAGCATAACTTAAATGCCATAGCAACGATTGTCTTAAGAAGCGTTGCCATAGATCTTAAATTCGACTTAACTTTAAGCAAGACTTAATTTTGAGGGTGAAAAGGGGCATAACACAATTACCTTAAGCAGCGCCTTTATTCACAAAATTTGGCAAACACACACAAAAGTGTAAACTCATCATAATAAAGTACCTATAGCATTTTCGCCCCAATATGACCAGAACCAGAACGAACTACCAATCAAAAACGCGAGATCCTATTAAGTATTATAACCAAATATTGTTTTTCCCGCATAGACAACTACCATAAATTTGAGTAAGCAGGTATACTACTATTGATGAGGGTACAGATTTAATAAATCAATTGTCCGCCAATAAAATAAAATAAAGCTGTCGAAGGCTTCCTGGATTTAAGAAAAATTACAGTTGGATAAGATCTATGGTAATTAAGTCCTAAATCAGTAAAGTCAGGAACGGTTTATTATTGGAATTCGTACTACTTCAATGGATTTTCTTGATTAAAGTTTTAAAAAACTACAAATAAATACAAAAAAAAACTCCGAGACCAATCTAGATGGTTAGTGCATACATTTAAAGAAACTCATTTGTTATTGAACTGTACCATTGATTTTTTCCGATTATTGGAATAGATTGTACTTACTGTAAGTATTTTTTATATGAACAATTGCATTGTATGTTCAGTTTTCAGCGAGGTTTTCAGATAAACTGTGTAATATCATGTACACAGTAAGAAATGAAAAGTCAAACTGACAAAAAAAAATTGCTCCCACAGGTCCACTCTTATTTATTGTTAATTGAACAACAATCGAAGTGGCAATTTGTTGCTCCAATGGAAATAACTAAGATGCCTCTACAAGACTTTACAATCGCAAGTTTATTTTATTTAAGTAGTTGTTTTGACACTTAATTTTTTTGTTAAAAGCATAGTGATAGATTTAAATTACCACTAAAGAAACACAACACTGAATAAATGTATTGATAATTTTTCAATATAATTATGTTATATCATATAACTTTTATGGCCAAAGTGACTTTTCTTTTGCTGCTAGTTGGCACTTTACTTTTTGCGATTCAGACCATTTAACTTGTATCCTACCCCTTCTGTTTAAGCCAATTGTAAATTTTGTAAAAGCCGCATTGGCAATAAGTTTTTGTAGCTTTTGTAATGTTATAATGTCAATTTGACTTTATATTGTTCTTGTTTTATATTAATCATAATGTTAAACTTACATCAAGTTGTGCCAAAATGACAATATCCTGCTGTCACTATGGCTTATTACATTAGGCAATTTGACTGCAATTTTTTGTAAAATAACGCAGAAGGCCCAATCTTCTAACCCCTCTTCCCCTCCTATACCCTTTGTTATATGCGCATTTTATATTATATTATTTAGTTTGTATATGTTAACATAATGTAAAGGTTATTAAAACATATGTATTGAGTATTAAAATTTTATTACTAAACAGATCGACAATACCAATACAAAATTTTAATTCATATGTTTATAATGATAATGCAAATACAAAATTTTGAAATGTTTTTATATAATAATACAATATTTTGGTACAATTAGGCAGAGATTTATTTATCGATGAAAGGGTTGATTTGCTCGAAGCCGATGATCCAGGCTCAACTGAAAATGTGTGGCTGCTACTGCTGCTACATGTATCAGATTTTTCAAGACAGATATTGTCCGTATCAAGAGGAAGGCCGAGAACGTAATCTAAAAATTTAAAAATGGACTTGGTGAAGTTATCTGCATTAACTACTAATATGTTTTATACCTGCAGTTAGTTCTATTGTCTGTATCTTAATTATGACACCAATTGGAGATATGCTTAAATAGGTGGCCATAAAATTATTCCCTATCACCGCTCCATCAACGTCTGTAAGATCAAACTCTTTCCCAATTACTTCCGGAAAGGTATTACACGCTAAAAAATATATGTATATTAGAAACTATTGACTAGCAACATCTTTTGAGACATCAAAATACAATACAGGGAATTGACATCAAGAGTATTAAATACTGGACATTACATACCAAACATATGTTTACCATTTCGAGTTGTGGGTGGTGCTCTAGTTTATTTAACCAGTTCTGCTATAGATGTTACAATTATTGATACAACTGTTATCTGAGTTAAAAATTTTAGCACGCATAAAAATACATATTGAATGTATTGATATACCAACCTATTAATTTTAGGGTGTCGTGCTGTATATCGGTTAAAGTGACCCATTCCATTCGATTTTTATATTTAAAACGTACGAAGTATTGCTCAGAAGGTGCTGAAGAAGAATTTTCATTCTACAAGAGAATCTTTATTAAACGAGACGAGAAACCAGATAATTAATAATGAAAAATACGTTTCCAAATTAAAGACTTTTTGGTATGGCAAAAAAAATTAATACCAAAAAGATATTTTTGAATTCGTTGAATTGTAAGGGCGGCATATTTGGAGGAAAACACAAAAATTAAAATGCGTTCAATACCTATTGTAAAAGCGATGTTGAAGTCTTTTAATATAGCAATTAAGCAATAGTAAAAGTATGACAAATCAAAATTTTACGTTCAACTAGGTACCTAAGTATTTGTTATAATTTTGCTAACAATTACAATTAATTCCAACAAACGCCACAATAAATTAATTAGTATTAAATAAACTTACCATTATTAATTGTTGACACAGAACCGCACAGTAGACACTCACGTGTCGAATTAGTAACGATAAATGCGCCCTTTTTAAGCAGAAGGAAGCTACACTTCTTTGTGTATTCATGCAATATCACCAAGTTTTGTGTTACAGGCTATTTTAGTTACAGTGGCATCAAAAAATGCCAATTATGCTTTCGTAAATGCACTAATTTCCAAGCATGATATCTATAATAACATTCCCTTTTGTTAAAATGGCATTCATGATAGTGCCAATTTGCCTTTTAAATTTTGCAGCAATAGCGTATGCTATAAACAAGATTTACTTTTAGTTTAAGTAGTTAATTTATCAATTTTAGAAAAAAGTTTTGCTACATGTTGTATCTAAATGGGATAGTTCTTATTGTCAAATTATTATAGCAATACAGTCAAACCAACTTTTGATGAACGCACACATGTCAAATATGTACGTTGATTTTACATTTCATATAGTGTCGATATGTCACACATTGGTGCAAATTAACAAACCATTAGTTTCAGTTTCAGCTTTATTGTAATCATATTATAACAAATACATTTTTTACGTAAATGTCAGTTTTCTGCACATAAAGTTGCACATGTCAATGCAAGTAAAACATCTATTGTTGGGAAAATAACAACATATTTACTTAGCACAAACAAACGTACTAGTAATGCATTTCAGACAAAAATTTAAAGGAGATATGGCTTTTAAAAAATTGGCACTTACAAAATAATGTAGAGGATGCCATTTTGACTATTCATTTCTTACTGTGTAGTTCATATGACGGGCGATGTATTTTTAGTGATCGCCTTTACGTGCTACGTCAATAAAAGACTTTCGTTACTTTCGTATATTGAAATACGAATGAAACTGTCACAATAGAAATTATTTACATATCAAAACCTTTTCATTTCAGAAAGTACCCCGTCTGCGCAAAGATGATATAATTTTCATATACCTACTCATATCAGCAGTTTCGTTAGGGAGCGTATTTAGGTAACATTTCGGTACAGGGGCAGTTAAATCGGATAATAAAATTTCCGACGCGGTATCGTACGTAATATCGAAAAGAATAATGGAATTTAATTTAAAATTTTGTAATTATGTACACTTTCAATGTGTATCTAACCAAAGTTAAAAGAAAAACTAAAATATAAACCGCTTTTCCTTTGATCTTAAAATGTTTCATGTTGCTAAAAGCATTTTTCATTACGCTATAATAAAATATGTCATCCAACAACCGTTTTTCCTTTTTTAAAAGAACACGCATTGAAACACGATCTTTTGCTGCTTGCGTGGGGAGATATTGGCTTTAAGACACTAAACAGTGAACGAAAATATAAAACGATCTTTATCACATATTATCTCATGTATCAATTGTCTAATAACGGAAAGAACAAAAAAGAATAGCAAGCCAGTATGCAAAATTGGAACATTCACAATATTAATGTTGATATTTTTATTATAATTGGGTATTTATTTGGATGTTTTATGTTTGCAAAACAACACTGTAACGGCATGTGTTGTAAGGGCATCTTACCTGAACAGAATCAATATGCTGATTTTTCAGCGACAAAGTGAAATAGATTTGTCAGTAGCTTTTTGGTAATTTCACTCATATTTCTTTTGAAAAAAGCATTGACCTTCTGCTCAAGCTTTTATCGAACAAAATGCAGTAATAATGCAATAAAGATGGGACGTCCTGCATCCTGCATGTGAATTTAAATTATTGTTAACGTTAACTGTGGTGGTTTATTTGAGATTAAACGCAATGTCGAATATATTGCTATTTGATTTTGTTTCAATAATTGTTTTATTTATTTTGTTTTGGTTTTGGAATAACATGAAGACCAATGGCAGACTAACGTCACATTTGCCAAAATTAACTGAAGGCTAACGGATATATTATTTTCAGTTATTTATTGAGGCGCAAGCTTCATAAACCTGAATAAATTCGTTTGAACGTATTCTCAATAAAATAATGCGATCTCGATATCTTCTGGTCAAATTGAAGTTGTCATATACTCATAATATATAAAATTGATGTTTTATTTAGCCTTAGGTAATGCGTTTCGACATTTTTATTGCTTTTGAACAATTCGATTTTCCGTATTTACCAACTTATTAAACACTGGACGTTAAGCTATCGATTTCCAAGAACTACTGTTTTTCCGTTTATGACTGTATTATGTTAAGTCCCGGACGGATAGAGAAAATGTATAACTTTATAAAGAAAGCGGCAACAAGATAAAAAAACATTTCAGATGAATTTAAACTGAAATCTGATCATGTGACCTTTGTTATACGCGATTTTTGCTTGCCACCGTTATGTTTTTGCTAGTACCGCTGCTCATACTCACACTTGCTATGCCCATATAGTGACTGTCTTTATTGTCCCAAATACCATCAAAACACCATTTTAGAAGAGAACACTACCATCGATGCACAAGCAACAATAATCACGACGCAACTACATTCGAGAATAAGTTACCTATGCCTTATCAGTTTAAATTAACAGGTTTCTTTTATTTGTAAATACATGCATAAAAGTACAGATCAATGACGTGTTCGACGTCTAATCAAATGACGTTTCGTTTTAGAAATGCGCCGCATTGTTCGTAAATTGTCTTTCATTTTTAGCGCATTGCCACAAATACATAAACTGCGCTATTGATTATGGCCACTTTATCCGTCCGCCTGTCCGTCCCTACGGATGTGTCGTTTCGGTACTAGATCTAAAACTGTTAATGTGGAAATGCACTTTTTGTAAATACGATTACTTTTGTAACTAGTCCAGGAAACGAAACTTAAAATAGTGTAGAACCTGGCAATTTTTTTTAAATGCATCGATTCGCATGAAAATTTGGGATTAGGTTAAATTTACCCTACACTTCAAAATCTATATTATGCCGATGGGCGCTCTTCATTTTTTAGGGGTGAAAACTACCCTTTTTTGCCAAAACCCATAAAAGTACATATTAAAGCTTAAGGTGAGTAAAATTTGGTTCAGATGAGTTGAGTAATGATTGTTAGAGGCACACCTGTGAACCTATTTTCTAGTGGAAAAAAACCTTCATTTTGATATAACTCATAGTTCTATTTTGTTTCATTCATTATCAGATTTCAAAGTGGTGATATTTTTTTGGAATTGCCCTGTATGCATTACATAGTGTGCGGGTGTATGGAATGGATGTAAGTTTCTAATGTGTAGAATACGAAATATATACCGGCCATCTTGATGCTCCGATTTGGGCTTGCAGAATTTTTTGAATAAAATTGTGATTCGTTTATTTTTAATCATAACTTCTTTATGTTTCATGATAGAAAGTGCATTAAAAACCATTTTCTAGGTTTTTACAAGAGCTACAAGGCTATTTACATCGAATCCCTTTAAAACTTAGTTTTAAAATGGAGTGAGCTTAAAGAGTTAAAACAAAGTAGTGCTCGCATATAAATATACGTTTTAAACGTCTATATCTCACTTAATTTTTGTCCTACAGAAAATTGCCGGCGAGGAAAATGTTTGGAATTAAAAAAGCTACAATTAAATGTTCGTATACGTATCTCCAGTTGTTTTGTAGTTATTTTGAAGAGAAGGGCGTTATTCACAAAATTGCAAAAATTCGTTTTTCACTTTTAGCTTTAATTATTTAAAAATTAAGTCTTCTAAACTGGTCCCACTTCTAGAATGTATTAATAATACGTAATTAGAGGAAACTGGAAAAGGGGAAGCACTCATTTTAATGAGGGTGGTAATTAGGGGGTTGCTTGCGCTGATTTTTTGGCTGAAAAAAGTACGGATCCACCTTATTTTCATCATAACTCACTTAACCTTTTGCCAAAGCAGGTAGGTAGAGGTAAATAATTTAGTTTTTATGTTTTCTTACAGGTTATCGATTTCGAATTTTAATTTCATCATCAGACCTTGCGTCATTTAAAATATTGAATGAAAGGGGGTAGTACATCTGTATGAAGGAACGTATGAGTTACATTTATATTTTGATGGTAGTTGTGAATGAAATACAAATTTTGGTAGTTATTGTGGACGAGATCTAAAAAATATATAAAATTGAGAGTAGAACCGCATCAATGCTATTCCCTACCTACTGTCAAAATTTCAAGTTAATCGATTCATTTTGAAAAAATTGCCAGTCCATACTCGCGATGCTGATAAGTTCATAACACTAGACTGGCAATGTTTCAGAAACCGTACTGCAATTTTATTTACAGGTTGTTTATGCTTTTCAGTCCGCGCTTTGCGAATTATTGATTTGTCCGTGCAGAAAATACCTCAACCTTTTATTCGATCTTTTTTATGGTTACTTATAACAGAATTTAAATTTGCCCATAGTTGAAATTCGATAGAGGTATTTTTAAATATGAGATGGATGCACTCATTTCTGCATGACTGACTCACTATAATTCATGTTCAACTCAAAATCAAAATTTTAATGCTCGTGAATTTTTAACAAGAATCGTTATTTGCTAGAAGTAATCTTTTCCTTTTCTCACACTTCAGAAATCGATTACGTAGATTCGTTTTTGATAAACCACAGCCGCCATAAAACGATGTCTTATTATAAAACTGAGACCTTTACCTACCATTTATTACCTCCTGAAGTGGTACTGACACAAACGACAATAAATCACGTAACTATTTCTCTAGTAAATAAAAGAACAGCCAAACTGAATTTTCAGCACACTCCAATCAATATTAGTCATGTACCATACGTCTTCAGTCTTCGGAAGGAAGCTGTTCAAACTGAGTTTTCCTGTTCTTATAAATCGATTTGAAATGCAAATATCCGAACAGTTCTAAACGCAGGTTGAAGCAGATGTACCTATTAATATAGAATGCGTTTTGAATAAATTGAATATTGAAAAATCAGCAAACAACTCGACCTTTCAAATGACAATTTGGATTCAGTTTAATCAATTTCGACTTTGAAATGGAATGCCTAAGTGATATGTTTTCATTCGCCCACTTCTCTTATTCCTGCTTTTGTTTGGATTGTTTGTGTCACGGTGGGCGCTTCTTTCTTGTTAAATGTTACATCTTTGTGGTTTCCTAAAATATTCCATTATCGAAGTAGACATTTGAAAAGTGAAACTGCTGTGGTTGAAATATATTCTGATTCGATTTATTTTACTTTACAAAGTTTTAGTGGTTTTCTTGTGTCACTTGGAATTGCGAGGAAGCAGAAAGGAAATTCGTAATTTTCTAGATAAAATTCAAATTCCAATTTTTGCAGATTTTAAGTACCCGTGCGTCAAATACTATTAATTATTGGTTTATTTTTCCTACTCGGCTTCAGAAATATCGGTCCGTCAAATACTCGTACTTTAAATCATAGCCAACATAGGTTAGGTAGGTACTTGCCTTTAGTATAGATGCGTGTGACAGTTTAAAAGTTTTTTAGCAAGTGTAGGTATATGCACTTATATCAAAGATACTATTTGCTAATATTTAATTAAAATGGGTACACTTTTAATAAAAGTGTCCGCGTATATTTTCATTTCACGAGTTGATTAATTCATTCAAGTTGATTGTTCATGCGCGAATCCAATTTTAATTGCTTTATAAATCCATTATTTGAATTCACCGCTGGATTAATTCATAGTATGAGTATATAAGCATCGCAGTTAAATTGTATCTAAATATCACACGTATGGCGGAACAGCAATTTTTTCGACAAAATTCTTTCTTTTCGTGCATCCTACGTGCTAACACTTATTACATAAACAAAGAAATTATTTTCGAAATTTCATCGTGAATTTACATCACATTCCTAGTTCGTTGTGGAATGACTATGACGTTGTTTCGTAATGGGTTTAGGAAATCAGACTCCGTCAAGTCGAAGGAAAAAAAGGGTAATCTTATCTCGAAAGTATTCGATTACAGAAAAACGCCAATCAAAATTTTGTTGAAAGAGAATGATTCGTTTAATGGCACTTCGCCAAGTAAAAGGAGATGAGAACTCATTAAACCTAAATAGTGGGTATTAGTTTTGGAGAACATTTTTGAAGAGATTGTCGTGGTAACTACCGAGGTGACCACTGTGTGGTTAATATAGCAAAAACAACTGAGCAAGCTTCTTGACCAGCATCTATTCGCTCTAAAAGGCGCTACACTAGCACCCACTTTCAGGGGTTGGAGCCAGTCCGGCGAGATTCTAAAAATACCGTGCGAGAACTTATTTTAGGAGGCTGCACACCTAAATATGGTGAAGGAAGATGGCGTTCCTAAGGTCTGCAAGGCTGACTGGTGGGTCTCGGGGAACTTGATGATCTGGCGGTAGTCAGGCGACGCTTGGGTGCGCAGAATTCCTGGGCAAAGGTAGATAGCTGGTGCCTTTTCTACACAGCCGTGAAGATCAACCTTAAGGGGGGCTGATAGTTTTCGGATTGAGGAAGAGGACTAGGGTAATCTAATCGCCACTGCGGACGATGTGTTCATACTAATAATCGGATCTACGATTACTTTTGTGTGTGTGACTCCGAGAATTCATTTGTATTAGTTTCATATCCTCTTTATATTAATTGGTTTACCGATATTATCTACCGTTGTTTTGTAGATGAGTTCTTAAAGTTACCGATATTTACAAGTTTTAGTCATACTATTTGTGTTACTCCGAAGCATGGGCTCATTATACCTCATTTATGCTTTGAATTGATTAGATCAATAGAAATTTAGATATTTGTGCATCGTAAAGTATTTTTTAATTTAACGTCGCATTTATGCTTTTATATCCCGACGTTTGAAGGGATAACGTGATTGACCAAAATGTTGCTTTAGGTAGTGTAAAGTCATTCGAATTATTGATTCGTATTGAGTATTAATTACAGTTTTAATATCTGATTGCACCCGTGTCAGACGTTAGCATTGCTATTTCGCAATATTTTATGTGCAGCGCGGTTCATTACCTATTTTATTTGTTTGTTGTATTATTGTCTGTTATGAATTCAGACGACCCTTACGATCAGAATTCAAAGGTACATTTTTTTTATTTTCTACGACTCCTTGATTACATCCTGGTTTTCGATACAATCGAATTGTAATTATTACATTTTATTTTATTTTATTATTTTTATTTTACATTTGTTTGAGATTAATTTAACAATTATATAGCTCCGTTGTTTTCTGCGGAAACCTGTTTTGATATTAATACTTTTTCTATGTGCTGATCCACTTTTGTATTAATCTGAATTCAAATACTGATATTGCCAATCTATATTGCTGTGTTATTTCGTCTGGCAGGACGAAATTTTGGGATTCTTAACTAGAATGGACAAGGACGGTTTCCTGTTTCCATGTAATTAATTTTTTTTATTTAAATTTTTGTTCTGTGTCGTTGGTTAAATACTTCAACAGAAATTATTGTTACAAGAAAGAGGTCAAGGTTTGTATTTGTTTACATTTTAATCTCATCTTTAATTGTATTTAACTTAGATTTCTGAGAATTTTATATCACTTTTATTCTGTTATCATTGTAAACGCTTAATTTAATTGACAGGTGGATGATATTTATCGCCTTTTCTTTGTATTTAAAAGACAGAAAATTCTATTTTTCCTAGTAATTTGTGTTATCTCTTAATGTCGGTTAAAAATTTATTATAAAAATAATTTCTACCTCTGGTTTAACGTGCGTTAGGGGGGAAATTTTCTGTTGTCAACTGCTTATCATTGGCTATCTTAATTTGAAATTTTGGAAGAAGGGTTTCCACCTTAAATAGAACGGACGGAGAAGAGGAAGGTTTTTTTGCCACTGTCAACGCAGAACTACGTGTGTTTGAAATTTAAATCGCCTTTGGCAAGTTGAGAGCAGATCCACGTCTGCAGAAGTTTGAAGTTTTGTTTTGGAGTTGTGAAGTTTTAATCGTCAGTTTTGTTGCCAGTTAGGGCAGTTTTGGAGTTGAGTGAAGATTTTTTATTTCGCTTCGGCGAGTTACCGCAGTAATTTGGATTGTGTAGAGGCCAGCCAGCAGTGCCGCGTTTTCGCCTAGGCACAGTAGGCATGAGCCTAGGGCCCGTTGAAATTGGGGGCCTGCGAAGATGCATGCACCTTTTATAGTTGCAATTTTCCAGTATCCAGCATCATGTTTCATGTCTTTCGCTTAAACACGGTAATACGTTACTAGTGAATAAAGCAGGATTCACATGAATACGAAATCCGACGATACGATCATCCGAAATGCTTATGATTAGTCACTAATTTGAAATGTGCTTGACATCCAGCTTAAGAGTATTGTGAGCAACTCTGGGTCTGATCCGGCTTTTGCCCACAGCCTCGGGTAGCGTCGGGAAATAATGGCGAGCAATGAAAATTAAACGTGTATTGGCTAAACAAATTATAATTATGTACAAAAATAAAATAATACAAAATATTTCCGGATCCGTCCTCGTATTTACCCGGGAGCGTACTGCCCTCTATCGGCGGTGAGTGGGACCCAGCGTCTCAGCTGGTTCGCTGTCAAGGCCGTTTCGTGTCTGACGGTAGTTTAATAATTTCCACGTGCAGTGCTGGCTAGAATTTAACAAATTAATTGATACAGGGAAAGACAAACAGATACGGATTGAGGGCTGCGCCACCCGAACGGGGTAACCAACAGAACCGGCGGGGTGAGTGTTAGAACGGAAACAACTAAACTTTCACGTGAAGGCTTTCAGCCCCTTATGGTTGACGTAGACGGGAGCAATGGGCCCCCGGTTTAGGCAGGACGGGGCGACGGGAAGATACTACGGAGGTGTACTTCGTTTAAAACCAGGAGTCACGCTCCGATTTTGTTTTGAAGACACGGACAGGTAGGAACGTACGGAGAGTAGCTGGTAACTTGAGGAATACTGTAACAGTTTAGTTTATTTATATTCAAATTTCAAAATTACCGCTTGCTACGTTAGGCAGGATATAGGTGAGATGGCGTCACTTGTACGCGTGCTTCTTTTCTCGCGCAGAATCGCGTAATTTTTTCACTTCATTTCCGTTTTAAAGCCAACGAGGTTGTACTTGTAGAGCGTGGCATTGTGAATTCTTCTAAAACCAGTGGGTAATATTTGCCATCATTCACGTAAAATCTCTGGCAATTTTACCTGTTTTATTGACGTTGTCGAGTAGAGTAACTCAGAAGCCGTTTTCTCCATTGTGAGGCTATTATCTGGTGGAAGTTCATCGCCCTACCTACATGTAAGTGAAATGGCGTTGGTTTTCTTTTACGTTATGTTATCTAAAATTCTTTCAGATTCACAACCTCTTGGATAATTTCCATATTTCATTGATTTAAGTATTTTTCATTACCCTCCTGACGATTTCAGGGGGTCCATGTAGTAGATGAATTCTTGTATCGGTCAATCCAGGTAGTAGATGAATTCTTGTACCGACGAATCCTTGTATGTAAATGAATTTGCATTTTGCGAATATTCTGGAGTACGAACACCTGTTGATTGTCGGCAGCTATCCGGCGTACCACCGAGTAGATCAGCGCTAACACCTAAACGATACCGGGAGCGACCAGCTGATGGTGGAATTTTCGGAAGATACGATCTTTTACACAACCTTTTTTTATTTGCTTCAATACCGTTAATCTAGTGTAACCTTCCGACGATTTATGATCGGAGCTTTGTATTTTGTTCGCATCAAGTGTTTGAGGTCGTGGCTCTCTTCAAGAGCAACGCACCTGTATTTCACGTATGGGTAAACGAGCCGGCTACGAGTAAGCTATTTTTGGCCCTTCCGGCTCATATAATCGTTCCGAGCGTTGTAGCTTGGGGTTTGTGTTTGTGTTGCAGAACTGGAACTTCGAAGGAGAGCTCTTTTTCGGAGAAGACAGCGTATGTGTGATTCAAGGTAAGATTTTTAATTTACTTGTACCCAGTGTTGCCTATATGAGTTGTTATTCGGGTTAACTTAATTCCATCTTTGCATCCGTTGAAATCTTAACTACATTTTTTGCTCGATCATTGTTGTAGGGGGCTGGTAACGTAATTATTAGGGAAGGGTTCAGGAATTTATTTGGGGATTATTTTTGTCATTTAAAGTATTCGTTATTGTCGTATTGAAGATACATTTTATTTGCCGATCCTGCACCGTTTTGTCAGGATTAATAAATCAGAATTGCTCGTAGTGAATTTATTATTTGGCTCTCTTGTGTTTTCCCAATTTCTATACAGGAGAGGTCAGAATTTGTGCAAATTGGGTGGCGCTCAACTAATCATTTCTAGTAACTACCAAAGATCAAAAACTTATGTTATATGCCCAAACGAACAAACCGCTGTGGAAGATTCTCATCTCGAGCCCTTCTTTTAATTAAGAATCTGAGCTAGCTGGCCGTTTATGCGGCGGGGTTTGAGTTTTACAGCGCCGAACTAACCTCACGTTATAATACTTGTTGTAGTAACCCGTTCGCTAGGGAGTACACCTAGGAACTGGAATTACTAGGGGAATTTGGAACTGGTCAGAGTAATAGAGGTAACGGCTTGCACGTTTTAATAAAGGGTTGAAAGATTGTTGTTTTAATGACACTAAACACTCACTCACCTCAAAGGCTAATTACGATTTACCCCCTAGGGCTAACGGCAACACACTCAACACAGGGAACGACAGGGGTGCAGGTTAACACAGGTTTTACAGGTAATGGCACGACGGTTAAGGGTACAAATTATATAGTAATAAATGACGGGTAAATAAAGCTGGTTACTAGGAATAGGCACCGGTAAAGGTAGAAGCAAAAGTTACAAACACTGGACTGACACAGGTATATATATCTTGGAGATCTGGTGGGGAAGACGATTAGGAGGGGCGAAATTAAGTGGAAATATCTGGGGGAAATCTTATTTACTGGTTTGGCAGATTATTTCCTCACCCTTAATTTCGTTTCCTCACAGTATAGAGATCAGGTCACAGCTGACACAGCAGCAAACATAATACGAATTGTAAAGAGAAAAGCGTGATGCGTTCTGTTACACATTATACAACTTACTTTAATATCATTAATATAATTGTGGGTGCATGGTGCAATCCTGCAATTTATGTGCGATTTTGATCTTGAATTATTAAGTTAAGATTAAGAAATAACAATCTAGTTTATTTTTAGCGCATGTTTGGAAAAAAATACGCTATTATATTCGTTATGGCTGGATGGCTGGCTGTCCGGCTGAGATCGCAGCAATTACAATTGCTAGAAACCTTAAATTTTCACTAAAAGCTTTCTGTTATGGTGCGACCCTGCCAGCCAGCATTGGAAGTTGGTGGAGTTTCCGTTTTACGGAGTGGCAAGCAGAGTTGCGGCAGGTTTGAGTTGCGGCAGATTTGGAAGTTTGGACCTTCAATAAAGTGCGTCACTAAGGGGTGGTCGGCGCCGACTTAAGTGTTTTTTTTGTGTAGTTAGAAATTTGTTGTTTTTTTTTGTGTAACGTATTTGGATTAGCAGTTTTGGACATGTACCGAATGTAAGTAAAATTCAGTTTTAATTTTAGTTTTTTTTTCTTTGTAATAATTGTTTGTGTCTCTTGTATAATTTTCATTGTGTGTGTGTGTGTGTGACAATTAAATTTGAATTTTGTAAATTTCACAATAATTGCTGTGTATGTCATTCGAACGATTTCATTTCCTTTAATTTACTGTTTTCTTTGGATACTTGCCCAAGGTCCATTTTATTTAATCAAAATTCTTAAGATCGATTTGGAATTTAAGGTATTTGGTCTAACCCACTATCTGGTAGAAGTTAATGGTTTAACTGAGAAAATTCCTCGGCTGTGCTGGGGAGAAGTTTTGTTCCGAGGAAGATAAAGGTTTGACCTAGCTAAGTTTGTTTAGGTGTTTTGTGTACGGTCTTTTTGGCCTACGGACCGGTGCACACAGCAATATATTACAACGTCTTGATTGTAATATTTTTAGCGCATTCTTTATGAATTAAAAAAATGTGCTATTGTTTGCGTTTTGTCCGTCCGTCCGTACGGACCCACTTCTGCCGTTCCGAACTACTTCTAGGGAAATGGTCCTAGAGTCCTGCAATTTTTTGCAGTAGGTAGCCTTGAAGATGTTTTTAAAGTGCATTAATTTGTCTGGAATCGTGGAACTTTGTCTTGGTTCCCACAGACGGTACACACGTGCGCGAAGTTCTTGTGGAGAGCTCTGCTCCCCCAGGTCTGGCCGTGGAATCATTACGAATAACTATCGATTCCGGATGCGTAAAACGCAAATCTAATCTGGAAAAGTTTGCACTTCCCCCTTTCCTTCTCTGCTTTTAAGAACGCCGTGCTGCAAGGCCCAATAGAAACCGGCGAAAAACCACTTAAATACGTGATCACTACGTCTTTTACAAATCAAATGTGCGCCCTTCAAACTGCCGAGTAGAACATCTTAAACCGAACCGAAAACTCTATGATATTGAATTAGTGACACTTCAATCTGCAACATTAACGTCAGCGTAGGTTCTTTGGAACAAGTATTGTGGCCTTTATGCTTTGTGTTCATAATCATCATACTACATTCACAGAGAATCTGAATTCGAGAGCGAAAAATGTCATCATTTCATTGCCCCATCGGAAATGAATTGTGGCATATAAACGTAAAGACGTTAATTTGAAATATAAATTTTAACTTTGCGCAGCGGTCACTGTGTGCAACCATCCGAATACACACGTTTTCATTACAGCCATTAAAATTCGCTCCTAAATCAAACCCATCGTATACAAAGCTCTATCGGGATATACACATGTTTTCACCAGCGTCCACTCCTTTCAACCCTACGCAAATTCGCCAAAATCGAAAGGATTATACAAACAAGAGCGATTTCCTTATTAGAAAATTTTGCCTGATTAGCTGTCAACTTCGTTTTGTGAATGTGACACGCAGTCGCAATCCCACTCGGCATCGCATGCCCTTTCAAGTCCGTCATTCGCTTCGTTGGCAGGGTTTTAGAGAGAAATATATCGCCTAAAAGGACACCTGTGACTAATGTTTGCTCAGGAGGAATTGTGAGACAAGGGTGAGACTTTTTAGCACAATTTATCGTTCAGGTCACGCTCGGATCTTTCGGGCTTAGATCCTCGGGAAATTAAAAAATTACCTTCCTCGCAAAGTTGTAAATGCGGTTGAAAAACCCCTACACTATGAAGTTGCTTCTTGTAGTTTTATTCTAAAAGGAAACGGCGTTTCAAGAATTTCGCTTTGTAGTGGTCTCTACATTGAATAGGCCAAAATCCTTTGGATTCCGAAAGTTAGTGGAGTTTTAGGTGCATGGGTATAGATGCTAATTCTCGAGATAGTGGAATCGAGTTCATACATACCGTTATGTTGTATAATAAAGCTTGTTTGTGGTTTGTGTCACTGGAATTCTCCCAGCACTATGTATTTGCTAGACTGTGTTTGTAGTTGGACGAAGTATTTAACTGCTACTATACATCAAAAGGTTACCTTATTCAATTTTAATGTTTTGGTCTAATTTGATACAGAAATGCTGAAATTTGCATAAAACATAATTTAAAGGGAGCATCAGACGAAAGAAGTGCGTTGTAAATCGATAGATACATAAAATATGGCGAATTATGCTTTGCAAAGCTGCCTAAGACGAAATTTGAATGTTTTAAACAATGCAGTCATACATAAACATTAACCTTTAACAGTAAGGGTAACAGTGTGTGTGTGTGTGTTGGGCTTGGTAATTCATGGTGACTAAAATCACGTGGGTAGTTAGATTCCTCTATCCATAACATACTTTTCGTATAACGGTACCCTGGTAGCTTATATCTTGCAAGAAATTTAAAATCTTATTTGTGATTTTGTTAAAAAAAACTTACCTATTTGTGATAAATCTTGACAGACGGACTTATTTAAATTATAAAATAAAGCTTCCAACGAGTGACGTTGCACAAACGAAATTGTATAAGAAATCTAATTAAGCAAAATGTTACAAAAGTTTTTAAGTTCACTTGTTACTTTGGGTAAATGAATTAATCTTACAAGTGCGAGATTTGTCAGAAACTGACGTACAGCCAAGCTAGTCCGCATTTCGCCCGTTTTAAGTTTAAAAACAGATTTTCATTCTAAATTCCGGAAGTTGAACGAACTTAATATATGAGACAAATTACTTTTAAGCGTTTGGACTATTCGTCTTGCGATGCATTTAAAAACAGAATTAAAGTCTTGGAGAAATAATAGTCCAAAATAATTCAATTTAACACAGCTGAAGAGTAAAAGACATTCCAGATGCATTTCCTGTTAGAACAAAAAGTTAGGGTTAAATAAAAGTTGTGCTTCCTAGTAAAGATCCACCATAATGAGCAAAAAGTCTAAATTTAATACTGTGCCTATTAGGTAGTTAAAACAATAGAAAATTGTCATTGATTTATACTTTATTATTGAATGGATTGATATTATATTAAATAAATAAATAAAATAAAATATTGTAAAGTTTGTAAATAAGTGTCGTGTTAGGTTAGAGTACGATCAAGCTCTGTCAAATTTGTTTGTGACTTTTTATATTTGGTTTTAAAGGTCAGGCTGATTAGGTTTATTTATTTACAATACAATTTTACTGAATTCTTAAATACTGTATGTTTCACCGTGTCCAAATATTTCTTTATCTTTAACTTTACCCGGTTTTCATTTATTTAATCACAATGCCATCTCGTATGATTTTTATTAAATTTTGGACATGTCCTTTTGATCCAGCGTAAAGCTTAATATCATGCAAATAAAATAAGTGTTTTATGAAATTTCTTCAGATGTTTAAATATGCGAAAGTGAATCCGATGACAAATAAAATATTTTTCATTTCCTTTTTTGCGTCAAGAAACGAGAAACTGTTTTACCTGTGTTTTTTTAATGTTTTTTTTTTTGTTTAATTGAACTGGTCCACACCAGGAAATCGTTTTTATATCAGGTTACATCCGTTTTAGCGAGGGTATACTATTATATTTCTTACGTTGCATCCAGATATAACAAGCATGCGTGTAAATCGCATCATGGGCGGTTTTCTTCAATTGCGTGGGATTTGGAAAACATTTGTGATTAGTGTGAAATAGCACTAACCAATTACATAATTATAGACAATTTAGACATCGTCATTTCTAAGTTAATTTGCTATCGTAAGAGTAAAAAATTACACAGTAATTAAAAGACGAGATCATTCAGAGTTAGAACTAATAAGATTGAATCCACCAGCAAAAAAGGAGAGATCGCCAGACATTTTTAAAAAATCGGGCAAAAAATTGCCGGGGAATAGTTCGAGTGTAGTTGGCGCTACGATTATATAATTTTGAACGACAAAGGCAGTTCGAGAAAACATCAAGTTATCGAATTGAGAAGTAAATAGGCTTTAAACAATAACTGTAAAATTTGTACTATTCCCATCCAGATGTATTTAGATGCGAAGAACAACCCATTCCACGAACGAGGACATCAAATCTGTAGTCCAGGGTTAGTTCTATTTATTTCTGCTTAAACATTCAAAACAAATATTGATCGAAAAGGATACAACCAATCTTTAAATTTCTGATATTGAATGTAATTTGTAATTTGAAGAAACCTATTGTAACGGTAGGATTTTTTCATTTTTCCCACAGAAATAAGTAAAATAGAAGTTGTAATCTGTATGAAAATCTCGAGGAAAATCTTAACGTTCTAAAGTAGTTCCCCAAATAATTTTTTGTCATGATATAAAGAATTTAGGAATCAATATAATGCGTAATTTTCACACGTTTATTACCTTTCGTTCTTTTAATTATTTCTTCTAGTCGGGCTTAATGATGCGATTATAGTCGTTTTAATGAGAATCTAACCTCACATTGCTTAGATCGGCATAACGTAAATTTACTTTGGAAATTTTGGATTATTTACGAATAAAGATAGAGTTGGTTTACTTCATTTGCGTTTGTATTTCTGTAGTGTTATTTATCTTTTTGGGTTTGTTTGTAATTGCGTATTTTTTTAAATCTGTTTATTTAATTGTAAAATGTGAAATTGCGTGATAAAATGTAGAAACATCTGGTCATTTGCGTTAAGAATTTTTGATATCAAATCAAAGTTAATTTATTTCAACGATACACATCTGACGCAGATAAAATGCATGTTTGTGCGTCTGGAGAGAGATCTTCGAAGTTGGCGTTATCAAGACTTATTTTCATTGGCGCATTATTTCTAAATACTAGACGCAGGAGCTTTGTTTGGTAGAGGTGGAGTTTCTTGCCTCATTGTAGAATTCTAAACTGGATTTGATGAGCGATTCAGTGATTATACAGGACGTTACAAAAATTGTTGTGAGCTGACTATTTGACGGATTTTACGACTAAAAACAAGAAAAAACGCTTAAATAAAGATATCTCCTAAAGTGGCTCGTTACTGAGCTACAGCTACTTGAAATTTTTAATTTTTGTAACACCCTGTATACTGGGTCCCCTTCAGTTTGTTTTTATAAAGTTACACCATATTTTTAAGTATAATTAGGTATATGACCTAAATTTGACGATGACGCATCTGACTTTGCTTTTAAATTTTGTTAATTAATCTGACTGTTGTCGATATTGTTCATGTGAAGACTTTCGAGACCTAGCTTATTTTTCAGAAATTATGCAGTAGATAATGTTAGCTTAAATTGATTAAACTCCTAGACGATTTTCATATTCCTGCATCGTAAGTTTAAGGATGTTTTCTAAACGTTGCAATTTATCCTGTATACTAGTTATTACTATTTATTAACGATCCTCGAGAACTTTTATAATTTTGTATTGCGGTCTGGCTGTCCGTCTGTCTGTCCGTGTGCACGATAACTTTGTGTAGAAACGGCCGATCGCTTTGAAAATTGATATACATGTTCTTCAGGATATAAAAAACGCCGCTATAATTGTTTTCCAGCTACGTACCTAGACCAACGGGCCAAAAAGTTACAGCCCAAAAACTGCCCAAACCACCACAAAGGGTTTTTAACTCTTGTTACAACATATGAATGCGTTAGTAAATATTCTTAGGCAACTATGCAGATGAATAAAAAAAATTCCGCATGCGCATTCCAACTTTTGTATTTGCGCAACCCCAATTTTTTTATTTGTGAAGATTTTTAAATGAAATTTCGTACGTAGGCACCCCAATTAAAAGTAAAACTAATGTCGATTCAAAAAATTTCTTTTACAAGTCATTCTGATCTGGTGGGATAGAAACAACCCTTTAAGGTGTATTGTAAAAATGATGAAGGGTGTGTGAAGATCTCGAGGATCGTTCGGTATTCGTTGTATCCGATTTAAACTTGAAAACAGTTGATGGATTAATGAATGCACTATGTTGGTATAACTGCTTATTACTTTTTCAAAACAGTTGAGTCATCATCCAACTTTAGCATATCATTGAAGTAACTATTCAATTTTTAGAATATACAGAGTGACGTATCTAAAACGATCCATCCCTAGAGAACGAAATTTGACATCGTCATGCTGTTTGGAGTAAACATATGGTAATCGAGGGGGATATATTTGACAGCGATTTTCAGTTGATTCCTCCGTTCCCTTTATTCCCATCCCATTACATTCGGGTTTTCAGTTGCAAAGATATGGACAAAACTGTAATTATTGGGCGCTCCTAATGAATAATTGCCAACCTAACCAAGATAAGAATATGGCAGGAGCACACACTTTAGCTCCTGTACATCAAAGCAATGTGTTTTGCAGTTTCGCCAATGAAATTGGTGTACAAGTAAAGAAATTGCTCTACCAACTTAACCAAGGAGGGCGTTTCCAAAAAAATTGGTGAATAATTGAAGATGTCCAAACGTGAGCATCATTCCGAAATGATTAGAAAAAGCACTCTATATCTATCAGAGACGTCAACGAGATTTCGCTCCCTTACATGGACGGACAGAAAAACAGCGCATTTTATTTTTTTTTTAAACTAAAAACTAAAAAGCGTGCAGAAATGTAATATCGAAATAGAGTAACAAATTCGTGTGGACCAGCTTTATTAATTCGAAAGTTTGATTATACCCAGCTATAAAACCAATCTGGGGATTAACTATAATCCAGACTCCGGGATTATGTGTAATCACATGCATCCCGCTCTTGCCTATTGAATGACTTCTTATAGAATCAAATTCAGAAGATTTGACATTAATTGCCTCTACTGAGCCAAAGAAGGAACGAAAAAAAATCGGATATCACTTAATATGCGAAAGTTATATTCCTATAATAAAAACTTTATTACAGAACTTGGTTAAAATTTGTTTGAAACTTGTAATGGTATCACTAAAGCTTTTAGTAACTTTCTTAATTATTGCAATGCAAATCCCCACTTAACAATTTTAACTGCCTGATATTTTGGTCATTATGCAGTCGTCTCGCGTTTATAAAAACCCTAATAACTAACTTTTTCACTTTAAAAAGCTCAACCTCATTATCAAACACAGCTTTAACAAAAATTTACGAGCTGTACAACAATGTATACATAATTTATTAACCAATTTCGCGCATTGCATGCACGTATCTGTGCTTTTACTAAATCTACCGCGAATTACAAAGTTTGAAATAAACTACTAAAGTAAGTTCCAAGCGAACGCTCCAAAGTTACTCATGAAGAATTAAATGTACGGTAAGTGAATGACATCAAATCTTTCCGACTGTTGAGAGAAAATGTGATAAATTTTGGGCGACTAATTTAAGGCAACATTTAAGAGGGTTACTTTCATTTTCCTTAGAGGAAATTATATCAAAGTGAGGTCTACTTAATTAGCATAATTTATCATATTTAAGAACTCGAAGTTTTTAATTCGTTATCAACACCTTAAAAAAAATTAAATTCGTATTCCATTGTGTACTATTTAATTTCACATTATCTATAACGAACAAACAAATTATAATAAGCAAACAGCCTCTTTATAAGCGACATTTGCGGAGAAGTGCGTGCATGTTATAGGTACTTTCTTAGTTTTGGTGTCACATACACATACATAGGATTAAATTAAATTAAGTTACTATTAAATATTATATTCTGTACCTCTTTTATATTTGGAACACGAAACAAAAATGTTTGAGAATAGATATGAATATATAATGAAAAGAAGGGTTGGATCTAATCCTAATGCCCGGTGATCCAAAATGACTGTAGGCAGATTTAATTTGGCGCATAAAATTTTAGTGTTTTTTTTTACTTAAGGCGTTGGCGATCATGATCTATCCCCAATACACAAATCACAGTAACAGCTATCCATGAGCGTCGGTTTTTTTACGTGTTTTTTTATTTTCTTGCATTTTAAACAAATAGTTCTTTTCAGAGCTCTTGCAAGTTCAGCATTTTGTAAAGGTCCGTACATAAGACAAAACACTTTGTAAGGATTATATAACCCCAGCTGTTAGTGAGAATTAAGAATGGTTTTTACCCCGGAACATGAGGCGTTCATATTAATGGCGCACTATCGTAGCGCAATACGTGGTTATATTCCACTAGGTCCTGCTTTCTTCATTTTAACGAAGAAAATCCTGACCACCACTTCAGTTATAAAATCTTCGTTAGTCATAAGCACTGAATTATCGAACGTTTTGAGAATAAGAAGTGTACATATTTATAAGGCCAAACCAAAACATCGTCCGTCAATTCGAATTATGGAAGCGATCGACAACGTATGGAGCAGAGTCCTAAGAAATCAATTCGCAAAGAATGGAATCAGGCTGGTAGGTGTAACTTAATAGAAACGATAACATATTTATTTGTTATTATTACAGGCTTATCTTATGGTACGTGCCACACAATTTTGCAGAGAGATCTCGAAATGCACGATATTACAAAAGTAGACACAACCATTGTCGCTGGTTTAATAATCATTTAAACAATTAAGTTTTAAATCTAACTTTTATGAGGACGAAGGGTAAGACCATTTATCAGGATATGTTAATGGCAGGGTTAATAGTCATAACCATGGGATGTGAGCAACCGAAAACGCCCATAATTTTGAAGAAACCAGCTTGCATCCTTTGAAGATTGGTATTTGGGAGACGTATCATAGGACCATTTTTTTCAACGATACCGTTACTGCAGAAAGGTACCGTACTGAAATACTGAATACGTTTCTAAATCAACTTTATGACAACGAACTAAAAGACAAGAATATTTCCAGCAAGATGGTGCAGCAGCCCATACGCCATTGTAAACTTGTGCTTGAAAAATTAATGTTCTTTAATTAATTAATTGTGATTATGTTTAGTTTTGATCTGCCACTACTAAATGAATGACATTTGGCGTGTTACCAACCTGAATTTTTTTTTGTTTTGCGGGAAATTCAAACTGTCCGCAACGCAATACTTTCGGATCAAGCGGTATATGAAAACTAATAATATTACTATTTAGACAATATTGTTATGGAGAGGGATGATGTCTAAGCATTGAACTTATTCAAATTCATATTCCTACGCCTTCATTAAGTTTAGAACCACAATTAATATTCTGTTATTTTATATACAACTCATGCGAGCAATAAATTAGCTCGATGCCGATTCCGTTTACTGCTGATAATCAAATTTTCAGTAACATTAAGTCCCAGTTTAAGGGATATTAATGATATAGTAGACTATTGGATCGTAATTTCCGACAAAGGTTGCTAATAGATTACTGCATGATGCAATTTATTGAATGTTAATTATATCATCCGGAATAGATATAAGTAGAAGTACAAAGACCTCTAAACAATCTATCCTTATAATGTTGAAATAGACTTAATATTCGATTTCTGATGGAAATATACGCCACGACACGCCATTGTAAAGTATGTTGGTTAATCAGTACATAGGAATGAAAACCAATACGTATTGTTCTCTGTTTTAAGGATGCATTGCAGTGGTTTAATTGATTTATCTTTAAGCTGTCTCAAAGCGTATACGGTAGTATATGAAAAATGTGCGGTAACATCAATATATGTCTCTACCTAACAACATGGACATCGAACTGAGATAGGTAGGTACTAATTCATCCTGTATAAAGGCACGCACGATATCGAACGATATCTCTCGCTCGCTATGCTACAAAAAACTAACTAAAAATAACGCAATAAAATTCTTGTATATACAGGGTGCTCCATCATTACGGTACATGCAACACAACTTTATTACAAGAAACCTCGAGTATATAAAACACCTTCTAACGGCATTAGGATCGATTTGATTTTTTGCATAAAATAAATCTTGCTGTAATAGAAAAAATTTGTTTGATTGATTGAAGGCAAGAGATGAGCAAATGTTTTTCGTGTTTTTTTGAATGGGTTTGAACTGGTCCGCGCCAGGAAGTCCGGTTTTTGTATAGGATTACATTCGTTTTAAAAAGGGTTTAGTATTACATTTCTTACGTTGCATCCAGACAAGCACACGTGGAAATCGCAATATGCACGTTTTTTTTTAATTACGTGAGTTTTGGAAAACAACTGTGATTGGTTGAAAAAACCACACTAACCAACAGAACATTTAGACATCCACATTTTTAAGTTTCTTTGTCATTGTGGTTGTGAAAAATTTACTTAATAATTGAAATAGAGGAAGTTTGAGTTTAGTTAGCCATTACGATTATACAGGGTGACAATTTGAAAACTTACCACCCCCCATATCTTAGTAAATAAACGAGATATTTAAAAAAATCAAAATCCGTTTCGGTAATTCGGAGGGGGAATCACAATGACATAGTTGGCGACGCACCCCCTCCAACCCCCTGCGCCCCAGCCACCCCAACTTTTAAATCTTAAATAGTGACCCCCCATGTGTGATACGTCGTTGGAAAGCTCTGAAAAAATGCTTTCCAACCATACCAAATAGCATTACATTTAGGTTAGTAATTATCGTGCAAATCAAAAAATAAACATGGAAAATCGCATTTAACTTGGACTTCCAAAGCCGACTCGACAGCAACTCATTTTTGATCGCCAGTTATAATCTATTCTCAAACTCTTGTCGAACGTTTCCTATGTTGGTTTTGCAATATTTCGACATTCTTGAATTATTCTCTCTCTTAGTTCGTCTAATGTTCGCCGGTTGCGTTTTAGATACGACAGATTTCAAATGTATCATATTAGTTTATTTTTTGATTTGCACGATAATTACTAACCTAAATGTAATGCTATTTGGTATGGTTGGAAAGCATTTTTTCAGAGCTTTCCAACGACATATCACACATGGGGGGTCACTATTTAAGATTTAAAAGTTGGGGTGGCTGGGGCGCAGGGGGTTGGAGGGGGTGCGTCGCCAACTATGTCATTGGGATTCCCCCTCCGAATTACCGAAACGGATTTTGACTTTTTTAAATGTCTCGTTTATTTACTAAGATATGGGGGGTGGTAAGTTTTCAATTTGTCACCCTGTATAAAGTTATCGGCTGGAGAAGGGCCAATTCAAGAACCGAAACTTTGCAGATCTTGAAGCCGATATAGCTCGGTTGACAAGATTGGCGTATCCTACGGTCCAGAAAGTTTTATAGCCCAACTGGCGGTGCAAACGTTCATCGCGACGTTGAAACTCAACACCCTTTGAAACCGGCTTCGGCGCATGCTCTGGAGTTTGATGCTGCAAAGACGAACAAGTTGTGCCTCGGCTGTGATTTACGTCTAATTATAATCTGGAGAATGGATGAGAGAAGGGCAACTACTATAGAAGTTGGTCTTTTTAAAAGGATCCTTGAAAATGACCACAACTGTATATTTTGTGATACCGGATAGCAGGAAGTCTGAAGTACTACGGCAGATGCACGATGGTATATCGGGAGGGCATCTAGGAATAAATGGGCAGAACCATATGCTCTACCAAATCAAGAAGCGGCAACTGGGGCAGAGGTTGTGGTAAAAGAACTTTTTAGCAGATTTGGAGTACCCCTGGAACTACACTCTGACCAAACAGCGCTGTTTCCAAACCTATGTCAACGATTGGTCATTCGCAAGATCAGAACCACTGCTTTACACCCCATCATCGGAATGGTAGAACGCATGCTCCAGAAGTGGAGACTAACGACAATCCACTTTCGCAAAATTTATGGCACATTACACTGGAACGCAAAGAGACACATTTTGGTGTTGTTCATGAGTAATCTAAAGATTTGTTTGAAGCACCTCTTGAAACGACAACTGCAGATTCACAGCGTTACAAAGCTGCCAATTCCGAAGATCGGATGTGGTCTTCATAGGGTGGACATGCGCGTTGTGGTGGAGGTGGTATTCGAGAGCACCGGGGTGGAAGTATTAGTCTGTTGGTTTAACCGTTTAACTCCAGGGGAACCCCGTAACCGATTCGTAAGACGCGGTGGATTGTTTTTTATTCAAGCATGGAAGATGCATCAGGGCGCCATCGTGCCATCAAGTTCGCGTTATAGGACAAGAATTCCCCACTGTGTGGTGTCTCCGCTACAACGGTCGTACGTGTTGCGGAGCGCAACATTTTGAGGAGAGGGGGCAGTGCAGCGAATACCGCAGAAATACCGATAGACGTTGAGGCGCCATGGAAGATTAGTCATCGGCAATAAGGAACGAAGACGAATGTGACGTACCTTTCCGAGAAATATGACATATTTGTTCGCGAACATTCTAGAATAGTCGAATGCGTTCGAGATCTTTCGAGAAAGCGTGTTTGCATCGAAGATCGAATTGCGTTTCAGTCGTTCCAATTTCACACGCCGAAGTAACACATAGTTTGCGCAGTTATAAATTGTGCATGTGTGAGTGATAAATTACATTTTGATTGTTATAAATCGATTAGTTTCTGATGTAACACCCCTAATACAAGGCCGTTCTGATTTTGGCTGACTCATTTATGTCAAAAGTTTAAAAACACGCATTTATCGTGTCTTAATAATAAAGTATTCTAAACCATTATTACTCTTGACTTGTACTGCGAATTCTTCAGTTTTAAGACGTTATAAATTTATTGTTATTTATTTGTAAATAAATAAAGTACGTAATGAAATTTACGTTACAATACCTTCCAACAAATCGAATAAAATTTTTAGGGATCGTAAAAATCTTAGACTACATCTTGCGAGTTATAATAATAACTTTATTGAACTTCAATTAATGTACATAAGAAACTTTAACTTCTTTGGGTATACAAGTAGAGGTACCTTAAGTAAGAATATCCCTAGGGCTTAGGGGTCTTCTTGGAAACATGTTTAGTATAATTTTAACAAGTTAAAAAGTAATCGTAAACGATTTACATAAAGCGCATTTCCACTTGCATTCATTTCCCATTTATAAGATGCAACTTCTGTTAAAATCGAAAAAATCCGGCCACAAATATGAAGATAGCGTTGCACATGGGCAATCCATTTTTGACGTGTTACTTCAATTTCAGTTTATGAGAATTTCATTTCAATGCTTTTCTAAATAAGAAAGTTGGAACTGCGCATGCGCAAACCTAAATTTTAAAACTAATGTTAGATTTTCCTTTGTTCCAAGCGCTTAAGTATCAAATTTCACTTAAATGGTGCCATAGATAAAAAAGTTAGCACTGCGCATGCGCAAAAGAAAATTTTGAGACTGGCACTCGATGATCCTTTATTCCAAGTGCCTATGTATCACATTTCATTTAAATTCTTCCATAAATAAAAAAAGTTGGCACTGCGCATGCGCAAAGCCAAATTTTGAAACTGGCGTTTGATTTTCCTTTATCCCAAGTGCCTATGTATCAAATTTCGTTTAAATTCTTCCATAAATAAAAAAGTTGGCACTGCGCATGCGCAAAACAAAATTTTGAAATTGGCGTTTGATTTTCCTTTATTCGAAGTGCTTATGTATCAAATTTCGTTTAAATTCTTCCATAAATAAAAAAGTTGCCACTGCGCATGCGCAAAACCAAATTTTGAAATTGGCGTTTGATTTTCCTTTATTCCAAGTGCCTATGTATCAAATTTCGTTTAAATTCTTTCATAAATAAAAAAGTTGGCACTGCGCATGCGCAAAACCAAATTTTGAAACTGGCGTTTGATTTTCCTTTATCCCAAGTGCCTAAGTATCAAATTTCGTTTAAATTCTTCCATAAATAAAAAAGTTGGCACTGCGCATGCGCAAAACCAAATTTTGAAATTGGCGTTTGATTTTCCTTTATCCAAAGTGCCTATGTATCAAATTTCGTTTAAATTCTTCCATAAATAAAAAAGTTGGCACTGCGCATGCGCAAAACCAAATTTTGAAATTGGCGTTTGATTTTTCTTTATCCCAAGTGCCTATGTATCAAATTTCGTTTAAATTCTTCCATAAATAAAAAAGTTGGCACTGCGCATGCGCAAAACCAAATTTTGAAACTGGCGTTTGATTTTCTTTTATCCCAAGTGCCTATGTATCAAATTTCGTTTAAATTCTTCCATAAATAAAAAAGTTGGCACTGCGCATGCGCAAAACCAAATTTTGAAATTGGAGTTTGATTTTCCTTTATCCCAAGTGCCTATGTATCAAATTTCGTGTAAATTCTTCCGCAAATAAAAAAGTTGGCACTGCGCATGCGCAAAACCAAATTTTGAAATTTGGAGTTTGATTTTCCTATATTACAAGTGCCTATGTATCAAATTTCATTCAAATACTTTTATAAGTAAAAAAGTTTGCAATTCGGTTTATAAATGGTCGAGATGCAAAAAGGGCACTGTGAATTTTGAATCGATTCGATCCAACTTTTGGCATTGCGTATTATATGGCTAAATCTATGCCCATATTGAATTTCATGCAATTCAATTCATAACTAACGGAGATGTAAAAGCGATCGAACATTTCTAAACAAAGTTATCGTTCACACGGACAGATAGATGGACAGACAGCCAAAGGAACAGACGGAGAGACCAACCGGCAGGCGACAGATAGCAATGCAAAATTATAAACGATCTCTAGGATCGTTAATAAACGGCAAAAGTGTAAAATTATAGAACATGTAAAAAAACGGTTTTTTGTTTTTTTTTACAATAACTTTTTTTGTAAGCGGTACAGAAAAATTCCTTCCTTGGTACAAGACTCGACACCATAACGAACCAAATAGCGAAAAAAGTAGAACAATAGCTCTTAAGATAAAGAACTAGTAGCGTCGCAAAACGAGAGGACGGACGGACGGACGGATGGACAAAGTGGCCACAATAGCGCATTTTTTTTTATTTTTGTGGAAATGCGCTAAAAATATAGTAGTCACAACTCTATGAATTTTAATGGGAACTATTTGCAAACCTTAGCATCCTTTTGCGGGACTTTTAATAAATATTTTTGCAAATCCTTGGAATCTTTTAGAAATCGCAGCAATTGTTGAGAATGGATTCTACTACCCGTAAAAACCACTCTTATTCAATAAAAATACGCTTCTTGACTTGATCTTTGTATTTTATTTTTATTATTCTGACATTACATTATTTACTTTTCAACTCGCTTAGCAACAAATTAATGATGATCTTAGCAACAAATAATGAGGATCTTCTATGTGTTGCCACAGCAATCTTCCTTAAAATATTAGAAATTCACTTAAGTCTTTTTAGACGTGTTTACTTACTTTACCAGTAATTAAGAAATTTAATAGAAGCTTTTTTGACAACCTTTTTTGGAAATATTGTTCTTTATCTAAGAAGCTTCGAACCGGTTTGAAGGACCTTGGTCTCCAGAAACTGTTACATTTTGGTAAGAAAATTCATCATATACAATCTACCTGAGGGATCCTTTTTGCATTAAACCATATACTTGTAACTGTTTTCATAAAAGCCATGTTTCAGTGTTCATTTATTTATTTATTTATTTATTTATTCCCTCTCTTGTTTTGGGCCCTCAACAGGCATGCGCCCAATTACAGAGTGACCCGCATAATGCTATTTATTTATTGTAGACAATAACCCACAAAAATGCATATTTATCAATCTATTTTGCTCTATTATGCACCAACACGTCTGAAATGTAACGATCTATAATATTCCTCACATTGATTGTGATTTAAGTCACATTTTTGAAAATATTTTGAAAAATGTGAGAAACAACATAATTGTTTCTCACATTTTTCAAAATATTTTCAAAAATATTCACACTTCTTCGGCTCTGCTGCAAGATCAAAGCATCTATGAAAAGGAATTTTACTTTCCTTCCCGATGGTAGAAGAAGGATTTTCCATAATTACCAATTGAGGCATTTAACAAATGTTTATTATATTATCTTTGTGCTTTTGAGGTTTAAAGGGGTTTTGAAGTCTTTTTAATGAGAACCATGCTTATGTGTACTAGCTCCACCCCGCACCCGCCTCACCGATTTCGGATACAAATTTATGAGCACCACCATCAGTTTTACCATTACGAATTTTGTTTATCCACATGAAACAACGTTTTATGGTTTAATAAAGACTGAAAGTTGTAGAATAACCTGAAAATAATTTAACCCGAGTTTTAATTCGGGGTGAACTAAAGAGGAACGAGAAAAATTGAACTAAAATCGGGTTATTCTTACAGTAATATATATATATCCATTTCCGATGTGTTCAATCACAATTTGACAATGGCCTACTACAAAGGCGGCCGCACGTGGCAGCTCTTTTCACCCAACTTGAACTGAACTCTTTCCTCCCTGTCATAGAAGCACAAAAATATTCGAATAATTTAATTTCTTTCCTCGAAAGATGTCGAGAATATAATTTGCATTCTTACATCACGTCTCGATGGCTGTAGTACTTATCTCATTTCCTTTTGAAAGAAGTTTAAGAGAATGCGACCCGGGCTTTTAATACACAAAAAGGAACAAAGAATTATATTCGGTTCTTGTTGAAAATTCTGCTTTATGTAAAAATGATCGTATTTGTCCTTAAAAGCGACAAAACTTTAGTCATTTAATTTATCACGAAAGTCGCATTCTTTTTATACTGCTCGCCATTATCATTGGCTACCTTTCTCCCCAAGTTGCCATTAAATCGAACAAAGTGAAAACCCTGTATGACGCTTGTAACTTTAGATGTTTCGTTCGGAAGTGGAATATACAAAAAGTTTTATTTTATTTTTGCGAATCTCGCATCTGTTACCCCTTTCTTTTAAATTAAACTTAAATTAGAAAAGTTGTATACGTAACGAAACTTCTTCAAGTTGTTTAATTAAATTGAATTTTAACAAATGTATGCGCACTCCTTTATATTGCAGACCATTGTTTTAAAAAAGCTTACAGCTACATTGCATTTCGAAATATGTTCTACAAACGCAAAAAATGTACCGCCATGAAGAGTGATTGCGAAGAATGTCGAGCAACGGGAAGCATTACAGTTACATTGCGTAGCACACATTGTTTAGGAATCCTTAAAACCGCATACCACCATGATGGGTGCTCTTTGGAAATACATTTATAGTTGAACGCAACAAACACACGCAATTTGTTCCCATATGTATCTATCTGTCGGGTAGGTTTACAATATGCAGTTTAATGTAGTTTTTATTTCGTTTTTTATGATGGAAACCATTTCACGTTCATAGCTGTCTTCTTGCCATACTCGCATATAAAGCACTCTAATATACGAGCGTATCTTCAGTAACTACTAAAGTTTTATTATAAAATCTGCGAAAGGAAGGAATCCCTAATAGTTACAAATATGCTCGAGATAGTTTCTGTGGTCCATCAATGTAGATTTATATATGAATTAATGAAAATTTACACCATATGATGTTAACAGCAAATATTTTTCGAAACTGTAAAGAGTAGGTATAACACATACCTACCCCACATTCAACGGATTCAGTCAGAATAATAAGACAATGGCGACATATTCAATAATCCAATGTTTCATATTCTTTGAAACTGAAATTTCGAAATTTTTGCAATGCATACGCGTGGAATGTAATAACATATAAATCTAGTAACTAAAATAACATACTGTACTGAGATGAGTCGTAGTGACAATGAGGGTAACACTAATTAGTTTTGGTTATATTTATGTAAACAGAGTTATTATTAAAGTTCCTAAGTGAATGCGTATCTTGAAACCTGTAATTGACACCGCCTATACAGGCAACTGTGATTATTTGGAAACTTAAGGGAAGTTAGTCAGTCAGTCTTAATTTGGTAAACGTAACTCTTAATTAATCCAAAGGTACGTAGTTTGCATGAAGTTCTTATCTGTGAATAAATAAACCAGAGAGAGAATGCTATAATAGAGCAGCGAATCAAATCTGAATAGTTAATTAAAAATGACAAATTTGACTCTAAGTCATCGAGTTTGTTTTCCAATTAAAGTGGTGTACACATAGCTAGTTTGACATTTTCTATTCATGGAACAGATTTGATACTCAATTTTTGGACATCACGTTAATTTGGCTGGACATACTGTCAACTAAATTATATACAGGGTCTTAACGATGAGCGACAATTACACGGTTTTTGGAAACCGTTCAACCTAATTCTATTAAACCTTACACGTAAAAGTAAGACTAATTTTCCGAACGAACGAAAATATTTTAAAGGTAAATAGTATATTAAAGTACAAGTGTCATTTGACGAAGATTGTCGCACGAGGTAGTTTGCCGCATAAGCCGCGTAGCGGCGAATGCGGCAAAAGCCGAGTGCGACAAGTAGACANAGCGAGGGGTACCAATCCAACAAAATAAAAAAAATAATACGTTTCTATTTCTTTCAGCATCATTTCTGTCTAGAAACGCACGCAAACTGGGCCAATCAAGCACGGGTTCTGTATTGTTTCCACATCGAAATAGAAAAAGATACTTTTCGTATTCGATTAGTAGTTTTTGAGAAAAATTGACGTTTCTTTTTTTCTAAAAAGAATCCTTTATCTTAAGATGTCATAATATTTGATTGGAAAACTTTCACGCATTGATCATCCGAAATGTCGTAAAACTGTTTCTTTTCATACACCGTATTTCTGTGCATATCTCTTCAGTCCTAGCCCTACATGAAATTATAGGGGAATCTATTAACTTTTGTTCTATCGTCACTCCAACCTCGAAAACATTACCTCAAAGATGATTAACATTTTGCATTTGACAAAAAATGCTTTTGAGGTTGATTTGATTTCATCAAAATACTCAATAACATACTCAAAAGCCAAAAGGGAACTCTATTACAATAATTGTTGACTAAAAAATATCCAAAAAAGTACGCCCCCCTTCACCATAAGCTCTATCATTACCGTACCCATCTACATCAGAACCTTTAATTACACCTATTCATAGACCGCTTTGTTATGACTTAAATCAAACTATTTGAAACAGACGTCCCTTGATCCAAACCGAAATTTTAGAAGCGTGATACCTCCCATCAGGGGAGGGGGTGAGAAACTCTCAAAACTGCATTTTTTTGTTTTTAGCGTATTACAGGGAAAGTACTCCATATGTAGCAAAAACGGCGATGTTACCTTTTTTGCAGAGCAGAGAATTCCCTATCAATTGGGGGTACTAACTTTTGATGTACCCCTACTGTAACAGCTTAAACATAGCCTTAAAGTCGGTTACTTAGCTTAAATTTGATAACCACAATTTTCAGATGAAATATACTTACAATACACTAACAAATTTCAGGAAGTTGAACTTTGAGTTATTCACATTAATAAATTACCAATGTTCTACAGTTTCGGTAGTCGCTGTTATGAGCGCTCATATAAAAAAATTAGATGTACAACTTTAATTAATAAACTGGTTTTTTAAGTAACTTGCCACTACAAATCTGGCGCAATGGAATGTTTTGCACCTTAGACTCCAACACCTTTGTGGAATCAACTTATTTAATTACGAAGCACTTAATCCATTCTTCAAAAGTTTCATTAAGAATCCCGTTCTCCCGCCAGATTTTTACTTATGTACCTCGCTGAATCCCAAATACGAAAACGACCCCTTTTTCAGACTGCAAATTTTGTGGAAAGCGTGCCCTCTTAGATATAAGTTCTGTTCTTACACGTATAAAATTTACTATACCAGCAAATTTGTAAATTTAACCAGAAAAATCTTTAAAGCCTAAAGCGATCACCTTGGTTCGACAACAGGGAACTATGCACATTATTGCAAATCATGCGGAGATAGTGAGTACCCACACAACGATTTTTATGTAGTTCAAAGTGGATTTTTAAAAACACCAGATAAAGGTCGAGGAGAGTACCTTTTATGATAAGCCTCTGTAGGAAATTTATTTATCCATTAGCTCAATGGCTACACCCCAAAAAATTTTGGAATGGGTGAATATTTGATCTGGAACACTGGTTATATCTTCAAACCAACATTTTTTCGAAGAAGTTTTTTATATGGTATCCAGACCTACAAAAAGTTTTCTACCACTCTTACGTACTTTAAATTGGTCAGTGGCGTACTTTTGCATGGTCAAGGAGGGCATATTTTTTAAATGGCAACTTCGAGTTTTCATTACATAGGTACTGTTAAAGACTACACTATTTAAATTTCAGAGAAAAACTCAAATTAAAGAAAATAGTTGTGTTAATTAATTTTGCAATTTGACTAGTTTTTACATGTTTTTTATGTTTTCATATTAAACAGACCTCAATAAATTCCTTTGGCAGAACTATTTTCCTTAATTTGAGTGTTTCTCTTAAATTTGATTATGTAATATAATACGTTTTTAGCGCATTTTTGCAAATTTATTTGTAAAAAGTAGCTTTTAATCTCACTTGGCTGGCTGGCTGGCCGGCTGGCTGGATGGCAGCAAATGTGGGCGCGTAGAAGCACTCTTGTAGAAAGGCAACGGGTGTACGTGTATCTAAAAGGCCGTGTAATTTGTCAACCTTAGGGACAGGGCTACATGATGTGGGGTTGGCGACATCTGGGCGTCATTCTCGAGCGTAGTATACTAACTTAAAGGTTTTTCAGTTTTTTCCTATCTTCTACTACAGTTTTGGTCCGATTCTTTTCAAATTGGTGTCGTCGGAAAGATATTGTAAACGCGCACAACTCCGGAATTTTGTTTTTTGTCCTAGGAGCGAATTTACGACCTTTTGCAAGGCACGGGCGCGCGTCTTCGAGAGGTAGTCTACTTCGGGCGCCTTTTACCTTCCGTTGCGAATTCTGTCAGGCGTTTTAACGTTTCGTAAATCTCGAATCGCTGTCTCTCTTTCTCGTGTCGAGCAATGAGAAGTGCCCCCAAAAATTAAGTACTATCTGTAACAGTTTAAAATAGTATTAACCTTTGTAGTCATATTTCTATTTCCATTACTCTGTATTACATGTTCGCGCATCGTTGAATGCAACCAATATGTTAATTCTCTAGTTACTTTTATATTTTTGTGTTGCCTGCCCGTTTTAGTTTCTCGATCTACCGATCAATGACGTCAGTTTACTGTAATTCGATACCTTGCTGTCATTGGTTTTCAATTCGTTTCCTTTATCGATAAGCATTAGATATTACCATTTATGGTATTGACATATCCATCGGCTCTCGTGGTTGGTTGGAATTATTCGTCGTCGCTTGCATCGTGACCGGAAACAAGAAAGTTAGCGTCTTCTTTTCTCGCCACCTGCTTTAGAGAGACCGTCGATTTGTGATCCCGAGTTGGGGGTGCTTGTTATATCTTCCAGTGGTTGATTTTGGATCGAACACCCTTGCGAAAGCATCTTTTAACCAAGTCAACCCAAATTAATGTTTGCACCAAGCAGTTTCGTTTTAATGCTTGGGGACAAACTTCCGTAAGGAATTTTTTTTGTCCTGGAGGAATTTCAAGCCACCTTAATCGGGGAATCCATCGTATTTATGGTATAAGAAGGCTACCTTACTTTAACGAAGTTCTTTTTTTTGTGTACTTACTCTCTGCTTTAAGAGGTTAGCGCATTATATTTGGTTAACCGTGGCCATAATTACATTGTATTTTAGAGTCCTTGTAAGGAGTCAAAGTCCAACGATTCCGTAGCTTCTACTTACTCTCTAAGCGAAACACATCTACGTTAAACGACAACATGCAGGAGTTCCGTGTACTGTAAAATCTGCCATTGAAACGTTACTATCTCTAAGGCGCAGCCAAACAGATACTGCGGACACCAACCCTTTTGACACCTGTTGCGGTACATAGAAAACCGTTAGCCGTTTACACGTACACCAGGAATCTTAGGAACCAGAGACCTACCTATCGTAGTGGTGATATCTTATTATTGTTTAAACTATTGCCTTTGTGTATTTGCATTTCATTTAACCCATACTTATGTGGTAAATGTTAACTGGCCGAACACTAGAGCCACCCATATTACTCTTAATTAGTACGCTTGAACTTGAAAGGGAATAATTTGCTTTAATTAACTGCATTTACTCATGTGAAGTAAATCACCTGTGAAGTACAGAGCTCTATACTATGATTTAAACTTCGATACCCTACAAGCTACCAATCAAGGTATTCAATCCACTGTCAATTTAACCCATTAAACTCAATCACTGTGCAACGGTAGTGGGTGTTCTATACCTACTTTCAGGATTTTTGGTGTGAACTAGTTTCAGCTACTAAATTTATGTAATATTTCATTGGGGGAATTTTATGTAAACCTTGGAATTTGGGATAATTATTTCAACACTTATACTTGGGGTTGTTTAGTTTTTACATAACGTGTTTATTATACTTTATTGATTTTTGATTCCCATTTGGGAAACATAACTTTTGTGTTGGTGTTACGTATGCAGGTGCAATTGCACCCAATAAACATTTATTTTTGTGGGTTATCAGTTGCCTACTTTAAAGCTAAAGCTACCTTTCCTAGTTCCGGTAGTGGCAAGCGAAACTTAACTTGGAATTAGGTGGCGCCCATAGAGATTTTAATTGAAGCGACCAAAAGTAAGTACTGACGACCTAGGCTGGATCGAGGAGTTATAATTGCCAATTACCAATTGAGGTTGTTACCTACAACCCTGTACATTAGTCTTTCTCTCTCCGCTGTTTGCTATTTGGTCAATAGAGCTAGCTGGCCGGTCAGCGGCGTGTGTTTTATTTATGAAGCACATGGTATTTTTGTAGTGCCTTGCATTTTGCTGCTTGCGCGTTATATATCTTGTGGAAGGTTTTTAGCGAAATCCACCAAAATGTGGGTGTAATATAAGTATGCACCGAAAAAGGAAATGTGGTAGCCTCCGACAAGATCTAACTGATGGTGGAGTGAAAACTTCCAACGCGAATTTGGGGTGAACGGGGCGTTGGAAGTGGTACCGTCAAAGGGAATGTGGTAGCCCCCCACACGATCTTACTGATGGTGAAGTCAAATCTTCAAACGCGAATTGCGGGTGAACGGGACGTCGGAAGTGGGTACCGTCAAAGGGAATATGGTAGCCTTCGACAAGATATTTTATTCATGGTTGAGTCAAAAGTGACTAATAGAATACTGATCTGCCACACAAAAATGCGCTGAAGTCCCTTCGATCTCACACGAGGACTTCGATAATTTTTTATGTTGCTATATCCAAAAAAGTGTACCTACTCTTTAAGAATATCTAACGAAGATATACAATCTTATACTTTAACTATACAAATTGCAGGATATGATATTAAAGCAAGATTTTTTAAAGAGATTTATGGTATCCAAAGTTATAAAAAAAATTGCTACCAGACTCTGTATAGCACTTACTTAATTCTCAAAATAAAGCGCTAAGGTATTCCAACCGCCAGATAGAAAGAAATACATAAAGAAAAATCAGTAAATTTGAAGAAATATGCATATGTGACACAGAGAGGGGGAGTTCCCTCAACAACACTCATACTAAGAATTAACTGTTTACTCATTAAAGTTTGCCGAGATCTCTAGCTCAACGTAAGTCCTTATTACCACATTCTGTTCTCTCCGAAATACTCAGGCATTACGCACACATCCACATGAGTACGGTGAACAACATAAACCTATCTATTAGTTTAAGAAAATCCTGAAATTTTCCGGAGGAGCATATAAACCAGAAATAATTCTCGTGTTGCGTGCACACGAACTATAAACTCTTAAGATCCAGCAACCTGTCGTCAAGTAAAAATTAAACAGCGTGAGTAAGAAAAATAATTGTCAACGAAACAAGTAGGTACGTTTCTGGATCTTTGCACACGCATTCTTCCTTCTCCATTAAATAAACACAAACTTACCGCATCTAGTACCACATTAACGTGCATAAAACTCACCTGAAATAAAGAAATGTTAAATTAATATCCTTTATTGAGTTATATCAGGGTATTATGATGGTTAGTTTATTATATTATAGTTAGATTATTTCCAAAAAAAGTGAAAAACAAATCGCCTCAATTAGCACATTTATGTGGGCGTCTGTTACATAAGATGACTTTAAGGATCGACAGTAGCAAGGGTGTATACACGTGTGACAAATTCTTGGTTAATTAGCACGGAAGCTCCAACCCGCACATATACAACAGTATTATCCACAAAGGGTGTGAAATATTGAGGTAGTTTAACGAAAATTGTATACGACACCAGAGGATAAAACCACTTAAACTTAATAAGGTCGCTCGGCCAGCAATCATACATATCTCCAAACAAGCAATTAGATTTTATTAATTAATTAAATCTTGAGCAAAATTGATAATTTACCCTTAATTAAACGTCCGTTACTGACGATCAAATAATGGAGTAAAGTGTTTATTAAAAGGAATATCAAGCTTCCTCTGGCAGAACATCCCTTTGGAAACGTTCCATCGTTATATAGCTGACATGAATTCCACCTTTGTATAATTAATTCGATTCAGTTATTATCAAAATGTCGATATTTGAAACACGTTTCCACTTTCAGTGGGTAATAAAAGTATACGTTTGACGCACTTTCAAGTTTAATGCGCTATTTTGATCTGACGTCATTCTAATTACATTGTAGGTGTTAATTTGTGTGCCGATGATGTTGTAACTGCTATAATCTTCCATCAGCTTTGATTGAGACCCGCTCTCCCATCGACTTACTTGTGACGTTACGGGTTGGGATGTGACTGGTTGTGCCTTTTTCTGGATGTAACTTTGAATTTGAATTTATCGCGGTCTTGGAAGGGCCTTAACCTGTACAGCTTTAACTCTCACGTTACTAAGAAATTTGATGACACTAGTAGGAACCGTACAAAAGAGCAAAAGGTTTGTGGAATTATGCTAAGTGACTTGGAAATTGCATCACCAAGAAGGAGTTGGAATTTGACCACACTTGGTCATGACTCATGAGGTTAAACTACTGAAAGTAGTAACAGATTAAAATTTTATTTAAGCTCGACCCCATATAGGAATGGACTTTCGACTTCCGTCTTTGTTAACACGGCCAACCATCGGTAGGACATAACGTATAGAAGATTAAGGAATTTGGCGAACTCGACCACCTGCTGGTATCATTGGCACAGAGTCAGAGAATGTGAGTGGGGTTGAATTTTGGTTGCTTTTTGGTATTTTAGTCAATTACTATTTTGAGTTTTTGGTCGAAAAATTCCAACCTCTTCATGGCGTTATTTCCATGCCATGTAATACATTTGAATCGTGGAGAGGAACACCTTTGTTTGCCTTCGGTAAAGAATGTCAACTTAGATAGTAAGTCTTGTTTCATACGACATCTATTATTGCAACCACCGATCGCGAAATAAAAAAAACAAGTCTCGGTTTAGTATCAAATTACATTCTTTTTAATGGAGATATACTGTTTCATTTTTTGAGTAAACGTTAGATAATTCGATGGCACAAACGGTGAAAACTCAGAGGTTTCAAAGATGTGAGGGAGCTGGAGCACATTGATGGCTCTAACTAAGACGCTGAATATCACACGACTTGGCGAGAAATGTGGGGTTGCAGTGCGTTTGAATGATTATTAGTATTAATATATCTGTTTTTCCCCATTTCCAGAGTGGCCAACTGTAAATATACCTAGCGTAAGTCAAAATTGGAGTTCCGGGTCTAGGACTCCTAACATAATTACAAATTCATTAAACACAGCATATATTTACCACATAAAATACATTCTCAAAATGATAAGAAAAAAATAATTTATTGTAAATGCATAAACATAAGGATGTCGAGTTATGGTCGAATATGGTTTTCATAGAAATACAAGGGTTTATTATGAGGTGAAATTACAGGTTAGATAGAAAATGTCTTATTGCAGTTTTTTTCTAAAATCAATAGTAGCAGGGCTATAATTGTGACTATTGCCCTCAGAAAATTTCAACCAATCATATTAATGCATATTACAGAAATCACCTAGCAACAGACAAATATCCTCGAGTATTCATGCACTTGTGCAATACCCGCGGGTATTGCTTATGTGTAAATACCTAAAATGAAACTTACATAAATAATTCCAAATTGTATTAACGAAAATTACAATTTGTAAAATGGCAATTTCTAACTGAACCCATGCTTATTTTCGGTTTCATGATGCTTTTTGAAAAACCATGTCTTTGAAAGGATCGAAACAAACATTACTTGCAAAATTGTTGTCGGGCAATAGTCATCCCGTATATCCCCCGTGCACGCCAAATACCAGATCTGAGTATATTCAGGTATTTGGCGTGCACTTGGGATATAATACTTGAATATTTTCAGATTTACGAACCCCTAAGACATTATGGTAAATAAATATATAGGTTATCACCACGGTAGGTGAACCTTACGTTTTTAAAAATGCAGGAAACCTTCCTATTTCCTTGTATAACAACGGAACAAAATGACCTTCTGGTTCCAGATAAGAGTAAAATGAGCAAACTCAAACTTATACGGTACGCGAAAAACAAAAATTGAAGACCTAGTTAATGCCCCGTTCGATCTCGGGCTGTCCACATTTTAAAAATCTTCATTTCAATTAACCAATTTCGTCAAAGTACCTAACTGCGAAACACATCAACTTGATGCACCCTAATTTCGCATGTGTTAGTGAGAAAAATGTGTTTCCTGAGAAACTGAGTAAAATATAAGCTCTAATAGGCAGAAGCGACACATTGAACACTTTCACCTTCTCTATACAACAGCTTTGTAACTAAACACATCCAATTGGATTTTCTATTTCTTAGTTGAAGATTGTGTGCCATATTTGTTTAAATTCGAATGTCTTGATCAAATTATGCCGGCATTTCAACTCACAAAAACCTCTATCCATAGACGTGTTTATTCTTTGAAACCGAACATTTTCCGATTTGTTTGTAACAACTTCTCACCGAACCAGGATAATGAAATTTTCGCGTAAGTTCATTACACATCGATCCCCTTTTCATGTTACCACCATACCTTGTTAAACTTGGGTAAGTTTTGTTTGCAGCACATTATAATGTCACGAGTAGGTGCTAAGAGGATTCTCACTTTTCACAATTTCATTCACGATCCGAAATTTTATATCCTCTTTCCTTTAGGATTTGCATTGTAGCTATAATTACATACTACATTTTCCGTAATTAAGTATAAATTTAAATTAACACATAACAAGTTATAATGAAACTCACAATTGCTGCAATAAATAAATTAGTTAGTACAATAGAAATTTATGGCACGAAATTATATTTACAATTAGATAACAGGGACTTTCCAATACTTTTACTTGTAGCGTACATACAATGTACTGCCGTAGACAACTCGAAGATGAAGCAGGTAATGAATAGCTGAAGATAGCGGGGCAGTTATTTATCATAAAGTTTGAAAATTGGAGAATACTCCATTATGCTAAATCCACGCCAAGTATTCTTTACTAAATGAAGTTGAAAGTTTTATATCTAATAGTTTCCAACTTAAAACATAATTCTTCACAAATCATATTAAAAACTTCCTCTACTATCATACAAGTTATTCTCTAAAAACTGTATTATTACTCATAAATCCTTCTATTTCTCGCTTACAAATGGTACATAGGATACTGATCTAATCCATAAAGTAGATTATCTTGTTAGATACATTGTACCCTTAAAATATGCTCTTGTCTCAACCAAACCTTTAAGTATCCTTGTATAGCATTCATATTTCGTATGCTTTTTCAAAGAACTCCCTTGTCTATTAGCGAATAGCGGCCACCTATCTCCAATTTTCTTCACAAAGAACAATCAAGAAAAAATCTTTATAAACCACCTTGACCCAGAAGCCGACAGCACTTTATATCAAAACTGTAGACATTGTGACCACAGTGTTGTTTGGTGAATTATCAGTGGATAAAAGATGTCTCCCTAAACAATAAAATTGAAGTGTGGGAGTAAAAATATTACGCTTTGTGGTCAATTAGCCACTCTGGATATTTTCTATAAAATTGTTAAGGTGGGGTGTAATAATCGTGTATTAAAATTGAGGAAACTAATCTCTAAATGCGCGCACAAATCCTGGTTTCCGATATGTACATTATATTAGCTTTTATACACTGTTTTGTATAAAGAACGCCATGTGGACGTTATTTCGGTATTGATACCAAAAATAATGACGGGACACCCTGTAAATGACAATATTTCAATCTATTAAGGTCAAATTTGGGGGATTATTCATAAAAAAAGCGCAGAATTATCTCGTGTCGTTTGAAGTTAATGTTTCGCTGTTAAAGGAAAGTGAAGTTCAGAAGCTGTCAGCGTTTTTGTGTGACCTTGAGTGCGCCTTGTTATCGCAAACCTTGGTAGGACCAGATTATTAGGACTATTAAAAGAAAAAAACAACTGTAAGTAAGATTTTCGTATTTGATTTGTTAGACGCATGCGTGCGGGGTAATTTGTCCAACCAATCTTTGTAAGCTTTTCTATCTTTCAGGAATGTTGTTTTAAATTTTCGTTTCATGTGATTGGAATAAATTTTTGTTATTGTCAATCAATTAGTTGTCTGTTTATTTGAATCATCTGTGCGACACGTATACAGTTTTCATGTCAGATTTTTATTGTGTCCAAGAATTGTGTCAGGTGTTATTGAAAACTTATAGATAATTGTAGATAAAGAAGTAGATAAAAAACTTGTAGATAATCCTTTGGAATTTTCAGGAGTTTTGTTTATTGCCCCTCCTGTTCTTTCAGAAGAATCGCTCCCCGAAGGCAGTTTTAGCACAACCAGCATGTGTGCTGTTTTTCCAGAAATTGGCCCATTGATTACCGAGTTGGAATGACGGATTGAGTTAAGTTAAGGCTATGTGGTATCAAATTTTGAGATGGAATGGTCCACAGTTTTTTATGAAAAATGTCTGGCAGCCGATTGGAAAAAAAGGTTTACAATATCCTCCGTTCACTTCCAAGGGACTTCAGCGCATTTTTGTGTGGCTGATCAGTATTGTATTAGCCAATGTTGACTCCACCATCACTAAGATCTTGTAGGGGGCTTTCCTTTGTCGGTACCGACTTCGATTTGGATTTCGTTAAAAACTCTCCACCAAATGGTACTCAATTTTTGGGGCACTTCTTATAACTTGAGCTTGCTGACGACACGAGCAAGAGAGATCGCCATTCGAACTTTAAGAGACTTTAAACCGCGTGACAAAATTCGTAGTCGAAGATACCTTTTGGGCGACCGAAGTCGACTACCCCCCTCGGGCCCCTACAAAATCCCCTAGGAAAAAAAACAAAATTCCGCAGGAGTTGTGCGTGTTAACAAGATTTTTCCGATAATACCAATTTGAAAAGAATCGGAACAAAATGGCCAAAGTGAGATTAAAAACTACCTTTTTACAAATAAATTTGCAAAAATCCGCTAAAAGTGTATTAGTTGTTTATTTATAATTATAAGTTTTCAGATCTATATAGGACTATCGTTGGTGTGAATATAGTATAATAAAGTAAATAACAGACAAATTGAGTTTTTGAAAGAATCAAGTGCCGTGACAAGTTGGCTCTCATTTCTTGATACTGTTACTAACATATGCTCGAAACTGTAGAATAATCGATCAAGTGGTGCAAGTAGAGCTTACCATAGAAACAATATAATCGTAAAGATTCTTGCGCCTCCCGTATAATCTTCATCATAAATTATAATGAATGGTGCTCAAAAAAGAAGAAGGTTTTCGTAGTTTTTTAGTGAAATCCGTCATTTCACGAAACGCTAGTCATTTATATGATACTGTGGCACAGTGTAGTATGTAGTCGATAAATGGTATCCCATATCGATCTAGACGGGAAAGGGAAACTAGGAAACTACCACATACGTCAAATCGTTAGCATTTCACTAAATGATTTGGCCTTGAACTAGGCTTTTCGTGAAATGGCGTATTTCACTAAAGACTACGACATACCTACACATGAAAAATTTGAATAAAAAAAATGCGAGTTCCCGTCCGATTTGGAAATATTTGTGTGTGGAACACAATATCAGTCAAAACTCAAATGTTCCCACGGCCTCGGAGGTAGATCTCGTTCCATTTGTCTACATTTTCATGATCTCTCGAAAGAAAATATCACGATCGCTTCACTTCCTATTTTACCGGATGTAGATCGCAACTTTCTAATTTTAAATCGAACACCTTGTATTTTTTGCATCTTTTAAATCTACATGAAAATCTCCGTAGTTTGATACCACATTTCTGTATAACCAGCATCAAAGGCATTTCAAGTATTTTTTAAAAATTTTTACGTTTGGCTGCTTTTCTTTTGAGTTTTGAGCCTTGCACTTATGACTCCGTTGATTTGAATTTCAAAAAATCTTCGAAAATCAACAATACTGATGCTATATGGGCATGATTTAAACGATCAATTGAGCGGTCACCGTTTGGTTCATTACATAATAGGATCCTCCAATAAACGCCGCGCCGTCGGTAGTCGTCTCTCGAATTACTACTGCATTCATTTCATCACAAGCTCTTCTCACGCCCCTATGACAATAATTTCGTCGAAACGGCCGTACAGTTTTCCTTTAAAATTTCTGTAATTAACTTCCATTTTCACAATAATATATCACGTACGAGTACGCGGCTCTCGCCAATCTTTTTTATTTTCAAAAATACGGCTTCGTTTCGAAACTAGTTCCGCCTTGAAGGCTTGGCAAAGAAGTCAATATTAGGCGATTTAAAAATGCCGCGTTTAACTCATATAGTTTTGCTTCGAAACTTTGGCTAAGAATGCAATACGCGTTTGGGAAATATCGTGATCGAGCTCCATAGGTTCGCTCCGAAAGTTTGACTAAGAATGCCTCTCCTCTACCACGATTTTTACTTATGTACTGCCACACTGTGGTGTTCGACTCTTATCTACTTGCACTAGTTTCTTATCTCAACGCGCTTTATTTTCTTGCATATTAGTTCTGTTCTCTCTCATTACGAAGGATACCCGTATAAAATTGTTAATTTGGGGACTTTCAAATTCACGTCAACGGAGTCTTGGTACAGGGCTCTAAGGAAAAGCAGTCAAATGTCAAAGATTTTTAAAACACTTGAAAACCTTTGATGCTGGGTATAGGGAAATGTGGTATCAAACTACGTAGATTTTGATGTAGATTTTAAAAATGCAACAAGGCTTTAAAATTACAAGATTGCTATTCGCACACACGTTACTATCGAAAATGAAACTACAGCAATAACATATGCATGGCTTTCTGCGACAGAATCTCCCGCATGTGAAAACTTCGTATGCCCTCATCTAAATAATAAGGAAAATAACGTAATCTATGTAGTTATAACTTATAAGTATCCAGAGCCCAGATTGTGAACTATTCCGATCAATAAATTGATAAAAGTTAGCTTTCTCTTGACAGTGGCCTAATTTATTTATTCATAATATATTCACTGAAAGGACATACTTATATAGGTACTCAATATTAGAAACAATTCAAAGGTGTTTCAGTATTTCGACAACGTTGAGGACAAGTTAAGCAAATGACATTGCTTTCGCATGTAATCCATGAACAAATCTGAATTGGTTTAGTACATAAGGTACTGCCTTAGTAACTGAGATCCATTGCATCATTTATGTATAGATTTATGTATAGATATATGCATTGTTAGTGAGAGAATATTTTTGGAAGGTTGGTGTATGCGAAACAGGAGGTAATTTGAAGACCGTTATTGAAACATGAAAGGACAGAAGGCAAACGCGTTTGGACCAATTTAAAGGAACTCGAATCATGCTCAAACTCGTTAAGATAAATCCTGCTTTCATGTAGTTTGTTGTTCCACAAGTAAAACAAACCGTCGGTCGTCAGCTTTATACTCATTGCAGTTGTTAACTTCGGAATCTAACCATAATGGTTATCTACCGAGTTCGACGGTCCGAGAATATGGCCGGAAAACAGGGTAGGGAGGGATAATAACGTTTTAGTGCACAAATCTCTTTCACTGAACCAGTCAAATGACAAGTGTGTTTTACTGATAGCTACGAAATGCCTGTGCGAGATCTCAAAGTCGCAATGTTAGTGCTCAGTCAAAAGCTTGTTACATCGGTAATAATCTCTCCTGTTAACGTGACGTTACCTTATATAAAGATAATTAATTTGCGATCTTGATCTCAGCGGGTTGAGAGTCATACGACACTGGGTTATTAAATTTTGGTCTATAGCGCTTTCTAGCTTTAATGAGCTCAAAAAGTGCTTGTACCTTGTAATACGGAACTTATCTATAAAAGTAGATCATATCTTATTTTCAATATAACAACTTTTATAACGGCCAGGAAACAACGCTAGGGCTTTAATTATTGTGTCGGTGAACACTGTGGACTGTGGAGTTATGTAATTCTTGCATTGATTTTGTATTCGTGCAGTTTATAGGTTCCTGCCAATTGTTTTATATGGCTGCGGAAACGAAGCCCACTTTGCCACGAATGATCGTGGATTAGATTGATTGGCGAAAATGATAAGAGGACCTATTTCCAATTCGCCACTCAAGTAATAAGTATGTTATGGTTGGGAGTGAATATAAAATTAATCGTGTAGGTAGCGTAGAATAAATCGCCTGCAACTACCTCTCTACCCTCTACCATCTAGCACCCTCTGTGAATTATAAGCAGATCCTGTAACATTTTAAATTAAAAAAGAGACACCTTGTTTGAAAAGGGTCCTAATTCTCTGTTTAGTGAGATACAGTTTTTTTAACTTCCTAATGTAAGCTAGGTGGATACTGCGATCACCGGTTTTAGACAAGTCAAAATTTCATCAAATGTCTATGTGTTAGATCATTATCAGCAATTTTCAAAAAATAAATGTTTTTCCGTCTGTATGTATGTACGCATGTACAGTACGTACGTTGGCAATTTTACGAGATAACGGCTTGGGGGATTTTGTTCAAATTTTGGATATGTATTAATATATTATGTAAACCGACGAGGTACGACCCTTTAGGTTTAAATAATACCGACAATAAGGGTACGCTTTCCTGTGTTGGTAAATAATGCTCATAAGTAGCGTAATTTTTTGTTGCAGTTATGGAAATGGCAAGCGGGTCACTCTGTATTTAACTATGTCGGTTCATTTGATTTAACATACGTAACAGTCCGTTGCGTGTAAATTTAAATACGAATTTTTCCGGTAATCACCCGGTAGTTTTCTTGGTCAGTGTTTACGCAATTAGTGAAGAAGATGCCATTCTTCAATTTGAAAGTTGTGTCTTCGTTCAAATTTAGGGCTGCATTGGAGCTGCCAATTCAACAATGCCCATCGTTGTAGTACCATGTCTTTATTTTAAAATAATCTCATGAGAAATGTTTGTTTTCGTCGTTTATCGCATCTGTCCTGGCGGATTTAGACAACAATTTGGATTATTACAACAAAGTAGTGAGTACTTTTGAGACTAATTTTTTTTGTATTCGTACCGTTTGTAACGGGCTTAAATGTTTCAATAAGCCACTGCTGTTTCCTCTGTAGAAATGTTTATTTTATTCTGGTATGTCATTGTGTTATAACGACGATTTATTTTTTGCGATCTGATAAAATTATTTGTAGATTTGAATTCCAGTAAAAGTAAAGAAAATATAAATAAAGCTTGTTTTTGTTGTTCAATGAAAATTGGTCTTGTTTCGGGTTAACCGATGCTCATTTCCAGTGTAAGTCAGTCAAAATTTAAAGGTGAATTTGAATTACGATTTCCGGAACTTCGAGGTTTTATACGTCAATGTTGACGTTGCGTTGCAGAACCCAGCTGGACCATGGGATTCCATTCTTATTTAAGTATTAAAAATAAGCTTTATTAGAAGAGTAATAAGAGGTGTTTGTTACAAGGTTTAATTTGTATAATTTTGAGCTAGCTAGGTAAGTGTTATTTGAGTGGTGTAATGAACTCATGTCAATGCACATAGCAATACAATTTTGGCGCCGAACGTGGGGCACTGTATTTTTTTTTGTGCACTCGAATAAAAGGACACAGCAGTATATTAGGGATACGGAAACAAAAAATATCGTACCGGATTTTTGAAAACAATTTGGAGCGCCGCAACGGCATCGAACATTTTTTTTCAAATAGCAACATAAAATTTTTATTAAGTTATTCGAAAGATTTTATTTTTCTGTATACAACTTACAAAAATTGTGCTAGATTTTATTCCAAAAGAAACTGTCAAAGTTAAAAATCTAAAATATTTTTTTCGCCAAAACGGTTATTTTGATTTCGTTAAAATTTTGGCAGTGTGCATTAGTCATAGAGGATGTAAAACTGTCAAAAATGTAATATTTGTGTTTTTAACGCCGTGACGTCATACAACTGTTTTGTTTTTAATAATAACCCACATTTTCTATTAACGACATTTTCGAGTGGCTGACAATAAATGAATTATTTATTATTATTAGTAATAAACACAAACAAACAAAAAAGCGCAAGAAGTCGTAAGAACGTGGGTTTAAAGGTATTTACGAGAGAACATAAAAAAATTGTAACGTCTCGTCTCGTTGTTTCGTTGAATGTACTTAGTATGAGTAACTGATAGCGCTTTTAGTGGGTTAGGTGTAGTTGGCACAATTGAGATTGGGAGAATGTCAATTTTACTTTTGTCGTTGAAATAGCAGGTTCCTATTTTGAGAAAGATGCGGAAATCTCATGTTGAATATCCAAAGGCATCAAGCTAAAATTGTCTAAAATACTTATCTAAATGTGAATTTTTTCTTTTCAAGATAAACTTATTTTCATAGGATTCCTTTTTAATTTATTCTTAGGTTATGAGATACGTTTTAATTTAATTACCTGTCATCCTTCTAGCTATATTGCAATCCGAAACCCATTTATTATTATTTATTAATGGGGTACGTAAGTTCGAACTATTTTGATTTTAGTCTGATATTGGTATTGTAGTTTTTTGGATGTATATAAGCGCAATGATTTTAAGGTTTCTGCAACAGTATCCTCAAACTTTCTGCAGGTACCACGAGATGCCACGTGATAGCTTATAAGTATACGAGAACGCCAGAATGATGCCTCGCAAAATGAGTTTTGAGATTTTTTTAATAACACGCTCTCCGGAAGTTGCCATGTTAATGTTAATGCACAGAAAAAGCATTACGAACATACTCCACAAGCAGCAAAAAAAAGCAACAATCCCCATACAACATAAGACCGCTAATGTGGAAACACTGGTGTAACTTCCTATAGCTCGTCAACTTCAGTTCCTCATGAATCGGTATCGAAAGTTCTAGAGATTTGAGAATCGTGGATTTGGTCCATAATCTACGACCACGACCCTGATTACAAGTATAGCTAAATCAATAATTTAAGGAGTAAAAACTTTTTGAAACAGCTACTTGAATTCCACATGACAGGTTGTTATTTAAGGATTTTAGGGCGTAGTGTTGAGAGTCCTCATATGCTATTTTTCTTCCCCCGACTTTTCGTGCAAAAATGTTTATTATTCTTTTATCCTACATTTAATTTCTAACCTATTTGCACTGGCCACGTTAAGTAATACCATTCAATAAAGAATCTGATTTATTATTCAATGATAATATATTTTACATGAACGAACTAATCATCCGGCATGTGCCAAATATTAAATGAATTCAATATTTGTATGCGAGTTTTTTCGTAATATTTTGTAATATGATGTTACGAAAAACCTGCAGGGTCGCATTTTTGAGTAAATAGAAAAATGTACGTAATTAGTGATGTACATCCACGGATGACGAGAAGTAGGTAATACACGAAAAGATTAGTCAACCAAAATGAGAGGCAGGTATGTAGAGAGAAAGGAAAACGGCAAATCAGAATAAAAAAAAGAATATGAGAAAAACGGGCAGTTTGTCGTAAATTAAAATTTAATTTGATGCCATAACATTGAATCGTGCTGCCGAATTAATTGTTTTAGCCTTACAATCTGCCATAGTAGACGTCAATTTTAATTTGCATTGAGTTAAAGAACCGCACATTTACCTTCTGTGATACCCACTCATCCATGCTCTATTGATCTGATCCATGGACTAAAAACTCTCAGCTTCTACCATCTATAAACGAACTTAATATGAATGCGGATCCCTCGACATAACTTATTGCCACTCCAATTTATTTCCCTTAAATCGCATGAAAATAATTCGGAAATTTAAATACCGACGCTATTTGAAAAATGGATTACCTACATTAAACAATTTGCTCGAATGCTTAATTTAGGCGGTAAATTCTCGAGTTGTACCTAAATGTAACGCAAATTAGTCATTAGAAGATTTTGTAATTTTATAATGAATGCAATCTTACAGTACTACGATAATTTCGCGTTCCATTGATTGCAAAGTTTTACAATTTGTTAACACCCTCGCATAATTCATCCACATCCCATGTCATAAACTCACATGAATTTGCATAGATTACCTATTATATGTATATGAGGGTTTGCAAAGGTTCTTTGCCTAATTGCGCAAGTTATAATACTTCATTTTCAATTCAATTTCGAGTACGAGATGAACTGCGCATTTCTCATTACTTTGCATATTCACAACTCTATACTCGTAGTTTTAAACTTATTTATCCGTACCGAGATCCGTACTAAAACAGTAGGATTTCAGCACCATACTCTCTAATCCTCCTATTGTCGCCGTTTTTGTACTCTTTAAAAAGGGTTTCGATATTTGTACATAGGTAAAATGGAAGCTGTGTAGGTATGTGGAATAGTAACTTAGACCGTCCTTGCTTTAAGAGAACATATGCGCATTTTTCTAGAGGAAAGTTGTGCAATTAGTTTAGGTTTTAAGTTTGCAGATACCGTGAATCGGTTTTTGCATCCAATTCTGTATTTTATGAATGTGTGCGCCTCGGGAAACAGGGGAATATACGTGGGGGACAAATTTGAATAAGGAACATGCGCTATTGTTATTCGTATCGTAGGGAGTTGACAATGAATCACGTCAACAAAACAATTTAATTTCTACCGAATTTTCCTTTCTAGGTGCAATTTCTTAAGCGGCCCATGCACATTCACACAAATCCATGAGTATACAATGGTACAAGTAAGCACTCGAGCAAATCGGAAGTCATTTTTGACCACAAACTATTCATGTAAGTGTTGAGGGTTAGTGTTTATTTTCTCCATTAGAAGCATTATTATTGTTCACGGTATATTTTGTTGAAAGATCCTCGTAACTTTTGGATAGATGGCTCCATCTATTGTGGAAAATTTGAACCACCCAGTTTTAATGCACAGTGCGTTTCGATTTTCCCTTTCTTTCTGTCTAGAACGTTATCCAGTTACACTTTGTTTTACTTAAACAACTGAAACAGTTAGAACGCATGGAATTTTAATTGCCATCATCCATATTTTATTAATCTCTGGCAATTGGATTCATTAAATTGAGGATTCCACAGTAATTAGAACGGATTCGTCTATAGATCTCAGCCAGTTGCATTTTCCGTAATTGTCACCGGGGCACCGGGCAATGAACGAGATTTGATAGCGATCCTCAACAAAGAGACAACTTCAGTAACTTTTAGCGTATTAGTACTAACTATTTTTGCTCTTGCTGGGTTATATGCTATCACATTCAAGTCATTTGTTAACTTCAGTACCTATTATTATCTTTTCGATCTCGGTTAAGTTATGATCGAGTTACATTCAAAATAATATTTATTTCACTTCGGTGATTTGCAATTAATATTGGAATAGCACGAGGGCGTCATGTTGGAGTTCTTATAGTCAGAATGACAATGTCAACAGTTAGTACTAAAATAGTGTTCGAAATTAATCGGCGGTCGCTAACGAAGAGGCGGTCTATGGAAGATGTGAAAGATGTCCCTTCCCATTTCCAGTGATAAGGTTTCCCCTCTAGGTGGATGATACGAAAAACCTTTTCTGAGACATTCCTCTTTCCTAAGGCATTCAAGTTTAGACTGTATATGCGACTTTAAAAGTAGTTTATGAAAATGTATTCATATGCGACATGACATAGAAGTGTCCCTTATTTTGTGTATACGTCGAACTAAACCTAAAATTTTATTGTATATTATACCTATTATACTACTTACTTATTATACATTAACTGTTAATATACCACGTTAAACGCAGCATATTTCAATTTAGTAGAGAAAGAAGTTAACATAACCTTTTACAGCTGTCACTTCTGAAACGATCACATTTTTAAGTTTCACAAACTTAAGAATGACGAAATGTAAGTAACATAACCTCAGATTTCGACGAAATGAAATGAAGTAAGATTGTGCAAAATTTCGGGCTTCTCCCGCAAATTTTGTGGTTCAAAAACCCTTAATTAAGGTGGCCTCCAGCCATTTTTATTAATTTCATCATCGTACCTGGAGGCATATTAACGTCACATATCCTCAAATTGTTAGAAGAAAGTTGTTCTTGCATCTTTCATCCATCGAAATGCTAAATTGAAATCTCCTAACAGCCTGTGGGCCGAATATTCGATGTTGCGGTCGACGCTTAATTTAAATGACGAGATTGGCATTTCGAAATACCTACACTATTTTGAAAAGTAAAAAATCCGAGGTAAAAATGTTGGTTATCTCCCAAGAAAATCTGTGTGTGTTTAGCAGAAAAGACATGAACCGATTCTTAACTGAATCTCCTGATTAATTTTTTGTCACAAATTTTAGGTGCTGGTATCAGTGTCCACTATTTTTAAAGGTCGTAATTCTGGTGCAAATCCGTCCCCAACGCTTTGATTTTACTCGTTCTCCACTGCGTTGTAACAGAAGGCGCTTCATGATAGCTGGTGATGCAATATGAGACAAAGTGGTTTTAAGATTAGGAATTAGCAGTTATTTTTAAATAATCCTTTCGATTAGTAATGTTCACTGTTCAGCATGGCAATCTATCACAAAAGCGGAATCTTGTAATTTTGCTTTGGAAGTATTTACTACCATTTTAGGAATTGACAGAAATCTCTCCTTGTGAAGCTTCTCTCTTCAGAATGTGAAGTTTTCCCCAGCAGCGGCATATTTTACAATCCGCGCAGTTTTGCTTTAGTTTACCATTTGCAACTCATCATTTTCCCCAAAGAGAATGCGTAATGTAGAAAACGTCAAAGCGATGTTTGCAGTAACTTGTTTAATACTTCATCATTTATTGACCATTTTTGTAAAGTATTTTATTAATTTAGTATAATAAAAGTATGTTTATGTCTATCCGTTGGTCACAAACGTTTGTGTCATATCGATGTCATAATGGCCGCAGTAGTAAAATTCAAAAGCGGTCAAGTTAAATTGCAAATGCAAGCAGTTATTGTTAATAATAATAATAATTTATTGGCTTTCATACATGGGAGTTGTTTCAGCACGTCAATAAACCTAATTTTTATTACTAGATTTGTAAAATTGTATACATTGTGAAACTTTATGTACAAACATTATAATTTATTTAGATCGATTTTATGTTAGCCTAATTAGTGAATTTCCTTTATAATTAAGAAATTCATGGATGCTGTAAAATGCATTGGCAATTAAGAAATTCTTTAGTTCCAATTTTAATCTTTTATTAGGTAGCTGTTTGCTGTCCCATGTCAGTTTGTTAAAAAGTTTAATTGCAAGATGGGTTATTGGTTGTTCTGTGGTTTTGAGCCTGTGATAGGGTATAACAATGTCATTTCCATGTCTAGTGTGATAGTTATAAAACGAATTATTAGTACGAAATAGCGACCTATATTCTTGTACATAAAGTATGCAATTTAGAATGAATATGGAAGGAAATGTTAACATCTTTAATCTTCGGAATAAAGGTTGGCAATGTTCTTTTACTTCCACAGCACATAGACTTCTTATTGCCCTCTTTTGTATCAAAAATATTCGGATTGCTTTTGGGCAACTTCCCCATAGCACTATATCGTATGAGAGAATGCTATAAAAATTGCTGTAATAATATGGTACCGCATGTGGCAATTTGCATTAATATTTTGATTTGGAATACTACCCTATTTAGTGACATCGATAGTATGTCGACATGTTCGCCCCAGTTAAGTTGACAATCAATCGTGATTCCTAATAATTTTACACATTTGGTCGGTTGTGGTTCATTAATTCTTGATGTTGAACATATTAGGTTTTCTGTTTTTTCTGTGTTTACCCTTAGAGAATTTGCCGTATACCATTCATTTGCTTGATTTATACAAGCATTTGCTTGTGCTTCTAAATCCGATAGGTTTTCAGCGCTGTTAACAAATGTTGTATCGTCCGCGTAGAGAGTTGTCAGGCTGGTTTTTATTGCCGTTGGCCTGTTACGAACAGAAGGAAGAAAATAGGTCCTAACACCGAACCTTGAGGCACCCCAGCGTTCACAACTTGTGTTTCAGATTGGTCTGTACAATTTTGGACCACTTGCGATCTATCGCTCAAGTATGATTCAAAAAATTTGTTGGTTTCGCCTCTAATGCCATAGTATTCTAATTTCGTCATTAGTATGTCCTTATTTACACAGTCAAAAGCCTTTGTAAAGTCTAAGAGTGTTATAATTGCCATTCGTTTGCAATCTATGGCTTCAATTACTTTTTGCACGATTTGTATGATGGCCTTTGAGGTAGGATTTGCCTTTCCGATAACCAAACTGATTTGAAAAGAAGCAATTGTTCTTCTACAAATAGCCGACTAGCTGATTTTTAAGAATGATTTCGAAGACTTTCGAGAAAATAGGTGTTATTGATATTGGTCTGTAGTTATTGAGAACATGTTAAACATGTTAAATGTTTTTAACTATTTGCTCAACCGTAGCTAATTAGCAAAACTAGCAATGACAATAGGATTGGCAACGCTGTTATCCTGTACCCGTGTACTGTTATCTGAATATGAATTCCACTAATAGGTAATAGCGCACAGTAAAAAGTAGTTTAAGAATTGGTTGTACAAACATAGTGTTCCACATTAGCCATTTCCCACGAGGGAGAATCAGCTAAAAATGATGAAGTTGTATTTCAGTTGGATGTAAAGTATATGATTCGCAACAGGGGATAATTGCAACAGGAAAGTTTGGGAGAAATTTGTTTAAGTTAAATTTAGGAACTAGTAGTGATCTGCAGGTGTTGCATTCCTAAAGCAGTGATTAGCATGTCATGCAACCGCAAACAATTTGAAAATATGGCATCGTAGGCTAGGTCACATAAACTATAGCGATTTAAATAAACATAAAAATGGTCAGGCGTTAACTTCTTTGATAAAGACTTTAGACTGTAAATGTGAGGTGTGCGTACAGGGTAAATGCCACAGATTGCATTCAAATTTATGTGGACCAATAAGGAGTAAAATATTTGCAGGATTACGTTACAAGTTAAATTTCTTAGACGACTACACACATAAGTTGTTTATGCTTTTCTTAAAAGGCAAGGACGAAATGTTTGAGCATTTTAATTTTTCAAAAAGTGTGTTGAAAATCAATCGGGCAAGTTTTACGCACAGATAATGGAGGAGAGTAGATATGTCAGAGCCACATTTCAGTATTTCTTAAAAAAGTGTGGTATTCTCCATCATCTCACCGTACAATACACTGCTCAACAAAACGGTAAAGCGAAACGTTTAAATCGAACCATCATTGAGAATACTCGGTGAATGCTGATCGATTCCGATCTACCCAACGGTTTCTGGGCAGAGGTCGCCAATACTGCCGTATCTAGTTCGTTAGTTAGTTTCAGTATAAACGGACGCTGTTGTAGTCCAATATTGATCATTAGGATTTTATGCTTACTTTCATTTGTGTGTGTAGAATACATTTTGTTTGTGTGAAATCATACAAATTGTGTGTTTATTCGTTCCCTTTAACGATGCAGATAGATGTCTCATGCTAAATTATGATCCATTTTCTTGAATTGTACCCAAAGTTCACTTCAGGTGTCTTCAAAATTTGTGAATTTAACAAATTTGATCGTGGACATTGTTTGCTTTAAAATCTGGAATTGGAATGAATGATTTTAGCTGGGTCATTCACATAGCGATTTTATTATTTGCTTGCCAAACGTGGACGTGGGGCATTGCATTTATTTTTTTAGGCGGTCCGAAATTAAAGGGTCACAGCAATAATTAGTTCACATATAGTCGTCTTGCTTTCGCATCGTTCCTTCCTTAACCAACAAGAGGAACATGAAATGAAAAGAAAAATGTTGTATTACATTCACGGAAAGGTTAATAAAAAGTCATCTTCCGAAGTCCTCTGTTTTCGGTAGGTACCTAAACAATAAGTTTATCCATTGCGCACTTCTGCTTATTCCGTCGGACACTGATCAGAGTAGCATTCCTGCAATTAATAATTTCTCTTAATCCCGAGGAATTATGTTAACTACATTGAATCATTTACTTACTTAACATAGAAAGAAACAATTATAAGGCTATAGTCGTCTTCTTGCTTTAAAAGGATATTACAATAAACATAGATGGCGGTTAAAACTATTATCATTAACGTTTTATAACTAATTAGAATTGTAAATCAGAATTATTAAAATAGATTCATCTTGAGCGTAAACAGAATTTCAATTAAAGCAAGTCCCTCGATTAGCCTAAAGTTTTAGCTATCATTAATAAAGTTGAACAAATAATGTCAATATTATACTTGGGCGTGTACGCTTCAATAATTTACAACTCGGGATGTTTTGTTTGTAATTAAAATTTTCGTAGGAATAACGGAAGCTCTTCCAGTTTAAATTAAAGACATAATTTTGTGTTGTTTAAACCTTCTCTTGCGCAAATTGGGAATTATCTCCAGTCTCGGTTTTCTGTACAAAATTAGAAAAAATATATGTTGTATTTGCACAAGCTGTGGGTACACTGAAAATGTGCAGTACGTTATTTGTATAGTTTTATAACAGACTGCAGTAGAAAGATACTGAATCGACACAGTTTAAAAGTGGAACAGAGTGACTTTTAATTATGATTGGTTGCATCACAACAGAAGGGTCGCTTTTACACTAGAAAAATCTGCAACCATCTGATGGGTTTATTGTAGCCATGTAATTTAACGGATCGTATTAACCGAATTCGTGTCTTCTGCCTTTATCTGTAAGTGGAGGCACTTGTAATAAACTTTAATTTCAACTACGTTTATAAAAGCCCAGACAGGTGAAAGATTTTCCAGTAGATTTTGAAACAATTCTCAGTCTCAAAGTCTCAATTTGCCACTATAGTTGTCATATAGTAATTCTACTTATGTTTCAGTTAGGCGTACTCTCACCTCGCAGGTGCTGCTGCTAAGTTCGAATTACACAACCTCCCAATTTTTAGTGGTACAGAACATCTAGCATGATCCGGAGTGCATGTCAAGATGGCGGTCCCGACAGTTATGCCACGATTGTCGGTAAGTCACGCAGATGCAACATGCGATCTAAAAACGTCAAACCCGGGAATGCCGCCCATTCGATAAACAAACAATGTTGCCAATTAATGCGTAAAGGTCGGTATTCAAAAAAGCAGGTTTTTACTCTCTACCTAGCATTGACGTACAAAGCATCTTTCCAACTCCGAAATCGTTAAAATATTGAGAATAAGAACTACTTCATACGTTAGCATTACTAAAATTCATTGAAGTATATAATCTATTAAACGATAATTTCATAACTGATGCCATAAATAACTATGCCAAATGCAGTATTTGTTCAGGATTTCATACAACGAGAAAAAATAATGTATTCTATAATTTAGCGCTCTCAATTCTTCTCGAGCCTTTGGGTTTATATTACGCGATATAAATTTTCTACAAATCTTACATTACAGTTGAGTGGAGGCCAGAGTGGATAATATAATACGGTAATCAGCCCTGTGATGTATCTCACTAACGTTAAACTATCTGCCAAAACGTCGTTTTCCCTATACTAAATAACGCAAAATAACGTTTTTTAGCAGATAACCTGCACGTTAAGTTTGACGTTTCTGATACATCACAGCCCTGGTTATTAGGGTACATTTTGGCTCGAGACTAAAACAATTTAATGACAGCGAATTTCTTTGAAATGTGTTCTATAGGACCTGCTGAACATACCCACAATAATCACCAAAAATTGGGCTTGGGAAGCATCCTTAAATTCCCAAAAAACGTAACCCTATTTGGATTGTACAAAAAAAAAAGTGCTATAGGTCTGGAACAAGCTGAATTTTTCGCACGCAGTATGATAAGGGTATCTAATTTTTCCAAAAAAAATCGAAAAAACACGTTGCTAAGTAATATTTGCATGAGCATGAGTGCTGGCCGAGTGCTGGCTATTGTCTCTTCATCTTGTGTTTTTCGGTTTCGGTTTTCTTGTTGATTATTTCCTCTGAAATTTGGATGAGTTTCTTGTATCCTTTCTAGCGTGTTGGATTGATTTTCTCAGAGGGCTGAAAATGTGCCTTTTCTCTTATTCAATACTATACGTAGTTCACATAACTTCCTCTTCGAGAATCAACTTTGGTTTTGCTAATCTCAGCTCATCTTGAGTTTGTTCCTACCAAAACAAATGTACTCGGTAAAATGCAAACCTCTTGTGAAATTATAAGTAAAAAATGGACGCTATAAACGCTGCGGGATGTTCCACTGTTCCCGATACAATCCTGTCGAAATCTCATGAAGCAACCGAAAACTTGGTCCCTAAGAAATCGGCCGAAATGAAAGAGATTACCAAGGGATTTACCAATGGAAGAACGAACATATGGGGCGAAACAAGTAGAGGAAAATATCATGTTGGTTTTTTGGATGCAGTAAGTTTATGAACTGAGATTTTTCTGGCTAGGTAATCATTCTGTCTAAATATTTATAGTCGATAAAAGGAAACAGTTCATCATTATGGGCGAAATATTCAATTTTGAAAGCGATGCTCCTTGTTCAAGAAAATGTAAGCATAAGCAAATTTACCAAACTAACGTTTTTTTTTAAATACAACGTTGGATACCAACCGACCCAGTCCACAATACCCACCAGGGAGGAAATAAATCAATTTTTAAGTAAAGCCCCTGGCCAGTAATATCTCTTGGCAAAGGTAGATACACATAATAACATTGAATTTGATATTTTTTGTGTAGGTGGTGACAATGATAGAAATTGCCGGGGGTTGTCGACGTGAAGAATTATACTCGATGAATCTTGATAACGTACAAGACACTGAAACACAATTGGTGATTACGATTCCTTATACTTATACTAAAACCAATGTGAAAACAATATTCTGTATAAATGAAGCAGAGGGACCAATGTCTTAAATGTTTCGGAAATACTCCGCCCTACGTCCGAAAAATTTGCAAGAAAAGATGTTATTTGTTAAAAAATGTAGTTAGAAAAGGGTCGGAATTCACATTGTTGGGGGTATACCAAGGAAGATTGCTGAATATCTCAATTTAGAACCTCCTGAGAGCATAGTTAACTAGGTATGTTGTCAGGCTAACATTGTGATAAGGCATGTGCCTGGTTTCTAGTCTATAACTTTTGATTGAGAAGTCTGATCGAATTGTTTTGGATTCGAATTGTTTTGGATTCTACGCACCAAAATTAATAAGAAAAAGTGTTTTTCCGAGAAATTTTGGTGCAGTCGATTTTTGGTAAAAAAAGGAAGGTTATACACTGCCTTTTTTTTGGTCCGAAAAAATAATTGTCTCAGATCGACCCGGAAAAAAATTTTCTTATAGAATGTGGCCTGTAGAATCCATAATTTCACACAGTTCCAAGATTGGGCTACTAGTTCAACAGTTACAGCCCTTTGAATTTTCTTTCGAAATTGGTTTCTAGTCTATAACTTTTGATTGAGAAGTCTGATCGAAAAAGTACGAATTGTTTTGGATTATAGGCACCAAAATTAATAAGAAATAGTGTTTTCCCGAGAAATTTTGGTGCAGTCGATTTTTGGTTTTGTCTTTTTTTTGGCCCGAAAAAAAAATTGTCTCAGATCGACCCGGAAAAAAATTTTCTTATAGAACGTGGCCTGTAGAATCCATAATTTCAAACAGTTCCAACATTGGGCTACTAGTTCAGAAGTTACAGCCCTTTGAATTTTCATTCGAAATTGGTTTCTAGTCTATAACTTTTGATTGAGAAGTCTGATCGAAAAAGTACGAATTGTTTTGGATTCTACGCACCAAAATTAATTAGAAAAAGTGTTTTCCCGAGAAATTTTGGTGTAGTCGATTTTTGGTAAAAAAGGAAGGTTATACACTGCCTTTTTTTGAGCCCCGAAAAAAAAATTGTCTCAGATCAACCCGGAAAAAAAATTTTCTTATAGAATGTGGCCTGTAGAATCCATAATTTCAAACAGTTCCAAGATTGGGCTACTAGTTCAAAAGTTACAGCCCTTTGAATTTTCTTTCGAAATTGGTTTCTAGCATGGGCATGTGATTGGATGTTTTTTTAAAAAATAACATCATTCTTTGAAAAAACATCCAAATCACATGCCTTAACAACATAATGAACGGTCCTATAGTTGCAACGTCCAGAAGTGGTAACAAAACTTGTGGCGAAAGTCGTATCCTATTATCACTTTCTGTTCATGACATAGCGATTTTTTTTAATTCTTGGTATTAATGGTCTTTTTTCAAAATTAAGGGACAGTCCCCGCCTTAAATGTGGGATGATATTGTAGATCCAATATCTAGAAATGAAAACATAATTTTTGCCGAAAATTTCATTTTATTGTAATCACGGTTGCAGACTTTTTTTGTAAAATTAACATCCAAATAGAGGAACGTTTTTTGGGAAATTTAGGGATGTTCACCAAGCCCGTTTTTTGGCGATTTTTGTGGAAATGTTTAGAAGGTGCAATAGAACATATTTCAGAAGCGATTCACTGTGACTTAATTATTTTAGTCTCACGACCTAATTTGTCTAGATCTGTCTGCTTGCCTAATGAAATGTTGTACGAATTCGAGAATATCAATTTGTGTAACTGGCAAATCAATATCTAATGCTAGTCATCGAAAAAGTTAAATACGACCACTGCAATCGCGACTAAATGAGGTTCGTGGTTTAAATTTAAATCAGGTTTGTGCAAATATTCGACACAAAATTAGAGGGTAAGTAATTACGATTCACTCATGAATAAGCTCCTGCAATCGTAATAAAAGCAAAGGGAACAAAGATCGCATAATTTTTTGGCTCGAATACGCAATATAAAGGTTTTCGTAAAGCCAAGCGCAAAGGTAGAAAAAAACACAGTCTACAAGATTTTAACGAAATTGCGCAATATAAAAGGTTCGTTATAAAATATACCTATATTAGAACGATCAAAGCACAAATAGGATTGCGGTTAACATTTACTTCATTAGTCAAAGCTTTGAAAGCCTGTAGGCAGTAAATGTAACTACTTACTTTATTGCTTGCAGCTTATTTACACTACAATCAACCTCCGCAGTAAATAATAAATCAATTCAGATTGTCCGTGTTTAAATCTCATCTCATCCCGTCAACTGAAGCGAGCATACCAGCATACATCAGCTTCAAGACATGAGCATTTGAATTTTTCGTTGCAGAGATATGCTAATGAAACCAAATGTTTGGGTTTGTGATAGATAAATCGTGTTACATTGAACTCCATAGCAACCAGAACGCAGACAAGATAGTAAAGTAGCATTTTATGGCAATGAAAAATTGTTCAATAGGTGGTGACAGATGATGTATCTTTCTATAGCTCGTTTGATGAACAGAGTTTCCGGTTCACTTGAGAGATTGCGAACCGAACACTTTTGTGTTAGTTTCTTGAATGGTATCTTTCTAGTCTGACCGGGCAACTGACTTCCGTAGATAATAGCTTTGATTATACATATTACCTAAAAAGTTAAAGCAAAGAATACTTAGTTACTCTTTGGTTAAAGGCACGCGTATAAAGTGTTGTTGCTATTGGTAAACTCTTTTTGCATTAGAAGTGCAGTCATTTAACACTAAGAATTACTCTTCTAGAATATCCATCGGTGTAATTTTCTTCTAAAAATGGGGTGGGATGAATAAAGTTAGTTTAAAGTTGACACGAAACCTTCCCCATGAAACTTTATTTATGAAACAATATTACGACTAGTTGCGGCAACAAATTCTTTATTCCCAGAACCACGAATGAACAGATAACAAACCAACGGAATAGATAAACTGGTACAGGGATCTATTTCTCAATAAAGCTGTGAAAGCTTTTTGAACACTACGGAATATAAGGTTTTGTAGTGCGTTAAGATACATTTTGGTTCAGGAACACTATAGCGGACTGATTGAAAGCATCCCCACAACGCACTATATTTCGAACTCGTGATCAGAGCTTCCCAATAAAACACCTTTCAAATAAACAAGCGAGAGTGACGGAGAGTGAGCGAGAGTGATGGAGAGGAAACGAGAGTGAACGTGGAAGTGACAGTGAACAAGAGTGAATCAGAGTGAACGAGAGTGAGAGTGTGAGCGACATAGAGATAGAGTGAGCGACAGTGGCAGAAAGTGAGTGAGAGTAAACGAGAGTGAGCGAGAAAGTGAGAGTCACGGAGAATGAACGAGAAAACGAGGAACGCCAAGACCTGCATTACTTCAACTAAACAATTTTCAAATTCCATTTTCCAATGTGATCACTGCCAGACACAAGGAGATCCAATCGTCAAGTTTAAAAACCCACGTAGAACTTAAAGAAAGATTGCATCTGAGCAGGTCACCTTCGGCCCGAATGGGAAATGCAATGTGAGGAAGTCAGGATTTCACCTTTGTTTGACATTGCTTTATTGACCATGTGCATCTCCCAACATCGATAATCAATATCTCCTTGTAGCATGTCCATCGATAACCGATGAATAAAAAGAGCCTCGACCCAACGATGATCTAGACGCAGATCTCAAGAATTCCCGATAATCATATCAAATCAAATCGCTTTAGTTCAGGAAAGAATTGAGTTTATGCAACAGCTCTCGTTAGTTTGGGCAACAACAACGATGATCCTCAGTAAGTTGAGACAACAACCTCGTTAGTTTAGATAACAACAAATATTAGTTCAAATGACCCTTGACTCAAGATCTAAGTGGGCTCAAACTGGCCTTACTATACCACTTTGAACGTTTTTTTTAAATAAAATTATATATTCAAACATAAAAAGGGGTGTGCTATTTTTAAAAAATTGAGTTATTTCCTGCCAAACCGCAAGTGAAAAATTGTCGTTATAGCCGTAAGTAGGTAATGGTTCCTCCTCACTTAAGCAAGGAGTAGAATCGCGCGAATTAAGGGCGACTGTAATCATATCCGCATTTTTCACACATTTTTATGAGAAATACGAGTGCGTAATTAGTAAAAAAAAGTAATCGAAAGCGCAGCTAAATCAAAAGGAGGTAGAGGTCGCGTATAGAATTCACTGAGATACGCAAAGTCTCGATTCTGAAGACGGCTAAACGACGTATCGAGCGGAACGAAAAAATTGACCGTTTAACAAAGTGCTAAGTTAGTGAAGAGAAGTAAAGTTTTAATTGCGGAAATAGTATCTATTTTTGTTAGTGGAGATACGCAAACTCGTCTACGTGAACCGTATTTATTGCAGTGCACGCTAATTCTTCGAAGTGCATTTGGGTTCGCATCCGAAAAAAAGAAGCTACACATACCAACGAACGCTAACCTTACCCTAGGGGAATTTTCTTATACTATATTTCAAATTTGGTAACTAACCGTTACGGAGTACGCTGCGATACGCTCGTGGCCGTAGAGTTTTCGTTGTTATAAAATTGAAAGTCTGTCTATATCGTTTTCAAATTAACACGTGCACTCAATATTACCAGAAGCCGTAATTGAGAAGATAGGGTCTAATTTCATCACAAAAAGGTCCGCACAGCGTCAAGATCACACGAATAATTTACAAGCCAGTGACTTGGTTTATTATTTGGAGTTTGACTAACATTGAGTTTGTTGTGGGTAGTTTTAATTCAGGTAGTATTGGGAAAAGTTAGGGTTCAATTTTATTTAAGGTTTTTGTAATTGATTTTTTGTACTCATTGAATGGAAAGATAATGTTTCCAAGCATCCTCGATGCACGGGAAAACTCCCGCATCGCGGTGTTTTTTAGTTTCCGCTGGAGAGAAGGGGTTATGCGCGTTCTTCGGTTGGTAGTACTTATTGAAGTCAACGAACGTCATGTCATGGTTAACTGTCATCTGCTGTAAAATCAATTAAACCGTTGGTTGAGGGTATTTAGTGCGATTAATCGGAAAAAGACGTACACTAAGTTTTAGGTAAATATATAAACAAGAACTTATAACGCAATCAAATTATTTTCCAGAATTGGAACTCAAGAAAAAGTAAAATTTATTGTTAAAACGTCTTAAAATGTGACCAGTGATATTCTGCAACTATTCGCATATGCAGTTTAAGAAAGCACATATTAACACACAAAGCTTCCAAGGATTTTAAATGTAACGAGTGTATTTACGCAACTCAAGATATTCAGTGCAAACGATGCAATGCCGTGACCAGTAGTAGCACTCATTGCAAAGGCAAAATATATATTAACCAAATATGTGGATGTTTTAAATGTGACCAGTCGAGGCCTACGATACTTACAGGCCGGAGCGCTCGAAAAAGTCACGTGACGTTAGGAGTCATATGAAATACATTACGGCTTATGGAAAATCCGTGCGCTGCGCGGCTCCACTATTTATTTTTTTACTCCGGATCCGTTCAACATAGAGCCACGAAATTTCAATGAGAGCTTGTCAATAGTACACACAATCAAATTATGGTGTTCGTTAATTTTTAATAACAATAAAAATAATTAATTTTTAGGTTTAAAGTATTGAAGATAAAACGATGTTAGTAAATCCGCGTTTTTCTATTTTTACATCATCATATTTCTTTTTCTAGGAACTATATCATTATAATCCTTTCGGTGTCTTAAACTAGAATGATATTCGCCTCCAATTATGCGTATATGATGCCTAATCTGATATTGGTTTAGTTTTATAAGGCCCTACAAAATCGCGCATTTATTATCCGCGCAGAGAAAAATTCAACATGCGAGAAATTATTTTGTTATTGCTATAATTGTATCACATATATCGAATGAATTGTGACCAAAGGACACAAAAATGTTCTACAGAAGGAATTTTTAAGAAATGGTCTCTTGTTTCCTTTTTTTTCAGCAGCTGAAGTAAATAGCGCGATTTCAAAAATAAGTGAACGCGCAAAGGAATTATTATGTTTCAAATAATTGTTAGTAATCCATTTTCAAATTGTGTTTGTGAGATTCAAATTTACATTAAATTATAAAATTAAAGATATTATCAGTCAAAAGTATGGAGTATATCTTATATCTTCGTTAATATGAATTTTGCAGTACATAAAGTATTTTAGTTATACCTTCTCGTGTTAAAGTGAAATGGGAAATTTGTCTTGTCCGCCTAAGAGGCCTGGTAAGTATCGTAGGCTTTCATCTTCATTCTATGAATAAATAAAAATAACCTTTTGAATAAGGAAGTTTTAAAAAATAGCATTTTCTATCCAACTTACAGCAGTTTTAGTAAAAAGTACAGCTTGTAAGGAATAGGCAGTGCCGTTTTTTTTTCGTTTTCAGAAGTAACTGTTGTGTCGTTTTCTAAATCTTAGAATATTTCAATACTTATATTTAACATCGCCTCATCTTCTGCTAAATTACACGACGAAACAAAATCTTTGATGCAAAATACTCCTCTTGAATCTCACAAACACAATTTGAAAATCGATTACTAACAATTATTTGAAACATAATAATTCCTTTGCGCGTTCACTTATTCTGAAATCGCGCTATTTACTTCAGCTGCTGAAAAAAAGGAAACAATTTCTTAAAAATTCCTTCTGAAGAACATTTTTGTGTCCTTTGGTCACAATTCATTC